>NC_142071.1:29260000-29560000 GCF_059756535.1 Pantherophis guttatus
GGGCCAGCCAGAGATGGTATTTGCCGGTTTTCCGAACTACTCAAATTTTCCGCTACTGGTTCTCCAGAACCTGTCAGAACCTGCTGGATTTCACCCCTGGATCACACAATCAAATGGTTTCCAGGGATGAGGAGCAAATTCAACACGCAGATTCTTCCTAGCCTGCATCTGTAGGATCCTGCAAAGAGTTAATGTACCAACATGAATGACAACCAGACAGAGACAGAGAGTTTTCTGACATGTTAGATACTTGGATTGATGAGCACGTAGCACATGTCTTAGCTTCAAGGTGATGTTTGACAGGCCTTGTCTGGTGCTGACATGCCACATGGAAAACATCAAGGAAGGTTGATCTGTGAAAGCTGCAGCATCCTCCATCAACAGTGCTGGGAAGGGAGACAGCTCCCATTTAATTACATGCTCCACTAATACCCATGAATCACTGTAGCCCGGCACTAATTTCTTCACACCGGTGGCACCGGCAATAATCAAACATCTCCTGGCATGGCTCTGAGCTGTGGCCAAAGTTAGCTTATGCAGAGCGTTTCTTGATGGATCAAGGTTTGAAGATCAGCACCAGCAGGATTCACGATGTCCACAGCATCTCCTATGGACAGGCAAGAGGCTATAGAAAAGTTTGGGTAGATGAGGGGCGGGAAGAAAATGAGAAGCAGATGAAGGAAGGAAGGACGGCTGAGTTTTTCCAGATTCTGAATGCCATGGAGAGGACTTACTGTCTGCAGAAGACTCACAGACGTGAATCTGTTGTTTGTTTCTTTACCCAACTAGATAAGCTTATCAGTGCTAGAAGGGGGTGGGGTGTGCAAAGAAGAAGAGGGGGAGGAGGAGGTAGTGGTGGAGGAGGAGGAGGTAGAGGAGTGGAGGAGGACTGTGAGATCCCTGGTCTTCTCTAAGCTTGGTTGATGGTTGTTTAATTACCCAACTAGATTTATTTATTGATTTGATTTGATTTCTATACCGCCCTACTACCGAAGGACTCAGGGCAGTGCACAGCCAAACAATAAAATACATACATACAAAATTTAAAAAGCAGAATTAAAATCAAATTAAATAGTTTTGGCCCAGACAAATTAAAACCCCAATCAATTTTAAAACCAATTTTAAAATTTGAATATATAAAATACTAAAAAATATTCAAAATTAAAAATTCTTTTGTAAAAGATAACCTTATCAGTTCTAGAAGGGGGTGGGGTATGCAAAGAGGAGGAGGTGGAGGAGGTAGAGGAGAGGAGGAGGAGGAGGACTGTGGGGGCCCTGGTGGTCTCTGGTTGTTGGTTGTTTCATTACCCAACTAGGTAACCTCATCAGTGCTAGAAGAGAGTGAGGCTTGCTCTCTGTTTATATACAGTGGTATAAATCAGATAGATAGAATAGATGCTTTATTGCATGCTAGAACGAAGCCATGTACAACCCAAAAGTCTGTTGCTGTTCAGTGCCACGAAAGTGTGTGTGTCTATGTGTTTCTCCCTACGTGTGCATGCCCTCCAGGATTTAAATCTCAAGCCTTTTCCCTTCTGAGTCAATGGATGCTCTTCAAGATCACAGAGGAAGCCACAGCTCAGCTCTGTTGACATAACGTCTCTCTCTCTCTCTCTCTCTAACCGGAGAAGCCCCTAGTCTCCATCTCAACAACTTCACTCTAAAGACTAGCAACATTTCTAAGGAGTTACCCAAACGCCGTCACCTCGAGCTTCGATCTCCACTCCGCGATGTAGATGAGCCTAAGATAGAGAAGGGATGAGATCAGGAGAATAACAATCAAAGCACTTAAAAGACACTCAATATGATTAGTCCTTGAATACAATTATTTTCCCCTTTCTGTCATTCCGTTCCTGAAAATTCCTTTCAGCCATTCTGAGTCTTACGGCGTTCAGGGACGCAAAGCCAGACAGCTCCGTGCCATTGTTGTTAAAAGGGTACCGATCCTCACAAGTTCAGCCCCAAATAATCCACAATGCAAATCACTTATGGGATTAAGTCAATGTTGGCGAACTTCTTCGGCACGAGTGCGGAAAGGGGAACCTGAGTGTGCATGCCAGAAACTGGAAGAGAGAGCATCCGCCTAGTCTTCTCATTTTTGGCATGCATGCACGTGTGAAAACCGGAAAATCACTTCCCATGTGCATCAGGTGGCTGCTCTTCCAGTGTCTGGCACTCCTGGTGTGCGTGAAGACCAGCTGGCTGGCACGTTGGAACCCGGAAAAGCAATGGGCGATGGCTTGCGTGCCCGGAGAGATGGCTCTGCGTGCCACTTCTGGCACTCATTCTGTAGGTTCGACACAGTGGTGGGTTGCCCCGGTTCGCACCGGTTTGCAAGAACCAGTAGTAAAACCAGTGGGAGGCCCCACCCACTGCCCCAGATGTCGTCATCGGTGATCTGTGCATGTGCGAGCAAAGCAAGCGCACGCAGGTAATCCCATTGCGAACCGATAGTAAAGGTAAGTAGAACCCACCCCTGGTTTGCCATCATGGGACGAGGTGATTTCTTCAAACAATCTGTTATGATGATGGGGGATGATGGGTTTGGAGGCCAAGAGAAAAGAGAAGGAGGAGTAGGAGATGTTTACCTTCTGTTGGGGTTGGGTCTCCTCATGATAGAACGTCCTACTTCCAGCTTTATACCTCGATGTAAAACATTGTAGGATCTGCGTCCCTTTCCCCAAATATGGATGTGGGTTTTTCACTTTTCCACATAAGATAAAGAGAAAGAATGGGGTCAAAAAAGAAATTATAGAGAAAAACTGAGCAGTACGGGAAAAAAAATCAGGAGGACAAACAGGGTAGCCAGCTAAAAATTGGAACACGGTCAAAGCTTCAAGCGAGGTATTGATTTTGTTTGCACGAAGGCATTATTTGTTGAACCTTTGTGTATCGAATAAACGACAATTGATTGGGTTCGCTAAACATGTGAGCCAAAAGCAAATAAACCACCTCAGGTATCAACTGCCTCCCAACCTCATTCCCATCCTCCTTTCTCTAAGATGGAGGAGAAAATGGCCCCAGAAATCTCCTAAGGGAAATTGTGAGGTCAGTTCAGCTGAAGATTTCAATTCTTTGGACACAAGGATGAAGGAGGGAAGGAAATGAAGGAACTTATTATTTATACATTCATAAATAGAGTAGAGTAGAGTAGAGTAGAGTAGAGTAGAGTAGAGTAGAGTAGAGTAGAGTAGAGTAGAGTAGAGTAGAATAGAATAGAATAGAATAGAATAGAATAGAATAGAATAGAATAGAATAGAATAGAATTCTCTATTGGCCAAGTGTGATTGGACACAGAAGGAATTTGTCTTGGTGCATACGCTCTCAGTGTACATAAAAGAAAAGATACATTCATCAAGAATCATAAATAAAAAAATCTCCATGTTTTGTGCATGGGTGTGTATGCCTATGTTTGTGTATATGAAGTAGCACGGCTCAGACCTCAATGGATTTAACTGCCAATATACAAATCTTCTGCCATCCTAGCAGTTCGAAAGCACGTTAAAAAATGCAAGTAGAAAAATAGGGACCACCTTTGGTGGGAAGGTAAAGGGACATGGTGGCTCAGTGGCTAAGACACTGAGCTTGTTGATCGAAAGGTCAGCAGTTCAGCAGTTCAAATCCCTAGTGCCGCTAATGGGGTGAGCTCCCATTACTTGTCCCAGCTTCTGCCAACCTAACAGTTCGAAAGCACGTAAAAAATGCAAATAGAAAAATAGGGACCACCTTTGGTGGGAAGATAACAGCATTCCATGTTCC
The DNA here is from genome assembly GCF_059756535.1 of Pantherophis guttatus. Lineage (NCBI taxonomy): Eukaryota > Metazoa > Chordata > Lepidosauria > Squamata > Colubridae > Pantherophis > Pantherophis guttatus. The sequence continues at coordinate 29,263,760 of NC_142071.1, forward strand.
TTTAGCATTGAGTCATGCCAGCCACATGACTACGGAGACGTCTTCAGACAGTGCTGGCTCTTCGGCTTTGAAACGGAGATGAGCACCACCCCCTAGAGTCGGGAATGACTAGCACATATGTGCGAGGGGAACCTTTACCTTTACCTTACACCAATCTTTAAAAGTATAGTTACAGGTTTGGGTGAAGATATTCCAGGTAACAAGAAGAGCAATGTGGTACAAAGGTAACCAGAGTCAAAATTCTGAACACTTTTTAGAAGACTTTGGTTCTGTCTCCAGCTCTCAACTCAACTTATAAGGATGATATCCATGGGGGGAAGGAAGAGCCATCTCTAGGACAAAATGCTAATAAATATTTTAGAGCAGTTTGTAAAGGGACATGGAAATCTGTTCTTACAAACTCCAGGTCTAAATAATTTTTGGACTCGGTCTCTTTCTTCTGTTTGTTTTCTTATCATCTGTCCAATCTGGAAAGAAACAGCTAAGAACCTTCTCTCAACTTGATACACCCCTCTAAAAAAGGTTTCCATTCAAGAATTTCCAGCCAAAATGTCAAAATCCGTTGTTGTTGTTGTTAATCATGAAGTTGTGTCTGACCCATCGTGACCCACATGGACAATGTTCTTCCAGGCCTTCCTGTCCTCTACCATCCCCCAGAGACCATTTAAGCTCACGTCGACTGCTTCAGTGACTCCGTCCATCCACCTCGTTCTCTGGCGTCCCCTTCTTCTTTTGCCCTCAATCCTTCCCAGCATTAGGCTCTTCTCCAGGGAGTCCTTCTTTCTCATTAGGTGGCCAAAATATTTGAGTTTCATCTTCAGGATCTGGCCTTCTAAAGAGCAGTCAGGGTTGATCTCCTCTAGGACTGACCGATTTGATCGCCTTGCAGTCCAAGGGACTTGCAGGAGTCTTCTCCAGCACCAGTCAAAATCTTAAAATATATCAAATATACCTTTCCATGTCATTCCGTATTCAGACAACATTGTTTACAGATCCCTGCTAACTAAGAAGCTTATTCCACCCATATGTTTGCTTGGTTTCGCTTTGGTCTTTTGGTAGAGCGGATTAACTTCACTATTGGTGACTAAGGATGAAGAAATCTGAATGTTGACGTTCCTAGAAGAGTTGGGACCAAGTGAAGAACCTTCAGGCTAAATTTCCATCGTAACGGGAATAAAACCCACGTCTGAATTCCCATCTGAACTTTCCAGACAAGCCTCTTTTGCTTCTTGAGGTCTCCCAGTCCCCATCTTCAAACCAAATTAAACAGGAGAGCCATTTTGCGCACATCAGATGCTTTGGTGACAATGACAGTGACCTCTTAATGTGTTGGGTGAGTGAGATGCATCCATTTGCCACTCGCAAGGTCATCTTGGTACCACCCAGATTTTGACAGCGTTCCTAATTACGGTAATTGAAGAGTCAAACTGAATGACGTGAAGCAGGAGGGTGAAAGCCATCTAAAACTAAACAGATGCCAACATTGGCAAATCAACCATCTACGACTCATAACGGCAGAGACCTCAGTTTCCAAAGACTCTTCAGTCTGGCATGGAATCACCTTGTGGGGCGTGGATGCCTGGACCTTGTCACACAGATACGTCTGAGATGTTGGCTAGTCTGGAAATGAAGACAAGGTCCCAGCCCCTTTTTTAAAGACCCCTTGACCTCTTCATCTCAGGGAGGCTGGTTGTCTTTTCAAACCAGATTGGAACAAGAGAAGAGGAGGGTTAATGTCTGGTCAATAGTTTTTCTTGTTTTCAAGATTTGCTACAAGGGAGATGAAGACCAAAATTCAAGGGAGAGCTTTCCTTCTGAAGTTCTGTTGATCTGTTGGTAGCTTGCAATTTGCAGCTATCAAGTTGGATAGGATAAGATAGGAGAGGAGAGGAGAGGAGAGGAGAGGAGAGGAGAGGAGAGGAGAGGAGAGGAGAGGAGAGGAGTAGAGTAGAATAGCAATAAGAGTAGAGTAGAGTAGAGTAGAGTAGAGTAGAGTAGAGTAGAGTACAGTAGAGTAGAGTAGAGTAGAGTAGAGTAGAGTAGAGTAGAGTAGAGTAGAGTTGAATCGAATCAAACAGAACAGAACAGAACAGAACAGAACAGAACGATAACTTTATTGTAACTTCGAATGTATACTAATCGGCCTACATTAAAATGAAATTTCATTGCATACAGCTCTCAAAGGGTCACCATCTCCAATATACATTACATAACCATGACAGAATGAATGAATGAATGAATGAATGAATGAATAAATAAATACAAAATTATGCATATACCCACATATATTATATGACACAGAGAAACAACACAGTCTAGTTTTAACAGATTTAACAGATTAACAGAGTTGGAAGGAACCTTATAGGTCATCTAGTCCAACCCCCCACTCAAGCAGGAGACCCTACACCATTTCTGACAAATGGAAGTCCAATCTTTTCTTGAAAGCCTCCAGTGATGAAGCTCCCACAACTTCCGAAGGCAACTTCTGTTCCATGGGTTGATTGTTCTGACGGTCAGAAAGTTCCTCCTCATTTCTAGGTTGAATCTCTCCTTGGTCAGCTTCCATCCATTATTCCTTGTCTGGCCTTTTTTTTGCTGGGGAGGGCAAAAAACAGACGCACGGAGGCCAAAAACTATTTTTTTCCCTTGTTTTCCTCTTCAAAATCTTGGTGCGTCTTATACTCCAGAGCGTCTTATAGTCCAAAAAATACGGTATCTCTCATCACAGACCATCATCAAGTGATCCATATGGGACACGATCAAAATGTAAATGCCACATAAGATAACTATTTATTTAAAGTTTCCATCTAACAAGGAGGAGAGGCCCAATTCATCTCTGCACAGGTTGGAGATATACAGAATGAGCTTCAGTGCTGAGAAATCCTCCAAGACTTCATTACTAAGCCCAGCCTGATCCATCAAGACAGCTTGATAAATTGAATCTTATCGGATCCATCCGATGGAACTGACTTCAACATTCCAAATTAATTTGATTTCAATCGTCAATTCTATCAGGTTCATTTCATTTCCCTCCCAAAAAAATCCATTTTAATTTGAATCAAAAGGTCTCCCATCAGGAACTGGAATTTGTGCCGATTCAAACTGATACACTGAAACATCGAAACCTCAAGACATTGTCACAACAAAGGTTTTCTGAGCCAGAATAATTATTGCCCTGCAAAGAGACCCTTACTAGCCGAGTCTACGGACTGGAGAAAGGTGCCAAGGGGATGCTGAAATTTATTTATTATTTATTTTATTGATTAATATTTAATGTTTCTAAGCCACAGGGTTGAGCAGGTGGCTCAGCGGTTAAGTTCGAGACCCAAACACCATGTGACAGGGTGAGCTCCTGTCCTCGCCCAGGTTAACAGATTAACAGAATTGGAAGGGACCTTGTAGGTCATCTAGTCCAACCCCCCACTCTAGCAGAGACCCTACATTATTTTTGACAGATGGCAGTCCAGTCTCTACTTGGAAGCCTCCAGTGATGAAGCTCCCACAACTTCTGAAAGCAACTTCTGTTCCATGGGTTGATTGTTCTCCCTGTCAGGAAATTTCTCCTTATTTCCAGGCTGAATCTCTCCTTGATCAGTTTCCATCCATTATTCCTTGTCTGGCCTTTGGGTACTTTGGAAAATAGCTTGACCCCTTCCTCCTCTCTGGGGCAGCCCCTCAAATATTAGAAGACTGCTATCCTGTCTCCCTTGGTCCTTCTCTTCACTAGACTATCCAGGCCCAGTTCCTGCAACCGTTCATCGTATGTTTTAGCCTCCAGTCCCCTAATCATCCTGGTTGCTCTTCTCTGCACTCTTTCTAGAGTCTCCACATATTTTTTATAGTGTGGTGACCAGAACTGGATGCAGTACTCTAGGTGTGGTCTTACTAAGGCTTTATAGAGTGGTATTAGTACCTCCCTTGATCCTGATTGTATCCCTCTGTTAATGCAATTTAGAATTGCTTGGTCTAACAGTTCAAAAATGACCATGGAAGCATCTTTGAACAATGCTGGCTCCCTTGGTTAGGAAACAGAGATGAGCATCACTCTTAGAGTCAGACGTGACTGGCAGGGGAAATGTTCACGCTTTTTAACCTTGCAATAAAAATAGTGTTAGTACTCGTTGGTGGTTCTTGTCTGCACTACCTTGAAGAGCTGATGTCAATCTTGCAAGGGTGAAAGCACCTCTTTCCTAGGTAAAGGTTCCCCTCGCACATATGTGCTACTCGTTCCCGCCTCTAGGGGGTGGTGCTCATTTCCGTTTCAAAGCCGAAGAGCCAGCACTGTCCAAAGACGTCTCCGTGGTCATGTGGCCGGCATGACTCAACGCCAAAGGCACACGGAACGCTGTTCCCTTCCCATCAGAGGTGGTCCCTATTTTTCTACTTGCATTTTTTAACATGCTTTCAAACAGCTAGGTTGGCAGAAGCTGGGACAAGTCATGGGAGCTCACCCTGTTATGTGGCACTAGGGATTCAAACCGCTGAACTGCCGACCTTTCGATCAACAAACTCAGTATCTTAGCCACTGAGCCACTGCGTCCCTTACCTCTTTCCTACCTTACTTTTAACTCTCCCCAAAACTAGTGAGGGTCCTTCCTGAGATGCTTTCTCCATTTCTACCCCCACCCTCTTTCAGACTCAAATGTCTCTTATCAGACTGTTGTCTAGGCTACATCTCTTCCTCCTGTCTCCCAAGGTCATTCACACATACCATTACAAACATGGTATGCAAGGAAGGGAGATGTGATGCCATGTTCTCATGCTGTGTTGTGCCCTTATCCACGTCTCCCAAAACTTGCATCCTGAACGTATCATGCTTTGAAAATCGGTCTTGGCAGCCTTGAGGCAACATTAAGAGAGAAGATATAAGAAGAAGACTACACTGGTAGGCCAAGCAAGGAGTCCCAGCTATCAAAATGAGCCAACAGATATTTGGAGATGATTTTCTGCTGACGCACTAGAAGGTGTCTCTAGCATTTTGTTTCCCATCCTACCCCAAATGTCCTTTTTGGATTTCACCTCTGGACCTGTGATGTTCCCCACCCTGGTTTAAGTGCAAGCTATTTGACTTTCTTTCTTTTTTTTCCATCCCTCAATTAATTCCAGCTTGCCATGCCATCCTGTCAACAGGGTTCTCAAACTGATTGCTCTCTAATTTGCATTATCTTTCTAAGCCCACTGATATGCCATGTTGCTACTCTGGCTATTTTCCAGTTCTGGGGATTGAACCAAAGAAAACAAACACACACAAGAGAGAGGGAGAGAGGGTGGGAGGGAAGGAGGGAGGGAGGGAGGGAGGAAGGGGATGTGGGAGAGGGAGGGAGGGAGGGAGGGAGGGGATGAGGGAGAGGGAGGGGAGGGAGAGAGAGAGGGAGGAAGGAAGGAAGGAAGGAAGGAAGGAAGGAAGGAAGGAAGGAAGGAAGGAAGGAAGGAAGGAAGGGGATGAGGGAGAAGGAGGGAGGGAAGAGAGAGAGGGAGAGAGAGAGGAAGGAGGGAGGGAGGGAAGGAAGGAAGGAAGGAAGGAAGGAAGGAAGGGGATGAGGGAGAAGGAGGGAGGGAAAAGAGAGAGGGAGAGAGAGAGGAAGGAGGGAGGGAGGGAAGGAAGGAAGGAAGGAAAGAAGGAAGGAAAGAAAGAGAAAGAAGGGGATGAGGGAGAGAGGGAGAGTGGGAAGAAGGAAGGAAGGATGGAGGGAGGGAGGGAGGGAAGGAAGGAAGGAAGGAAGGAAGGAAGGAAGGAAGGAAGGATGGAAGGATGGAAGAAAGGAAAGAAGAAAGGAAGGAAGGTGATGAGGGAGAGGGAGTGACGGGAGAGAGAGAGAGAGAGAAGCTATTTTGTCATTTCCAAGCTTTGCTATCCATCTTCCCTGCCCGAATTTACAGTCTCACTTCACTCAACCTTTCGACACTGCAAAAATATGACGAATGGGGAAGACGGGGGCATGCTTGCTTGCCAGAGGCCCTGGCTTCATTTTCTACAGTTAAGGCACTCATTTGGCAGACAGTGGAAAAGATAAGGTGTCATGACCACGTGCAGAGTTCCTTTGACTCCACTTCAAGTAAATCCCACCCGCTCACCCCAAATCGTGCTATTTTATTTTGTTCTGTCTAGAATGTTTGGAGAAGCTTAATCATCAAAAACAAGATTAAGTCTGGGTGAAAAATAGCCTTGCAAAGACTATCTAGTATGAATTTGTAGTACTGGAATAAGTATTCAGGACAGACTTTCAACACACCATTATGGCTTCCTTTAAAAAAAAAAAAAAACAGACACAAATATTTAATCCTTATGGGTGTGAAGAGAGCTAGAAAACCAGTGCAAAAGAAGGTGATTTAGGAAAGGTGCATAAAAGACAATTTTGCAAGATTTGAACCAGTGGTGAAATCCAATTATTTTTTACTACCGGTTCTGTGGGCATGGCTTGGTGGGAGTAGTATTGCTTGGTGGGCGTGACTTGGTGAGCATGGCAGGGGAAGGATAGTGCAAAATCCCCATTCCCTCCCCACTCCAGGGGAAGGATACTGCAAAATCTCCATTCCCACCCCACTCTGAGAGCCAGCCAGAGGTGGTATTTGCCGGTTCTTCGAACTGCTCAAAATTTCCGCTACCGGTTCTCCAGAACCTGTCAGAACCTGCTGGTTTTCCTGTAGATGTTTCATTGCTCAACTAGGGAACATCATCAGTGCTGGGAGAGAATTGGGATGGAGTTTGCAGGAAGGAGAGGGAGGGGGAGGGGAGAAGGAGGAGGAGGAGGAGGACATCTGTGAGGTCCTTGGTGCTCTCTGAGCTTGATCGTTTCCTTGCAGATGTTTCGTTACCCAACTAGATATCAATGCTAGAAGGGAAGGGGGTTTGCAGAGAGGAGGAGGAGGAAGAAGAAGAGAAGAGGAGGAATAGGAAGAAGCAGGAGGAGGAGAAGAGGAAGAAGGAGGAAGAGGAGGAGAAAGAGGAGGAGGAGGAGGAGAGGAAGAAGGAGGAAGAGGAGGAGAAAGAGGAGGAGGAGGAGAGGAAGAAGGAGGAAGAGGAGGAGAAAGAGGAGGAGGAGGAGAAGAGGAAGAAGGAGGAAGAGGAGGAGAAAGAGGATGAGGAGAAGAGGAAGAAGGAGGAAGAGGAGGAGAAAGAGGAGGAGGAGGAGAAGAGGAAGAAGGAGGAAGAGGAGGAGAAAGAAGAGGAGGAGGAGAAGAGGAAGAAGGAGGAAGAGGAGGAGAAAGAGGAGGAGGAGGAGAAGAGGAAGAAGGAGAAAGAGGAGGAGAAAGAGGAGGAGGAGGAGGAGGAGGAGGAGGAGGAGGAGGAGGAGGGGACATCCTTGGTGCTCCCTGAGCTTGATCGGTTTTTTGTAGATGTTTCATTACCCAACTAGATAACATTATCAATGCTAGAAGGGAAGGGGGTTTGCAGAGAGGAGGAGGAGGAAGAAGAAGAAGAAGAGAAGGAGGAGGAATAGGAAGAAGCAGGAGGAGAAGAAGAGGAAGAAGGAAGAAGAGGAGGAAAAGGAGGAGGAGGAGGAGGAGAAGAAGACGAAGAAGGAGGAAGAGGAGAAGGAGGGGACGTCTTTGGTGCTCTCTGAGCATGATCGTTTTCTTGCAGGTGCTTCATTACCCAACTAGATAACATTATCAGTGCTAGAAGGGAATGGAGTTTGCAGAGTGGCGGAGAAGGTGAGAAGTAGGGAGGAGGAAGAGGAGGACAACATCTGTGGGGTCCTTGGGGCTCTCTCAGCTCTGTTACTTTCTTGCAGATGTTTCATTGCCCAACGGGGTAACATCATCAAAAACTCCAGGCTGTAAGCAATTAGCTAGTATTCTTTCTTTACGAAATTTGTATTCCTGATGTAGAAAAGGGGAAAGGAGGGGGGCTTGTTATGAAAATTCAGCAGACACCACTGATAACCAGGTTCTCCCACTAATTCTCCACTTATATTTTTCCGGACATCCGTGTCCTCCCTTCCCCACCTTCCCCTCTATCGGGACAAAAACAATTAATAGACATTTTGTCTGGACATTAAAATGTTTCCTTGCTCCACATCGCCTCGGGTTCTTGTTTTGCTCCAGTCATTATCCTGTTAACTTGCATCGGGTTCGTGTGATTAAAAAGTGCCCCAATTTAATTTTTCGTCTCCCCCTCCCCTGTCCCCACTCCTCCCCGTCCGTAACAACGCTGAGGCCATTCCTTGCATCAGCACCAACAAATGTTCCATTTTCCAATTTATAGTGGCAATTATGACATCCATCGGTAACAAATGCATCTGCCTTCCCTCTGAGGCCATTTTTTTTGATCCCGGTAATTAAAAAAGATTGGGGGGGGGAGGGTTGAGCCAGGTGTGGCCTTGCATGCATTAGATGAATTAATGCAACGGTACGGCTGTATTAGCGGGAGAGGTTCGGTGAATACAAATACCCTCTGCATCTGCTATAAAATAGCAAAAATAGAGAAACAGTTTGGTTTGAACCCCTTTCGGCCTGCCTTAAAATTTGCTGGTTTGTTTTTTTCCCCCTGCCCGCAGAGCTACAGGGCTATTGTTCCGCTTCCCCTCGATTCGAACGTCGCATCTATCCTCCTTTCCCATTTATTTCCCCTTCTATTTTCCAGCAAATTGCTAGTTATGGCGGACTTGTGGGCAAACAACAACGGGCTCTCTTGTCACTTCATATTTCCGTCTGCCTGTCTGAATAAGCCGGGACAGCTGAAATGCAGTTGATGATATTATAATCATGCCTGCAATTGTATCTTGCAAAGCTGACAACAAATTGGATCTACTCTTCCTCTCTCTCGCTCTCTCTCTCTCTCTCTCTCTCTCTCTCTCTCTCTCTCTCTCTCTCTGTCTCTCTCTCTCTGTCTCTCTCTCTCTCTCTCTCTCTCTCTCTCTCACTCTGTGTCTCTGTGTGTGTGTGTCTCTGTGTCTCTGTGTGTGTGTGTCTCTCTCTCTCTCTCTCTGTTTCTGTCTCTCCCTCCCTCCCTCCCTCTCTCTCTCTCTTTCTATCTATCTGTCTGTCTGTGTGTCTGTCTGTCCCTGTCTCTCTCTGTCTCTATAACTGTCTCTCTCTCTTTCACTCTGTCCTTGTCTGTCTGTCTCTCTCTGTGTCTCTCTCTCTGTGTCTCTCTCTTTCACTCACTCTCTCACTCTCTCACTCTCTGTGTGTGTCTCTTTCTCTGTCTCTCTCTCTCTCTCTGTCTGTCTGTCTGTCTCTCTCTCCCTGTCTCTCTTTCTCTCTGTGTCTGTCTCTCTCTCTCTCAATCACTCTGTCTGTCTCTCTCTGTCTCTCTCTCTTTCTCTGTCTCTGTCTGTCTGTCTCTCTGTGTGTGTCTCTGTCTCTCTCTGTCTCTGTCTCTGTCTCTCTCTCTCTCTCTCCCTCTGTCTCTATCTATCTATCTATCTATCTATCTATCTATCTATCTATCTATCTATCTATCTATTTATCTATCTATCTATATCACTCTGTCTCACTCTCTCTGTCTGTCTCTCTCTCTGTGTCTCTGTCTCTCTCTCTTGCTCTCTTTCTCTCTCTCTCTCTCTCTCTCCCGGTCCCTCTTTATCTTTACATGGAAAAGCATAATGCAGTGCGTTTTTTCTATTAATGACACAAAAGTGCCTTTGTGGAAGCCGGCACTTGGAAGAACAAACACAGACCTTTCATCAATGCTGGGGATCATTCAATTAGTTTTAATTTGTCCGTGGAGCGACAGAAGAATAACATTTGACTTGTTTGTCTTCACTGCAAAATGTCTGTTGGCAGAAGGAGCTTCTCCCGAGTTGGTTGTGTTTGCTACCGCAAGGTTGCTCACTGGTTTACGAGCTGTTTTCCTCACTGCCCCACCAAGGGAGGGCTTCAGAAGTTTCCATCTTTCCACAGAGGGACCGGTTCATTCAATTCACCGGTTCAAGAGCCGGTTTAATGCAAAACTGTCAGTCCCCAGGTTGGGAGTGCCTGAGATTGATCAAGAGTGCCAAACCAAGGGGAATAAAAAGCGGAGTGTTTCTCTGAGTTTATTACCTGGCTAGATTTACAGTCAGGGTGTTCTAAAGGCAGCATTTTTACTTGTATGTTATTATGTTCTCCAACAACCGAGGGTTATTCAAGTCCATTGCCCCCGCTCCCCCTTGCCTCCTTTTCCAGGATATACTACTAGGTGGTGACTGTTATTAAAGACCAGATTAGTAGCCACGAGGACATGGTCAGTGCTTGACTTCACGTGCAAAGGCTCAACGTAATGAAAGTTGTGGTGAAATACCCAACTCCCTTCTAGCACTGATGATTTTACCTAGTTTGGCAATGAAATGTCTTCAAGAAAACAATCACGCTCAGAGAGTACCAAGAACCCTACAGGCCTCCTCCTCCTCCTAGCAAAACCCACCCCCTTCTAGCACTTATGATGCTACCTAGTTGGATCCTGAAACATCTGCAAGAAAACCAGCAAGCTCAGAGAGCACCAAGGACCCCACAGTCCCCCCCCTACTCTTCTTCTTCTTCCTCCTCCTCCTCCTCCTCTTCTCCACAAACCCCACCTCCTTCTAACACTGATGATGCTACCTAGTTGGATCCTGAAACATCTGCAAGAAAACCAGCAAGCTCAGAGAGCACCAAGGACCTCACAGTCGTTTTCCTCCTCCTCCTCCTCCTCCTCCTCCTCCTCCTCCTCCTCCTCCTCCTCCTCCTCTTCCTCCTTGCAAAACCCATCCCTTTCTAGCAGTATGATGCTACCTAGTTAGTTCATGAAACATCTGCAAGAAAACAACCAAGCTCCGAGTGGTGTATGGCATTCCTTCCAGTATTGCGCGAACACAATTCTTGTCGCTGTTAATATGTGTAGAATCAAATATCTTATCTTTCTATCAAATTTTGTTTTAAGTATTCCCAGGAGAAATGTTTCTGTTCTGTCCCCCTTCCTCACACAGGCAAACGTAATACCAAGCACGCCTGCCAATATTTTATTAGGTAAACAGATTAGAATTCCTGGCAGACCAAAGTTTTGGCAACAAACTACCGAATGCCTACCAAGACTGTTTTCACTCCCATAAAGCAGAAGAGGATTTATCTTCAGTCCGTTCCAGGAGCAACAAAGTATCCACGAGACAAGAGTTTAGTCCATGTTCAGTCCAAAATATATCCAAGCCGAATTTCAGAGATCATGATGTGACTTTCAGGGTTTAACTTTGTCCGTCACAAAACCTGAAGAGCAATCCCACCCACTTTTATTGCTGGTGGGCGTGGCTCCGTGACTCAGCTCAATCTCTGGCCCTCCCACGCCTCTTCCGTTGCTTCTCCCCTTCTCCTCCTCCTTCTCCCCTCCTCTTCCTCCTCCTCTTCTCCCTCACCCCTCCTCCTGCTCTTCTTCTGCTCTTCCTCCTTCTCCTTCCTTCCTCCTCCTCCACCTGCTTCTCCCCTTCTCCTCCTTCTCCCCTCCTCCTCTTTCTCCTCCTCCTCTTCCCCCTCTTCCTCCTCCTCTTCTCCTTCACCCCTCCTCCTCCCCGCCTCCTCTTTCTCCTCTCCTCCTCTTCCCTCTTTTCCTCCTCCTCCTCCCAATTTACTATTTTGCTTCCCATTCTGCCTAAAGCACCCTGCCTCAGAGGTGAAATATTATACATATCTCATGAATGAACATGTGCTGTTGTCATAGTCACCAATCAGGCTTCCTTGGTCTTCAGAGGCTAAACCTGATGACTTTTTTCCCAGCCCAGGCTGTTCATACTGGGGTGTTTTTGAAAGGTGTGCTGGGAATTTTATTTTATTTTATTTTCCTCCTGCAATATATATATATTAAAAAAATCATCTCTACAGAGAAAAATCACCCCCTTCGTTGAAGATCATATCAGATGACATTAAAATAAACAATTGTCATTTCTCCTCATTCTCTCTCAATCTGCCTTTTTTCTTTTCTTTTTTTTTTCTTTTTTTTGACTAACAACTTGCAACGGATAACTCATCCCACGACAGATTTCCTAATACAGGGAGCAGCTCCTTTTCTATGCAATTCGTGTTCCTCCTGACAACAAGGCGAAGATTTTATTTATTAATTTATTCTTACTGTCCACGCCTGCGCATCCTTTCCACCCAACGACAAAAAGGGATGGGGAAACCCCCCCCCTATTCTGCAAGGGACTGAGAAAGAAAAGCGATCGACTTTTCCTGACGGTGATGACAGCTCATTTGAGCTGGTCAATGCCAACCTATCATTAGCCTCTCCTGCGTGAGGTCAACTCAGTTTCAAGAGAACAAAGCACTAAGATTCTTCTTTTCTCTTCCCATCACGATTCCACTTCCTCGACCAAACCTTACTTCGCATTATCTGCTCGGTGTTGGCTGATGATATATGAAGTAATTTCAGCTTGACAGTCGTGACGGGCACATATCATAGTCTGCCCTGTGAAATCTATATATATACCTCCTTCCCTCTTCCCTCTCGCTCTCTCTTTTTAGAGGGAGAGAGAGTTTTAAAGCTCAAAAGAGTTTTCAGGGAGAAGATGGCATAACTCATCTTTATGGACTTTCACCATCCATTCATTAACCATCGTGTTTTCTCGGCTATTATGCCACCATCTGAATGCATTTATCTGCTTAGTGTGGGCCCACGAAAAGCAAAAGTTGAGAGCAGTTTGTTTTATGTTGTCGTTGGGCAAACCTGTAAAAGAAAGCAGCAATGTCCATAAACTTTGAAAATTGGAAGAACATTATCGTCAGTGACAAAGTAAACACCAAACCTCCGAACACATGACTTTCAGTAGATTAGTAGATGGTGGGAATTCTAACTAAAGGTTAATTAATTAATTCAACCTTAAGGAGGTTAGATTTAGCTTAATCGAATCCAGTCCAGTCCAGCTTAAACTCACCTCTCCTACTGAGCCATATTACAGGGGATCTTGACTGGGGCTAATTCAAACCGACTTATCCCAAGAGAAAGTTTTCTAGTTATTTGACTTTTCAAAAAAAAATAAATCTTGGCTTAACTATGGATTATAAATGCTTAACGTGGAATATAAGTGGAGCAAAAGAGGAGTTAAAATCGTAATTCGAAAAAGTTAAAACGAGATTTGATTTGCTTACAAGCAACACGTATTAAGGAAAAAGATATAAAATATTTGAGTCACAAAAATCTGGGAGAAGGATTTATTTCAGGAGGAATGGGAAAAAAATGAATGTGGGAGGGAGCATACTGCATCCCTTTCGCCTTTCAGCTCCAATCCAGGAGCCCTCAAGCAGTCGCATTCACGACAAACCATTTTATACCAAATTTATATTTCGCTGATTAAGAAATAAAGGGAGACTAGTATAGATCTATTTCAAGCTATTTTCTCCCACACGTTGGGGTAGTCCAGATGCCTCGATAGAAAAACACTTAATCTCTCCCCTGGCTCAAATTGATGAAGGGAGGAGAACTTGTGGCTCAGAGGTTAATACAACTGCCTAACATGCAGGCAGCCGAAGTTCGAATCCAAGTAAGGGTGTAGCTAGCTGATGAGAGCTAAATAGCTTGAAATAGATCTATACTAGTCTCCCTTTATTTCTTTATTAGCGAAATATAAATTTGGTATAAATATATATATATAAATGTTCAGCATCCAAAACTTACATTGACTGATGATCATGGTTCTATGTTGGGGTAGAAATTACTCTATAACAGTAACAGAGTTGGAAGGTACCTTGGAGGTCATCTAGTCCAACCCCCTGCTCACACAGAACACAGGGATTCGAACTGCTGAACTGCCAACCTTTCTGATCGACAAGCTCAGCATCTGGTGGCTCAGCATTGAGCCACCTAGCCAAGGATATAGGAAGCTAAGACTTTGGTATTGGGAATGTTTGTCCCAAATGAAAATAAAATACATTTTATAAAGGATTTATGGATTAATTATTGCATTTTTCATATGAAAATTGGTGTTTCCTGGGAATTCAGAATGGAGTGATTTCCTCCCCCAAAAAAGACAAAATATCTGAGAAAAATATTAAAAACACACAAGGGATGTTGATGCAGGGACATATAAAAAAAAGTGATTCAAAAGAATATATTTATTTTTCTGAAGAACACAGATCTTTTTCAAGAAGAGATATAATTTGGACATCGAACGCTTTTTCTATCCATGTTTATAAAATGGAGATATTACCAACGGCTTTTTCAGATTACAATCCACGGGCTTTAACTTCTAAGAGGAAAAAAAAAATAAACCTTTTAGTCGAAGATTGAATGAGATGTTGTTACAAAAGGAAAAAGGTAGTGGAGAATTGTAAAAAATAACTTAAAGGGTTTTTTTCCCTTAAGAATAATCTTAATAAAGGCACAGAAGTAAGGATGGTTTGGCATACAAGCAAAGCTTTTGTGAAAGAATATTTCTACAACGTAATAGCGAATTTTAAAAGAAAAGGCAAGATAAATGATTTGGGATGAGATTGGAAGAAGAACTTTTTTAAAAAAAACTTCCCTACGGATAACAACTATTATACGCCAAATGAAGCTTTTAAAGAGGAAAGTATTTCTGTTAACTGCGAGAGAGATGGAAATAAAGATGAACTATGCCAAACAAAGAAATTATGAATTTGCAAATAAACCGGGGAAAGTGGTTGGCATACAAGCTGTGAAAAGGAAAAAAAAGAAAGAAAAAAAGAAAGTGATATTAAAGTTACAAGAAGGAAATATTGCAATAACAGATAAGGCAAATCTGTGAAAAGTGTTTCATCAGTATTGTGCTACTTCATCTCCTGAGTGTAAGCAAATAAAGAACTGAACTCTGAATGAATTAGCCTATGTCGTTCTTGGACTTAGCCTGGCACCTAATTGGAAATCTTGGCACCTAATTGGAAATCCTGGCACCTAATTGGAAATCTTGGTTCTTGGACTTAGCCTGGCACCTAATTGGAAATCCTGGCACCTAATTGGAAATCCTGGCACCTAACTGGAAATCTTGGTTCTTCGATTTAGCCTGGCACCTAATTGGAAATTTTGGCACCTAATTGGAAATTTTGTATACTTGGAGAAGGACAAAGTCTTCCTAAAATTCATTTGGAGGCAATATTCCATTTATTGTTTCATAGACAGCAGAATTAAGAAAGCCAACCAAGAAGTCCCACATTGCTTCTAAGAGCTCTACGGGACATAGCTATAAATACTTTAGCCTTCTATTGTAGGACAGAGAGCTGTTAGATTAATATTTGAGGCTCATGTTGGCTTGCTTCGTTAACCTCTAGAGTGTTTTGAATTTGGTGATTATTTGCTTGTTCAGCAGACCGAAATTTGCAACATTGGGGCTAAATGCAACACAATATGAGTTTGTTTGACCTAAATTGAAACCACAAATACGAAATAAATTGCATCAGGAGTTTGTGTGACCTCTCATTTTCTCCCCTTTTAAGAAGAGAGATTGGTGATTATTTTATTTGTTTCTAACTGGGTGTCATCCTCATCGTCGTCATCATTTCATTATCATGCTAATGTTAGAGTTCAATCCACTCAGAGACTGGAAGGGTAGTAGGCTGTAGATATTATCTATCAATAATATCTATCAATAATTGGCAGATCTATGAGCTCTAGCAATATCTGCTCCCATAAATCCTTTCATGAAAATTCCAAGATATATACAGTATATAAAAATGGCTCTCTGTGTGTGTGTGTGTCTGTGTGTGTTCCAGCATAACTCTGGAACGCCTTGAGCAATTTCAACCAAACTTGGTACACAGATGACTTACTCTCTGGAAAGAAATACTATGGAGGTAAGACACCCCTAACACCCCAAACACCCCACAGGGTGCGTGTTCTGTTAACATACAGCCCGTTGTGCCTTAAAATGGTTTCTACTGGACTGCCTTAAAATGGCTTCTACTGTACAGCACAGTGGAGTTGCCATGGTAATGGCTTCACAGTACTTCACAAGGGGGCTCCCTCTGGTAAGGGGGAAAATCCAACATTAGAAATTACATTTGGTCTGAACATTTTCAACAAGGCTTTGATTATTCTTTTTTTATTATTATTTTTAAAAGTTTTTTTATTAATAATACAATTAAAAACCATTGGATATGGTGTGACTTTTCCGGTTTAGACATTTCCGTCAAATTTTACCTTGTAAGAAATACAGTTCCTTTTTTGCTATACAAGTATATATCACAATTCAAACACGTAAATTCTTTCGTCTGTGCAAGTTACATCAATACCAATTTCATTCCTATCTATCTCAGAAAACTAACCTAAAGATTTCTAAACTTTCGACTCATCAATAATCCCTTATCCCAGCATTCCTCCACCTCTCCAACCAATAATACAATTTATTCCAGATTTCGTAATATTCTGTTTCGCTCTTATCTTTGAGTTCCAAAGTCAACCTGTCCATTTCAGTGCAAGTTAATATCTTAGCTAATACTACTTCTTCTGAGGTGGTCTCTTTATATTTCCAGTTTTGTGCAAAAGCCAATCTTGCTGCCATTAGAATATGTGACATTAGATATATTGTTCCCTTGTTATAATTATCCTTTGTAATACCCAATAAGAAAAGTTCTGGCTTCAACTTTATATTTTGCATTAACATCCCTTCCAGCCATTGTTTTATCTGATGCCCAAAGTCTCTAGCTTTCGGGCATTCTCACCACATATGACAAAAAGTCCCTGGCATTGCCTAAAGCTTTGATTATTCTTGAGGACAAATGTATGGCCGTGTTTAATAAAACATTACTGCAACTCGGCCTGCCTGCACCACTATGAGACTGACACGACATACTTCATGCAGATTACATACAAGAAAAGAACTACGATGTCGAACAGCTTGGTGCATCTATCACGGACAAAAGCATACCAAATGATCATGGATCGGCTAGCAAAACAACAAGGTGGTATCATTTTACTTGACGCTTCTGGGGGTACAGGGAAAACATTTTTAACTACCCTGTTTCCCCTAAAATAGGACATCCCCTGATAATAAGCCCAATTGGGCTTTTGAACGCATGCGCTAAAATAAGCCCTCCCCGAAAATAAGCCCTCCCTGAAAATATTTAAACGGATGCACAGCCAGTTCCCGCCATTTCCTCTGGTTAGGGTTAGGGAGACAGAGCTGGAAATCAGGTAAGACAGCAAGAGGAGCCCCATTTTGCTCCACGCGCCCGCCCCCCCAAAATAAGACCTCCCTGAAAATAAGGCCAAGCACTTATTTCGGGGTTCAAAAAATATAAGACAGGGTCTTATTTTCAGGGAAACATGGTAATTTAATTCTCGCCAAAATCAGGGCTCAGGGTGAAGTTGCTCTTCCTGTCTAATACAGGATTGGGATAAATAAATACCCAGGCAATGCCAGGTTATCAGCTACTAATCTATAAAATACAGCAGGCAGAGTGTATGAACTACCACCGATTTGTGTCACTTTTATTTGAGGTAGCACGCTCAAATTTCTTGTTCATACAGGCTGTTTGATAACAATGTCCTCTTAGTCTTTTTAAAATACTGTCATACAAATATACCTGCAGACTTTTAGACCTTCTCCTGATTGCTCACAAAGGAAATAATAAAACGACGCTCCTTTTCATTGATGTATTTGTAGTTTAAAGGGTATTTTAAGATTGTGTTTAAAAAAAAAATGAAGTCAGGAGGTCAAAGCCACCATATTGTTATTCTGCCTTCCGCCCCTCCCCACGGATGTTCCTGTAAAAGCTTGCCAACCTTCCTCCCTCAAAAATAGCAATTTATTTCATTTTTTAAAAAAGAATCTGTAGGGTTTGATTTTCTCCTGTCTCTCTCTCTCTATCTATCTCTGGTAAATATTCGAGCGCGGCCCTAATGCTGTGTAAATATCATGTCACACCGCAAATTTATACAAAAATTTGGAGCTAGATCGCTGGATGTAAAACAGGATTAGAAAACCTACAATGTGACAAGAAGGAATTAAACATTAAGCAAGGAGATCAAAGCAAATGTAAGGAGCAAATGAAACCTTTCTGACAGAAAGTTTACTTTCAGAATGAAAAGTGTCTGTCAAGATCAGGCAGGGGTGGGAAGAGGGCGAGACATCAAACACGGCACAGAAGGCTGATAAACGCATTATCCTGTAATGGCTGGTTATTTATTCAGAGTTAATAAAATGACCTGCCAGTGTCTAGTTAGTTGTCTTTTTTCTCTCCCTAATGGTCAGGGACATTGGAGATCGACCAGCAAAAGTGAGAGTGAAAAAGCTGAAAAGGGAATCTACAGGTGTCCAGTTAAGCATCTGTGGTGAGAAAATGTCTGTTCTTTGTGGGTCATACAAACTGGGAATTGCACAGTTGGCCAGCACCGAATTGTAAACTGGAGGAGGAATTGGTACCTAGGAGCTATTCTGGAGATGACTGTTATGCAGCTCTTGAACAGGGAGGAAGGAAGGAAGGAAGGAAGGAAGGAAGGAAGGAAGGAAGGAAGGAAGGAAGGAAGGAAGGAAGGAAGGAAGGAAAGAAAGAGAGAGAGAGAGACAAGAGGAGTGAGGGAAGGAAATGAAGAAAGGGAGGAAAAATAGGGAAGGAAGGAAGGAAGAAAGGAAGGAAGGAAGGAAGGAAAAGAGAAGAGAAGGAAGGAAAGAGAGACAGGAGGAGTGAGGGAAGGAAATGAAGAGAGATTGAAGAAAAGTAGGGAAGGAAGGAAGGAAGGAAGGAAGGAAGGAAGGAAGGAAGGAAGGAAGGAAGGAAGGAAGGAAGGAAGGAAGGAAGAAAGGAAACCTAAGCCCTGTCCATAAATGTGATAGAGATCTGCTCATTATGCAACCTCATTCCACCCAACGAAGCCTCATACCACCAGCCATCAGAAAGTTATCTAACCACAATGTAGAAGAGTAAGAGAGAAATAGTACTAACTAGACAAAGCATTAGCCATTGGGTCATTGTTTCAGAGATAGTTTGTTACCTAAACAGAAGGCTAAAAAGCAATGGAATCAAGAGCGATTTCTGACTTCCCGATGGCTTCCCCATTGACTTTCCTTGTAGGTAGCTGGCAGGGAGCATCAGAAACGACAATCACATGACTGCAGCTTCCTGTGGCATTACAGCAATACAGCAGCACTAAAGCAGGCAGAACTTTGCTACATTTCAATCCCGCAGGAGTCCTGGCTCCCAAATTCTGAACGCATTGTGTACATTAGCCATACCTCGATTCAAAACGTCATTGCCCTCCAAACCGATGCATCGTTTTGCCCAGTTGAGGGTTTACAAACAATCAAGCCACAAGAACTTTAGTGCTATCTAAGTGCTTCTAAAAAGATAAACTTTCTCCAAAGTCCTTGAACAACTTTCATCCACAGCTCCAGAGCGAAGTCATTATTCTAATTGTACTGAAAAGAAGAGTCAAGATGTTGCAAAGGGAAGCAGGCAAACTCTGGTGTTCCCTCCAACTTGCTGGGTCCTATCTGATCTAAGATGATAGATGGGACCTCTTCAGAAGAACAGACCGAGGCCACAAAGAAGTCCCTTTTGCTAAGCTTCTTAATTAGATTCCGTGTCCTTATGGTCACCCTGATTCCATATCTGAGACACAGTTCACTTACAGATAAAGCAAGCAAGTTGGGATCAATTTTAATTTGTTCGGGGGGTGATGCATTTTGTCTTACCTGACACAAATTCTTTAGGAAGCCATTCTTTAATGTCACCAAGGACCCGGGGACCAATTTGTATGGTCAATATTCATGATACCTTTCCTGCACCTGGTGAACACGTCATGGGGCTAGCAGTCCCAATAGGAGAGAAAGGTTGCTTAGCCCTCTACCTACGTTTCCTTCTGCTGAAGGAACTTCTCCGTATGGTCTACCCACAAAGTCCTTGCTTGGCCAACCAACCAAGGGTAGGCTTCAAAAGCCTTGGTAGTACAGTGGTTTAATGCACCCTGTAATTAACACAGCTGCCTGCAATTTCTGCAGGTTCGAATCTCGCCAGGCTCAAGGTTGATTCAGCCTTCCATCCTTTCTAAGGTAGGTTAAATGAGGACCCAGTTTGTGGGGGCAATAAGCTGACTTTGTATAAATATACAAAAGTATGAAGGCTATTGCTTAGCGCATTGTAAGCCGCCCTGAGTCTCCGGAGAAGGGCGGCATATAAATCAAATAAAAATAATAATAATAATAAATTTTAGCAAGGGGTTCTCTGCCTGGTTGTTGGGTGGGAATCAGTGGTGGGTTGCTCCCGGTTCGGACCGGTTTGCAAGAATTGGTAGTAAATCTGGTGGGAGGCTCCACCCACTGACCCGGATGTCATAAAAGCTGATCTGCGCGAGTAAAGCAAGCGCATGCATGTGGGCGCGATGTGAACCGGTAGTAAAGGTAAGTAGAACCCACCCCTTGTGGGAATAGTCATGGAGGGCGTGACCTAGGTTGAAGATTCATCAGCTAGGTATATCCACGGTCAAGTCAAAGAAACTCGTCTGGTAAACTCGCAAGATTCATTTTTTTCTTGCCACGTACATGTAAACGTCTGAACTAAACTGATCAGAAGTTCCACCTTCCGTGGGGTCCTTGAACTTAGCAGAGGCTTGCTCTGAATGAGAGTAAACCCCACTCCCATCTAGCACTGATGATGTTACCTTGTTGGGTAATGTAATGGATTTTGAATGTAATGAATTTACATTCAAGTGGAATGTAATGAAATGTCTGAGAAAAAAAAAAAACCTACCAAATTCAGAGAGCACCGAGGATTCCACCCTCGAGGTCTTCTAGTCCAACCCCCTGCTTAGGCAGGAAACCCTATACCATTGCAGACAAATGGTTGTCCAACATCTTCTTAAAAACTTCCATTTGCTAGTCCTGTTTCAGAGGCAGGAGACCGATAATTTGGGAGGGGAACAAGGAAGCAGAAATAGTGTATCGTTTTGACTTGCTTTCAACGTTTCCATTGAATCAAAAATTGCAAGGAATAAGGCCGCCGGAGAAGACTGTAGGGACATGCTCAACTTCAGAAAATCTATTTAAAAAGGGGACAAATTATTAAGCGGATGAAGAGAATTAACAATAGGGAGATACAATAAGGGAGGATTAGACCTTGAGCAAGTGTTATGTGTTGGATAGGATTAATGAGGAGCCAGCGATGAATTTTACATGGTGAAAGGGATTCTTTGAATGAATGCCTTGAGTGAAATGGAGTGAGTCCCGCTTTTGCTGTCACTCAAGGGAAGAGTTGAAACCTCAGTTGCTAACAGATCTTCCCTCCGAGGATGGTTTCTTCAGGAAGTTTGTAGCGTGGGGAGAAGAGGAGGGAAAAAGGAATCCATAGTCAAAGATAGGATAGGATAGGATAGGATAGGATAGGATAGGATAGGATAGGATAGGATAGGATGGGATGGGACGGGACGGGACGGGACGGGACGGGACGGGACGGGACGGGACGGGACGGGACGGAACGGAACGGAACAGAACAGAACAGAACAGAACAGAATAGAATAATGGAGAGGAGAGGAGAGGAGAGGAGAGGAGAGGAGAGGAGAGGAGAGGAGAGGAGAGGATATAATTATTTATTGGCCAAATATGATTGGACACACAAGGAATTTGTCTCCGGTGCATAAGTTCTCAGTGTATATACAAACAACAAAGGGATAGACCATATATCATAGAATATAGTTACAATCATTAATCATAACATACAACAACAAGCGATAAATCACAAGGTAGTAGGAAAGATGAGTCCTACTACATGCCCTACTACAATATTTTTATTTGGCCAACTCGGGTAGCCTAAAAGTCATGTGTCCATAAGAACGTTCTCCAGAACGCTTCATGATAAGCATCTAATTATGTCTGGTCTATAGCAGTAGACCATTCAAATCCCATTGCTACCAGTTCGCTCGTGGGCGGGCTCGTGCTCGTGCTCAACACTTCTGCACATGCACAGAGATGTCCGGGTGGGTGGGCAGAGCTTCCTGCCACCGCCGCTACCAGTTTGCCTGATCCAGGGAGAACTGGTAGCAACCCACCACTGGTCTACAGAAATGATGGCTGAAGGAGATACACTAGATGCCTCCTAGTGTGAATTAACTCTCTATTGCCCCAGTAGTCAGGACTAGAACGAATAGAGTACAGGTGATCCTTGGGATACAATGGTAAGTATGGTTGTATCCATCGTTAAGTGATGCAGTTGTAAAGTGGAACATCACATGACTGTGCTGCTTAGCGAGGGCAACCCCAGCAGTTCCCATTGCCACTGTTAAGTCAGGACTGCAGGTTATGAAGTGAGGACCTCATGTGACCATAGCTTACATCTTCTTGTTGGCTTCCAACAAGTAACGTCAGTGGGGAAGCCAGCAGGAAATTGCAAGTAGTAATCACAACAAGCCTTTCCTTAGCCTGTGGCCAGAGCTACAGGTGGGTGAGTGAGCATTATGGAGTACAAGCAAGCAGGTGAAAATGTGGGCAGGTAGACAGGTAACTACTGTGGATGGGCACATGTGGGTGCTACAGACAGATGCAAGTGTGGCAGATGTGCAGATTTAATGCTATGGCTGGGCCTGTGAGTAGTCTATTAGTGCCAATGGCAATGAATGAAATCAGCAAATGATAATGGGGGAAATCGGAGTCCTTCGTATCCACAGCATCTTTAAAAAGCATTCCCTAATAATATGAACAGCTTTGAAGAAATGATCAGTTTCTGCAGATGTTCTTTTGCAACAGGAAGTGCATTGATGATGTTACCTACTTGGGTAGTGAAACATCTGCAAGAAAACAACCAAGCTCAGAGAGCACCAAGGACCTCCCTGAGTTCAACTCTGAGCTGAATTCACTACTCTTGAAAAAGAAGATGGCTATCAACCCACTCTTTAAAAAAAAATGAGCTCTCAGCTTTCTACCTTGGACAAAGTGGTCATCAAAAGAAGATTGGCTGCTGATTGAGCGCTATACAGTAGATTGAGGGCGAAGGTTCATTCTCCGGGCTTGTTGGTTTCCAAACGTTTTGTTAGCAGGTGTTGTGGCTCCATTGCCTGAGCCTGGGCTATCGACAGATGCAGACTCTGAGAGTGAGGAGGAGGAGTTGGCAAGGCCTCCCTCTCCAGGACCCTCCTCTCAGGCAATGCCTCCGGAAGACACCGAAGGCCAAACGATAGGCTCAGAGCCAAGCACGTCCCCGCAGTCACAGGTGGACAGCGACAAGGAAGATAAGTGCTGGCTGGACCCTCGACAGAGGCGCAGGGAGAAGCGTGCACAGCAGAGGGGAAGGCGTGCCAGAGATTAGCTGAGTCACTGGACCACACCCCACAGGGTATAAATGTGGGTGTGGTGGCCGGTTCAGTTTGTGACGAGCAAAAACTGGAAATACTCCATGATCTCTGCATTACTGGACTTTGCCTGCTTTATCGGACTGCATTTGGATTAATCCTTGTATTGTTGACACTCTGCCTGTTTTATCGGAATGCTTGCAGTCTAATCTTTGTTTTGTGTGAGTAAAGTCTGAATTGGCAGCTAGCCACTGGGTTGCTGCCAGCTTTATCTTCAAAGAGTTTTGTCGTGTGGCTTATTAACTCTGGGCCGTCTGTGGGGGTGCGGGGACAGAACTTCAGGCTAGGTGACATCTTCACCACTGAAGGTGTCTTCACCTGGTAATGGAACATATGGAAATCAACCCACAAGCTTGGACAATGAACCTTCACCCTCAACCTACACCCGAGCTATGGATACTCGCCACCATTGAAAATATACAGTAAGCAGGGGTGGGATTCTACCGGTTCAGACCGGTTCAGGAAAACCGGTAGCTCCGACGATCAGCTGTGAGCGAACCGGTTTGCTCCGACGATCAGCTGGGCCCGCCCACCCACCCCTGCACTTTACTTATCTTTATCTTTGCAGCACGGGATCACCGAGCCAGTTGTTAAACTGGAAGGATCCCACCACTGACAGTAGGTGCCTACTAGCTTCTGCATCTTAGGTGATATCTTGATGGCATCCATTCATCTGTTTAGATTGAAGGAGGAGCATGAACTTGAAGTGACAAGGAGATCAAGTTCCTAGGTAGAGCCAAGTTTTCTCTTCATTACATTTTGGAATTGATTTGGGGGGGGTGGGCGAGGAAGCCTTGACTGTGATGAATAGATGATTTCATGGACAATGCTACACCACGTTTTGTCTTGGAGAGCTGAGTTGTCCTTTTTATCATGATTATTTTATTAGCTTTTAAGTGACAAATGGGTCCTCCTTGTCATATTGGATTTCTGAAGTCTTGACATCAAGTTGCCGATTGCAGGATGAGGTTAACCCTTTCTCGTTATTTTAAGATCTCTCCATTTGGAGGTCAAATCTCCATCCGAGATTGGCCCTTTGTGTGGAAAAGTCCATGTCCAATAAAAACAAGCAGTGCCGGAAGTTGGAAGAAGACACAGGGAGCCCGCAACTTGCAACAATTCATTTAGTGACCATTCAAAGTTACGACAGCACTAAAAAAAAGTGACTTACGACCGTTTTTCATACTTACAATGGTTACAGCATCCCCATGGACACGGGATCAAAATTCAGATGCTTGGCAACTGACTCCTATTTATGACAGTTGCAGTGTCACTGAGTTATGTGATCCCCCTTTTGTGACCTTTTGAGAAGCCAAGTCAATGGGGAAGCCAGGTTCACTTAACAACCGGGTTACTAATTGAATGACCGCTGTGATTCACTGAACAAGGGTATCCAGGAAGGTCGTAAAATGGGGCAAACCTCACTTAACAAATGTGTCACTTAGCAACAGAAATGTTGGGCTCCAAGGTCACCGCAGATGGGGACTGCAGCCAAGAAATTAAAAGACGCTTGCTTCTGGGGAGGAAAGCTATGGCAAAGTTAGACAGCATTCTAAAAAGCAGAGACATCACCCTGCCAACAAAAATGCATATAGTCAAGGCTACAGTTTTCCCAGTTGCAATGGCTGGCTGTGAAAGTTGGACCATGAGGAAGGCTGAATGCCAAAGAATGGAAGCCTTTGAATTCTGGTGCTGGAGAAGACTCCTGCGAGTCCCTTGGACTGATCAACCGGTCAGTCCTAGAGGAGATCAACCCTGACTGCTCTTTAGAAGGCCAGATCCTGAAGAGGAAACGCAAATACTTTGGCCACCTAATGAGAAGGGAGGACTCACTGGAGAAGAGCCAAATGATGGGAACGATGGAGGGCAAAAGAAGAAGGGGACGGCAGAGAACGAGGTGGCTGGATGGAGTCACTGAAGCAGTCAGCGTGAGCTTAAATGGACTCCGGGGGATGGCAGAGGACAGGAAGGCCTGGAGGAATGTGGTCCATGGGGTCGCGATGGGTCGGACACAACTTCGCAACTAACAACAACAACCTGTACAATAATGATGAGTGATCGAGTCATTGGATGGGTGTGTACTCCCAAGATGATGGCAAGTGGAGACTAAAACTTGGGTGACCTGCCCATGTAGAAATAAACTTACCAAATCCAGAAGGTTCTGGTCCTTTGAACATTTTCAGCGCAAGGAATGAGTTAACATTTCTACGACAACATGAGGTGGTTTATTTGATTTTTGCATTAACCCAGCGAAGCTATCAAAAGATTGGAAATCATGGTAAGTATGAAGTGTGCTGGGTTAATCAGTCCCATGCGGCTCGTTCAACAAACTAGGGTCAAAAAAAATAATAATGAATGCAGGGTGAGTTGGACTGTTCTTCTGATCCCTTCTTCTTCTTCTTCTTCTTTTCCGAGGTTCGTGTAACTCAATTTCCTGATGGATAAAGAGTTTTATGAAATCATCCATCTCTCGTTCCTTCTGGAAACTTGGGATTTCTGACTCACCTGGTCTTCTTTTGCCAAGTGACTTTGATGGATTAGCAATTCACTTCCCTCCCTCTGCAGTGGCTGGGCAGAGTCCTGAGCAGCTGCCAATTCCAGAAGTAATATCAGGTACTTTCCACTTTTGATGGAAGATAGGCAGGCAGCCACCTTTATCTTAATAAATAAAAACGGGACGATGGATTGAGGTAGCTTCTGACCTCCATCTCCTGCCCCCCTTGTCATCTCTTTTCTTTTCAGAGGAAGGCAGGAAACTCCTGGACGAAGAAGGGGTTGCATGTAGCAGCCTTTCCCCCAAGGTTTTGGGCGCAAATCCACTTCCCTGAGGCTTCCCAAACACACTAATGAATAACAGAGTAACAGAGTAATGGAGTAACGGAGTAACAGAATAACAGAATAACAGAGTAATAGAGTAACGGAGTAACGGAGTAACGGAATAACAGAATAACAGAATAACAGAATAACAGAGTAACAGAATAACAGAATAACAGAATAACAGAATAACAGAATAAAAGAGTAACAGAGTAACAGAATAACAGAATAACGGAGTAATAGAATAACAGAATAACAGAGTTGGAAGGGACCTTGGAGGTCTTCTAGTCCAACCCCATGCTCAAGCAGAAGACCCTATACCATTCCAGACAAATGGTTGTCCAATCACTTCTTAAAAACCTCCATTGTTGGAGCCCCCACAACTTCTTGAGGCATGTGGTTCCACTGATTAATTGTTCTGACTGTCAGGAAATTTCTCCTTGGTTCTAGATTGGTTCTCTCCTTGATTAGTTTCCATCCATTGCTTCTTCTCCTGTCTTCCGAATCAGAATCAGAATTGAGATTGAAGGGACCTTGGAGGTCTTCTAGCCCAACCCCCTGCTCAAACAGGAGACCCTATACCCATGATGGCAAACCTATGGCACATGTGTCCGAGGTGGCACGCAGTGCCATCTTTCTGGGCACAGAAGCTGTCACCCAACTCATTTGCAGTTGTGCATGCGTGCACGCCCCAGCTGGTATTCAGGCCTCCAATGTGTATGCGTGCAATTCAGGGGATCCAACTGCTCTTTGGAGCTCTCCTGCGCATGTATGTGCGTTTGCACATGTGTTCGAGAGTACTTGCATGCAGCGTGCGGATGCATAGACAGCGTTTGCGTGTGTGCATTGCGCACATGAAAACCTCATGCATGCATGGATGGTGCGCTTTTGCATGCAGTGCACGGGGGAGCCATGCAAAACCTGCACACATGCGCAGGTGGTGCGATTGCACATGCAGCGCACAGGGGGAGCTGCGGAGATGGTGTGGTTGCGTACGCAGCACACGGGGGCACACACTGAAGCTGTACGCATGTGCAGATGTGCAAATGTGCACACAGCACACGGGGAGGAGCCAGCATTAGCACGGATAGCACACGCAAAGCGCACAAAGCGCATACCTGTTCAGCACTCAGTGAGAAAAGGTTCCCCACCATAGCTCTATACCTCTTCAGACAAATGGTTGTCCAATCTCTTCTTAAAAAGTTCCAGTGTTGGAGCATCCACAACTTCTGCAGGCAAGTTGTTCCACTGATTAATTGTCCTGACTGTCAGGAAGTTTCTCCTTCGTTCTAGGTTGCTTCTCTCCTTGCTTAGTTTCCACCCATTGCTTCTTGTCCTGCCTTCAGGTGCTTTGGAGAATAGCTGGACTCCCTCTTCTTTGGGGCAGCCCCTGAGATACTGGAAGACTGCTATCATGTCTCCCCTAGTCCTTCTTTTCATTAAACTAGACATATCCAGTTCCTGCAACCGTCCTTCATATGTTTTAGCCTCCAGTCCCCTATTCATCTTTGTTGCTCTTCTCTGCACTCTTTCCAGAGTCTCCACATCTTTTTTACATTGTGGTGCCCAAAACTGGAACACAGTTAATCCTCTATATTCATTCCCCCTGTTTTGTAGGGGGAGGACGGACGAAAACCAACATTCTCTTTCGTCTTCCACTTCTGGAGACAAGTCGTTCTCACTGTCAGGAAATTTCTCCTTAGTTCTAGGTTGTTTCTCTCCTTGATTAGTTTCCATCCGTTGCTTCTTGTCCTGCCTTCAGGGGCTTCGGAGAATAGCTTGACTCCCTCTTCCTTTTTTTAATTGTCATGTGGAATATCAGATAATCAAAATTCGGGTGCTTGGCAGCCTGCCTCTGATTACAACGGTTGCAGCATCCTGCAATTATGTGATTGCCATTTGCAACTTCCCAGCTGGCTTCCATCAATGGAGAAGCTAGATTTGCTTAATGACTGCACGATTCACTTAACAACTCTGGGGGCCAAGGTTGTGAAATCGGCCACGATTCCCTTAACAACTGCCTCACGCAGTAACGAAAATTAGGGTCCCAATTGTGTTCGTAAGTCGACGGCTCCCTGTATTTCTTCTCCGATGAAATGTTTTCAGTTCTTTCCAAGCGCGAAGGTATTCATCGGTGGGTATATTGATTTCTTTGTATTTCTTTTTTTTTTTAAATTAAAACTGCCCCATAGCCAAAGCTCTCCAGACCGTTGACAATCAAGCACGCTAAAAAAATACCATTTGAATGAAACGTCACCATAAAAATGCGAAATAAAGCCACCCTAGAAACGAGGCAGCTGCAGACTGTCGTTTAAAAAAAAAAAAAGGAAACTCAAAACCATCAGAGTTAAATGCCATTGAAATAGAATTAAAACTCCGTTTAAAAAGTCTGGCCAGATCGAAAAGTCTTCCCTTCGTGCCAAAATGATTTTTGTTGAGTTAGAAAATATGATCGGATACCAAATACAAAAGTAAATAGAAAAGCAGTGGGGAGGAAGAGAGGGAAGAGAAGGGAGGAAGGATAAGAAAAAAAGAAGAAGAAGAAAAAGAAGCATTGACTTCCGAATCTTTCTCTTGCGGTAAAATAAGGCGTTAGTATCAACTCCAGTGGTGCAATTCAGCCAGTTCTATCCGCATCATGCGAAGCGGTAGCGGCGGCTGTGGGAGGCTCCCCCCACCTGCCCTGATGCTATTATTTTATCTTCTGCACATGCGCAAAATACTCTGTCCATGCGTGCAGGTGGTGCGGGCGCTCACATTTGCGAACCGGTAGCGACGGTAAGCGAATCAAATCCACAATTTTTTGCTTTTTTTTTCATAATAATACAAAGAAGCCATTTCTCTAAAGATCGATCAATCTACTCGGTAAAACCCCAAATCAAAGTTTCTTTCTTTTCCACTTCAAGCACCAAGTTCAGAAGCGCTCTCCATGTGGAAACGAAAGTACTTCTATTCTTTTCTTTAATCAAATTCAAATTCGAACCTTTATGGTCAAAGTACAATAGAATAGAATAGAATTCTTTATTGGCCAAGTGTGATTGGACACACAAGGAATTTGGCTTGGTGCATACGCTCTCGGTGTACATAAAAGAAAAGATACTTTCGTCAAGAATCATAAGGTACAACACTTAATGATAGTCATAGGTTACAAATAAGCAATCGGGAAACAATATCAATATAAAATAGAGTAGAGTAGAGTAGAGTAGAGTAGAGTAGAGTAGAGTAGAGTAGAATAGAATAGAATAGAATAGAATAGAATAGAATAGAATAGAATAGAATAGAATAGAATAGAATAGAATAGAATAGAATAGAATAGAATAGAATAGAATAGAATAGAATTCTTTATTGGCCAAGTGTGATTGGACACACAAGGAATTTGTCTTGATGCATAAGCTCTCAGTGTACATAAAAAGACAAAATACATTCGTCAAGAATCATAAGGTACAACACTCAATGATAGTCATAGGGAAACAGTCAATATAAATCGTAAGGATACCAGCAACAAGGTTACAGTCATACAGCCATAAGTGGGAGGAGTTGGGTGAAAGGAATGATGAGAAGATTAATAGTAGTGCAGACTTAGTAAATAGTTTGACAGTGTTGAGGGAAATATTTGTTTAGCAGAATGATGGCATTTGGGGAAAAACTGTCCTTGTGTCTATTGTTCTGGTGTGCAGTGCTCTATAGTGTCGTTTTGAGGGTAGGAGTTGAAACAGTTGATGTCCAGGATGTGAGGGGTCTGTAGATATTTTCACAGCCTTCTTTTTGACTCATGCAGTATACAGGTCCTCAATGGAAGGCAGGTTGGTAGCCATTGTTTTTTCTGCAGTCCTAATTATCCTCTGAAGTCTGTCTCGGTCTTGTTGGGTTGCAGAGCCAAACCAGACAGTTACAGAGGTGCAGATGATGGACTTGACATCATATGACAACATATGTACAATGAGATTGGCTGAGCCTCCCTCCGTGCACCCCCCCAACCCAATGCAACTCATCGTGAAGACAAAAAAACAAATAAATCCTTAACCCTGTGAATCCTACTAACAAACACACAATCCTACTGCCCCATGTAAGCTTATTGGACATCGTGCCAGCCCCGCAATTCAATCACGCTACGTTGTTATAAAGTTATTTTTCATTCAGAAGTCTGACAGCTCAGGGATAAAAACTGTTCTTCAGCCTGTTTGTACGGCTGCCTATGCTTCTGTATTTCGTTCCAATCAAAATAGTCCATTTTGCCATTTCAGCCAACTCGATCAACTTCTCCATCATCATTTCAGCCAACTCCATCAACTTCTGCAACTTTGTTCATCCAAAGCACACTAAGACGGTCTTCGAAGACAAGTTGTGAGTCTTTGGTTGTCCTCTTTTGAACTTTTGCTTGTCGATCGAAAGGTCGGCAGTTCAGCGGTTCGAATCCCTCATGCCGCGTAACAGGGTGAGCTCCTGTGACTTGTCCCAGCTATTGCCAACCTAGCAGTTCAAAAACACATAAAAAATGCAAGTAGAAAAATAGGGACCATCTTTGGAGGGAAGGTAACAGCGTTCCGTGCGCCTTTGGCGTTGAGTCATGCCGGCCACATGACCACGGAGACGTCTTTGGACAGCGCTGGCTCTTCGGCTTTGAAACGGAGATGAGCACCGCCCCCTAGAGTCGGGAACGACTAGCACATATGTGCGAAGAGAATCTTTAGCTTTATCCTTATCAAGCTATCTGAGATAGTCCTTCACAAAGCTCGCTTGTTCTCAGCGTCTCTTTGATTTCTGCAGAACAATCAATAAGCCAGCTACTAGGAATTTCATGAGTTTCCCAGGGAAAAAAACACTAATTTTTCAAAGTCTTTTCTGGGTCCTTTAGATTTATCAGGGTGAAATGTAATTATCTCTGTAGCAGTGGGTGTAAATCAGTAGCGTGTATCTATGTGTTGTTTTTAGTTAGTGGAATCATATATATATATTTTCCTGAGGTCCCTACCTGTTTAATTGCCTGAAACATTTCTGTGTGCTCCCGACAGTTTGTTGTGAAAGCTACAGAACTAATAAGCCCTGATCATTTCTCTAAACTTCCTCCCCTCTTGAATTAAACTTTGTGTCCCTTTTCAAAAAATTGTCAGGATGGGAGAAAATATTACCCTTAAACGCCCATTCTTCAGCGAGAAATCATAAAAATCCGGGGTCCTGTTTACCATTTATTTTATTCCGCTCTTAATCTTAAAGCCTAGCGCCGTGCAACAGCTAAAGGATGGGGCCACAAATCCAGAATTTCTGAACATGGATCATATAATTTGCCAGAGGTTCACAGATACTTTTATAAGAAGCACATCTGGGTCTCCAGAATGGAGGCTTAATCTCTCCACTGACCCTACTTCATAGGCGGGCAATCTATAGTTCCCCTCAACCAGCTCCTTCTAATTTCCTCAGATATTTATTTAATCCGAGCATCTTTACCTCCATTATATACTACAGGTAGTCCTCAACTTGCAACCTTCGTTTAGCGACCGTTCAAACTTGCAATGGCCCTGAAAAAAACTGAGTTACAGCCAGTGGTGGGATTCAGCCGGTTCTCTCCAAATTGGGCGAACTGGTAGCGGCAACTACGGGAGGCTCCGCCCATCCGCCCGGACGTAATGCGCGAGCACTGAGCATGTGCAGAAGGCCCTGTGCATGTGCAGAGGAGGCATGTGCGAGCAAAGCGAGAAAGCGTGCGCAAGCTCACATTTGTGAACCGGTAGGAAAAGGTAAGTGAATCCCACCTCTGGACAGCTGTTCCTCAGACAATGATTGCATGTTGCACAGTTTTCTTTTTCTTTACTTCTTCTTCTACCGCTTCGGGTGTCGAGGGAGATACACAAAATTCTGGTCCTTGTTTTTCTGGCAACCATTGTTAATTGATGCTGTTGCGGTGTGTCTGATGTTGTTTCTGCAACTGCCTGGTGTTCTTTGACCTTCTCCTCTTTTGGTATGTGCCTTGTATGGTCTGGGATCCTAAAACATCCTCCCCACATTATAACCGCTGCAGAACTCAAAGACTTGGTTCACTCCATGGGAAGACATTGTAAGGCCGTCATTCATGCTAAAGGATACCCAGCTAAGTATTAACTGACATGGTGATCATTTTTATATATCTCATTTTTTTCTATGTGTTCCACTTTTCTTCTTTATGCTGTAACTGCTATTCTAATAGCAAATCCTTCCTAAAAGTTATTGCATGACATTCTTGATTAAATTATCTTTCCATTGATATATAATTTTATGGTACTACTCCAAGAAGAAGAAGAAGAAGAAGAAGAAGAAGAAGAAGAAGGAGGAGGAGGAGGAGGAGGAGGAGGAGGAGGAGGAGGAGGAGGAGGAGGAGGAGGAGGAGGAGGAGGAGGAGGAGGAGGAGGAGGAGGAGGAGAAGGAGAAGAAGGGGAAGAGGGGGAAGAGGAAGAGGAAGAGGAAGAAGAAGAAGAAGAAGAAGAAGAAGAAGAAGAAGAAGAAGAAGAAGAAGAAGAAGAAGAAGAAGAAGAAGAAGAAGAAGAAGAAGAAGAAGAAGAAGAAGAAGAAGAAGAAGAAGCGGCGTTATTAGCTAGTTTTAGGAAATACACTTTTCCCAAAAGGTTTCCACAATTTTGGCCACTACTGTAGGCAGCCTGTTTAGATGCTTTGCAGAAGCGTAAAAGGTGCCTGAAAGTTAAGTTCCTGGATCAGATCCGAGGTTCTGCTGGGGAAAGTTTGCTCTCAGAATCCGGAAAGTAAGAGTTCTCTTCCGACGGTACTCCTTAGCAAAGAAGCAGCTGATATACTGCTTTTAAAATAGACACTGATGAGAATACACTGTAGGGCTTTATAATGTTCTTTAAATTGCATTTACGGGCTCTAGAAAATGGCTTGGATCTAGGCCCCGAGAGACAATAATATCGACATCTTTAATTGTCGTGAAATACTGTTGCTTGCTTATGCCAACCCGCAGGACCAGAAAAGAGAAAATTGTTTCCCAAGATTGTAGACATTTTGTTGCCTGTTTTTAATGGTCTATATCAGGGACGGCTAATCTTTTTGCCAAAAAGCAGGGAGAGTGCGGGGGGGGAGTGGGGTTGTGCATTCCCCCCGCTTTTGGCATACAATGGCCCAGTAGGCCCGTTTTTCGCCCTCCCCAGGCTCCAGAGGCTTTCTTGGAGCCTGGGGAGGGCAAAAACAGCCTTCCCTATCCCCTCAGAGGCCCTCCGGAGGCCGGAAATGGCCCATTTGCTGACTTTCGATGGGATCGGAAAGCCTGTTTTTCGCTTCTGGAAGTCGTGAATGGGCCGTTTCCAACCTCTGGCGGGCCTCCAAGGGGGTGGGGAAGCCCGTTTTCACTCTCCCCAGGTTCCTAGAAAGCCTCTGGAGCCTGGGGAGAGTGAAAAACGTACATTCCCCACCATCCTTGGAGGCCCTCCGGACTTTCGGCCGAAGAGGTTGTAGGAAAAAAAATGCCTTTAAAAGCCTTTGACGATCCCAGCTGAGTTGCCTGATCATCAGAGCCTTTTAAAAGCATTTTTCAAAGCCGAAGAGGTTGTAGAAAAAATGCTTTTAAAAGTTTAAAAAAAAAAATGTTGGCCACGCCTACCCAGTCACATTACCCCACCACCACCAAGCCACGCCCACAGAACCGGTAGTAACAAATTTTACATTTCACCACTGTATAGAATTTCTTCGTTTTTTAAAAAAAACACACACACACAATAGAACACGACTGAAAGTTGGGCACATGTTTTTAAGGACTAGGAACTTGAGTAACAGACCATGCAGAAAGAATAAAACATTATCTCCTGTTGAATCATTTAATTCAGCCTGGCTAGGTGGCTCAGTGGCTGAGACGCTGAGCTTGTCAATCAGAAAGGTCGGCAGTTCGGCGGTTCAAATCCCTAGTATAGGTCTCCTGCCTGAGCAGGGGGTTGGACTAGATGACCTCCAAGATCCCTTCCAACTCTGTTAATCTGTTATTGTTATTAATTCAGAGTTTAGAAAGAAGAGAGGCATGGATTACTAGAACCCGCGAGCAAAACAGATGCAGAATACAGAACATGGAAAGGACTCGCGGGGCTTAATTATGCATTAATATAAAATATCTCCAGTCCATAAAACAGATGAGCTGTTGCCTCCAGACAGAAAGCTGACACGCCCGGTCCAAGGGCAGATTGAGCTTTGTAGCAGAATATCAAGCAAACACAACTAAAGACGTTCCCCTTTTTAAATGGAAATTTTAAATTTGGTTTTAAATTATTGGGGTTTTAAATTTGTTCAGCCAAATTATTTAATTCGTTTTATTTTATTTTAAATTTTGTATTTATATGTTTTATTCTATGACTGTTCACCGCCCTGAGTCCTTCGGGAGTAGGGCGGTATATAAATTCAATAAAATAAATAAATAAATAAATAAATAAATAAATAAATAAAGAAAGAAAGAAAGAAAGAAAGAAAGAAAGAAAGATTTTATTCCAGCTGTATGAGAAGACAGGATGAGGAGAGAGTCCGTGCTGGACAACGGAGGATGCAGGGAAGAGAATTTGGAATTGTTGGAAGAAACGTCCATCCGGGTTCAGTTCCAAGTGGGGAAAAAAGACACTGGATTCATGAAGTTCCTTTGGTGGGAAGGTAAAGGGATGCGGTGGCTCAATGGCTAAGACGCTGAGCTTGTCAATCGAAAGGTCGGCAGTTCAGTGGTTCGAATCCCTAGTGCTGCGTAACAGAGTGAGCTCCCGTTACTTGTCCCAGCTTCTGCCAACCTAGCAGTTCGAAAGCAGGTAAAAAATGCAAGTAGAAAAACAGGGACCATCTTTGGTGGGAAGGTAACAGCGTTCCGTGTGCCTTTGGTGTTGAGTCATGCCGGCCACATGACCACGGAGACGTCTTCGGACAGCGCTGGCTCTTCGGCTTTGAAACGGAGATGAGCACCGCCCCCTAGAGTCGGGAACGACTAGCACATATGTGCGAGGGGAACTTTTACCTTTTACCTGTTAAAGGTTCCCTTTTTTCCAACCACTGTTAAAATAAGTTCCATGTTTGACAACATTCTGTGTCTTCTTTCTGTTTGATTTTCAGTGTCAGTCTATCCATTTCTGCACAGTCTAGTATCTTCTTAATTATCTCTTCATTTTGCGGTGTTGCTTCATCTTTCCAATATTGTGTGAAGATAATCCTCGCTGCGGTTAAGACGTGTAATACTAAATACATACTTTTCTTATCATTTTTTTTCCCCTGATATCATCCCTAATAAAAACAGTTCAGGTTTAAAATCTACGTTTCCCTATTATCTTTTCTAGCCATCTGTGGATTTTTGCCCCATTTTTTTTCCCCCATTTATCCATTTCTTTAGCATTTAGATCATCAAGCAGAAATCCAGCACGCCACAGATTCCTCCAATACAGGTAACAATGCAATACAATTTAACAATTGCAGTTGGGACCAAAGTTTCTGTCGTTAATCAAGGCAATTTTTCAATGAGTCACGCCAAGTTTTACAACCTTTTTTTTTTTGCCACAGTTGTTAAGTGAATCCTGCAATTGTTAAGCAAATCCAGCTTCCCCCTTTAACTATGCTGGTAAGAAGTCAGCGGGGAAGGTTGCAAATGATGATCATAAGATTCCAAGATGCTACAAACATCGTAAATAACCTTTACTTGAATTTGGATCATGCGACGAGGGAGATGTTGTGATAGTCATAAGTGTGAAGGATCAGTCATAAATCTCTCTTCTTTTTTTTTTAATTTGATTTATATGCCGCCCTTCTCCGGAGACTCAGGGCGGCTTACAATGCGCTAAGCAATAGCCTTCATCCTTTTGTATATTTATACAAAGTCAGCTTATTGCCCCCACAAACTGGGCCCTCATTTCACCTACCTTAGAAAGGATGGAAGGCTGAGTCAACCTTGAGCCTGGGGAGATTCGAACCAGCAGTAAATTGCAGGCAGCTGTGTTAATAACAGGGTGCGTAACCACTGTACTATCAAGGCTCTTTTTCATTGCAAATGGCCATTAAACAAATTATTGTAAGACAAAAGACTACAGTTTTATCAAATTTGGCAGTTCGGATCTCACCAGGCTCAAGGTTGACTCAGACTTCCACCCTTCCAAGGTGGGTAAAATGAAATAAGACTGTAAAGCACTGTGAAGCGGTATATAAGTCTAAATGCTATTGCTAAGTGGGAAGGAAGGAGGGAGGGAGGAAGGAAGGAAGAGAGAAGGATGGGAGGGAGGGTGAAATGCTCCCGGTTCGGACCGGATCCCTCGATCCGGTAGCGATGGCGGCAGATGGTTCGGAGAACCGGTAGCAAAAATCCCTGCCTCTCCCCATGCCCAGCTGAGCTGTGTGATCATCAGAGGCTTTTTTCCCCCCTTTTAAAAGCATTTTTTCTTCTGCCAAAAAAATGCTTTTAAAAGTTAAAAAAAAAAAAAAGTTGGCCACGCCCACCCAGTCACATTACCCCACCGCCACCAAGCCACGCCCACAGAACCGTAGTAAACAAATTTTATGTTTCACCACTGATAAGGGTGAAGATTCGTTCTTCAAGCTTGTGGGTTGCTTTCTGAATTACCAGGCTTGGTAACATCTTCAGCAGAGTTTAGGGCGTGTCTGTTTATAAGGGCTTCGTGTTGATATATTGCCTATTGCGACATGAATGCAAGGCAAATTACTATTACATTCTTTTTTTTATTTCAAACCTCTTGTTTTAATTGATAAAAGCATCTGCAAAGCACTTTTCCAGCCATAACCTGGCAATCTGCAGCTTGATGCCTATTTAAATTTATAGGGAGTCTAAAATTCTGGCATTCATCAATTAAGATTTCTATCATAAGTTGACAACCCTATTAATACGTTTGCTGGCTAAATACAATTGCTATGCTCACAACATCACAATAAATCAAAACTGTGCTTGGTTAGTTTGCTTTTAGAACTCAAGTACACCTAGAATCACAGAGTTTGAAGGGACTCTGGAGGTCTTCTAGTCCAACCCTCAGCTCAGGCAGGAAAGCTATACGATTTCAGACAAATGGCTGTCCAATCTCTTTTTAAAAACCTCCAGTGATAAGAAAAGAAGCAAGGAAGGAAGGAAGGAGGGAGGGAGGGAGGAAGGAAGAAAGAAAGATGGGAGGGAGGGAGGAAGGAAGGAAGGAGGAAGGGAGGGAGGGAGGAAGGAAGGAGGGAGGGAGGGAGGAAGGAAGGAAGAAAGAAAGATGGGAGGGAGGGAGGAAGGAGAGAGGGAGGGAGGGAGGAGGGAGGGAGGAAGGGAGGGAGGGAGGGAGGAAGGGGGAGGGAGGGAGGGAA
Source organism: Pantherophis guttatus (assembly GCF_059756535.1). Taxonomy (NCBI): domain Eukaryota; kingdom Metazoa; phylum Chordata; class Lepidosauria; order Squamata; family Colubridae; genus Pantherophis; species Pantherophis guttatus. The sequence continues at coordinate 29,301,036 of NC_142071.1, forward strand.
GGAGGGAGGGAAGGAAGGAAGGAAGGAAGGAAGGAAGGAAGGAAGGAAGGAAGGAAGGAAGGAAGGAAGGAAGGAAGGAAGGAAGAACAGCAGAATAACAGAGTTGGAAGGGACCTTGGAGGTCTTCTAGTCCAACCCCCTGCTCAGGCAGGAAACTCTATACCATTTCAGAGAAATGGTCATCCAATCTCTTCTTAAAAGCTTCCAGTGTTGGAACATTTACAACTTCTTGAGGCATGTGGTTCCACTGATTAATTGTTCTGTTTTGACATAACATAGGTGGGATCTCAATCATGTTGGTTTTAAACCATGATTTGCCCTAATGCTGTCTATAAATCTATTATAGTTGACTCAGTGAGACCTAGTTTGGTGTGGTGGTTGAAGTACTAAACTAGAAGCCAGGGACCATGAGTTCTAATCCCACCTTAGACACAAAGCAGGAGAAGCGACCTTGAGCCAGTCCCTCTCTCTCAGCTCTAGGAAGGAGGCAATGGCAAGCTACTTCTGGAAAAACCTGCCACGAAAACTGCAGGGACTTAACACAGTGACTCAAAGACACAAAATAAAAATAACAAAATAAGTCAACTCAATAATAAACCATAGCGAAAAGAACTAAAGGCACCCTAAACAATGTTCAAAAACCCAACCAACTGGCTTTGTGATTATGATTAACAATGATCAAACAATAGAAACAAATGTCTATTTTTCTCAAAGAGCAGGCTAGCATCATCAAGGCACAGAACTACCGTATTTTTTGGAGTATAAAATGCTCCGGATTAGAATCAGTATAAAATGCTCCACAGGTGGTATCTAGCACCTGCCAAACTAGCCAAGATGTTCCCCAATATGCACCCAAATTGCTGGAAATGTGGCTATGGTCAGAGTACCTTCTATCACATGTGGTGGACATGCCCCGAAGCGAAAAGATACTGGAACAGAATTCGGAGATGGCTACAAGAAATAATTGGAGAAGATATAGAATTGACACTAGAAATATTTCTCCTGGGAATAGTAAAGAAGGGGTATGGAAAGAAAAAGATTCACCTGATAATACATATAACTACAGCTGCTAGACTGGCCTACGCACAATTCTGGAAAGAGAAAACCCTGCCACCAGAAGAACTTATAATTAAGAAAATACTGGAGTGCGTAGAGATGAGTAAATTAACATATGAAATAAACAACGATGAGAACTCAGAGTACTATACTGTGTGGGAAAGGTGGTATGAATGGATGAATGATAGAATTAAAGCAGGAGTATAAGGTGCGTTAAATAAACAGCAACAAATAGCTTAAGTGACACCAAATATATTCTATGTATATATGTATAAACACTGCATATCCGATGTTAATAGAAATGAGATTTTTTTTGTATATATATAAAACTCAATAAAGTATATTTAAAGAAAAAAAAAGATGCTCCGGACTATAAGACGCACCTACCTTTTTTAGGGAGGAAAACAGGAAAAAAAAAAGCTGCCTCTGTCTCTGCCTCCCAGCAATTTGCCTCCTTGCAGCAAACAGCAAACGGCCTGTTTCAGTTTCATTTTCAGCACAGCCTGATTAGCACCAAAAAAAAAAAAAAATCTGCCTGTCTCTGCCTCCCAGCAATTTGCCTCCTTGCAGCAAACAGCAAACAGCCTGTTTCAGTTTCATTTTCAGCACAGCCTGATTAGCACAAAAAAATCTGCCTCTGCCTCTGCCTCCCAGCAATTTGCCTCCTTGCAGCAAACAGCCTGTTTCAGTTTCATTTTCAGCACAGCCTGATTAACACAAAAAAAAAATCTGCCTCTGCCTCTGCCTCCCAGCAATTTGCCTCCTTGCAGCAAACAGCCCATTTCAGCTTCAGCTTCAGCACAGCTTGATTAGCACAAGCAGCTGATTGTCGGTTGGATCAGCCTCCCGAAGATCAGCTGTTTCAGGCTGCAGGGATTGCCATAGCCTATTGCTGCCTCCGCGCACCCCATTTTCTGGGGGACCGGTGGGTGGGTGGGGCTACATTTGATGTATAAGACGCACCCAAATTTTCACCCTCTTTTATGGGGGGAAAAAGTGTGACTTATACTCTGAAAAAAACAGTATTTATGGGCACACTCTCCTTTAAAAGAAAAAGTACCCAAAGGATTGAATTATTGCAGAAGCCAGAAGGTTTTAAAGACTCCAACATTCCTGCCATGCTAGAGAGCAACAAATACAGACAGAGATGTTCCTGAACAATTAACAGTTATTTATAGTTGTATAAATAAAAGAGGAGAAGGGATCTTTTGTTGAATAAGCCAATGAGGAAACAACTATCTAAGACCCATGGATTTCCTGTTAATAGAGAGGTGACTTAAGCCAAAGAAGTATTGGATAATTCTGAGGGGGAAAAAAGGCCACCTTGGCTCATGGGTAGCTGAATTGTTCGAATTGGTTTAACCTACTTACCATTATAATCCCTACAATAAAGTTGTTCTCTTTCTTTAGAGAACATGTAGAGCCCAAACGCAGCTCTATTCAAGATGTATCCGGTTGAAGTCCACGCCATGGGACAGGCGGAGCGGAAAGCAAGGGGTGACCCACCTGCAGAGAAGCTCACTTTTTCCTGCTACCAAATAATAATAATAATAATATTTCCTCTACTTCAGTCTTCTCCTCATAGACACACAAGCTGGGATAGGAGTCTGCAACCTTAAACACTCAAAAGAGCCATTTGGACCCATTTCCCACAGAAAAGAAAACACCGGGAGTCACAAAACCTAGGTGGGCATAGCCAACTCAACGTCACTCATTTCCACCAGTCATATGACACCCCCCCCCTAGCCACGCCTACCCAGCTGGTCATTAGGGCAGAGAACCGGTTGTTAAAAAACACCGGGAACCACAAAATTCTTTTGACGTATCTCTCTTTCCCCTCCCTCCCTCTCTCCCTCCCTCTCTGTATCTCTCTATGTCTCTCTCTCTCTCTGTATCTCTCTGTCTCTGTACTGGCCACTTCTCCATCCCCTGCCATCGCCCTTACCTTCTCAGGCCAGGTGAGGAGTGACTGCGAAGGGAGGGCGAGGGGCTGGGCCAGCCAGTAACGGGATCACCCGACAGGGAGCCACAGCAGAGGGCCAAAAGAGCTGCATGCGGCTCCAGAGCCGCAGGTTGCTGACACCCTACCTAGAGAGAGAGGTGGGAGTCATGATTTTCAAACAGCCATGGACAATAGCAAGTGATATGGAAAAAGATGCTGAGAGTCTGGAAAGAACACAGAGAAGAGCAACCAAGATGATTAGGGGGCTGGAGGCCAAAATATACAGAGAATGGTTGCTGGAATTGGAGATGTCTAGTTTAATGAAAAGAAGGACTAGAGGTGACATGATAGCAATGTTCCAATATCTCAGAGGTTGCCACAAAGAAGAGGGGGTCAACCGATTCTCCAAAGCACCTGAGGGCAGGAGAAGAAGCAACGGATGGAAACTAATCAAGGAGAGAAGCAACCTAGAACTAAGGAAAAATTTCCTGACAGTCAGAACAATTCATCAGTGGAATAAATAGAAGTATTGGGTGTTACATCACTGCAGGTTTTTAAGAAGAGACTGGGCATCTATTTGTCCAGAATAGGACATAGGGTCTCCGGCTTGAGCAGGGATTGAATTAGAAGACCTCCATGGTCCCTTCCAACCTTTGGGATGACAATAGAAGACATGGAAGGAAGGAGAAGGTTCAGTTCAAGATCTCACCATCTGATGTGCCATCCGGCTAAGCTGCATCCCACCACCGCTATCAACACCACTCATCTAAGTTGTGTTCCACTTTCATTCATCAAGATAAGTCAAGATAAACCTCTACTGGAGGTCAAGAAAGAAGAGCTTCTTCATCTGATGTGAAGAAGCGTCTCCAAACTGATTTTTGGACTTTCCTCCATCTCCCATATGTTATCCAATCTAATTTTGCAGAGGATCCAAACATCCCTTTGTGACAGAGGATGGCCAGGATTCCATTGGTTGAACCCAAGTTCTGGACTAACATTTTGGATGAGCCCAACAAAGCTCTGGTGTGTGTGAGTTTTATGGCACCTGAATGATTGCACAATGACAATTCTGTGCTTTTCATTTGAGCAATGAACGATTGAATATTGTTTTTGTTTTTCATGGTTGGAGACTCAGAATCCACATGTAAGATGGGGACCATGTTCATTATTTAAATAAATACATAGAGGAGTCCTTAACTTCGGACTTGCCAAGCTGAGGAGACCAAGCTGAGATCTTTGGTGGAGCTTGAAATATTCCTTGACTTTCCTTCTTTCTAAATACCATCTTTAAACAGCTGCTTTGTTCAGAAATACTGATTTTGGAGTAGGCTGGTGGAACCAACACTGAATTATCCAGGGTCTCCCACCATCAGCTTAATAAAGGTTGAACGTTGCAAGAGCAAAGTGTCCTTGGAGGTTTTATTACTTTTAATACCATCTAAGCACATTTCCTCAGCTCTGGAGAAATGCTCGTGAGGGGGAGGAACATGATGTTGCTCCCGTTAAGACTTCAACATTTGCCAAGTATAAAGCATGATCCTTCCCAGTTCCTCAGCTCTTTTTCTCATTTACTCCCTCTGTTTGACCTGCCTTATTCTTAGCCACCTCAAGCAGCTTTCCAAATTTCCTCTGTCTGAAACTTTGATTGCAGGAGCTGAGGTGATAATCGAAAGTGCGTTCTTACAATTGCCTTTCGGATACGGTTTGGGATAATTGCCAAAGTCCTAAGTCGAAGCTTGGTGGTAGACCATCTCACTTCCTGGCCGGTTTTGATGAGGAAAATGCACCATGTTTCTCTTCTCCTCTTCATTATATGGATGTTCCAGCCATCCCAGCTGGCTAAACATCACGGACATCGCCTGTCAGTTCTAATGAAAAGAAGGACCAGGGGAGAGCAGTGATAGCAGTGTTCCAATATTTGTGGGGCTCCTACAAAGGCGAGGAAGTCAATTTATTTTCCAAAGGACCAGAAGGCAAGAATGAGAAACAATGGATGGAAACTAACCAAGGAGAGAAGCAACCTGGAACTAAGGAGACGTTTCCAAAAAAGGGAGAGCCATCAATCCATGTGTTGTGACCCGGGCCCAAGTAGGTATTATCAGACGCAATCAGTTTGAAAATGAACAGACTTTATTAGAACAGCTGAGAATTAACTCATTCTCAGCGTAGTCCAAACTAATTCAAAACAAATTCTTCATAACACAATTCTTCAGCCTTATCACCAACCTTGGTCTAATCAGGCAACCTGCCAAAGGCTTTTCTTGGCAAAAGTTCAGGAGCAGAAGACGCCGACAAGAAATAAATGCAGCAAGACAAGAAGCAAATCTATCAACGTTGTTTTCCAACAAAGAGCCCAAGAGCCGTTGCTGGTCTTTTAAGCCTTATGGGAGGGGCCAATCATCTCTTGGCCTTACTCCTGAGTTGTCCTTTTTGCTTTAGCTGCTCTTGCCTTCTGGCAGCTCTTCTCATACGTGCACTAGGAACAGGCTCCACCTGTTCCTCTGCCTCCCTGCTGTCAGCCTCTGGAGGCTCCGGAGTTCGCACATCACTCCCCGATGGCCCTGGCCCCATCTCTGCCTCTGACGCAGAGCCCTCATCCGGGCCTTCCCCAGCCTCCAGGACTGGCCCATGTTCTTCCTCAGCCTCATCGCTGTCCGACTCCACTGCCAGCTCCACAGGCTGCTGTTGGACCACCAATCCAACTCTATATTCTATGTTCTATGAGTTGTTTCTCCATCACAAAAATCATTGGTTTTCCCATGACTGCCTGGGGAATTCTGGGAGTTGAAATCCACCTCTCTTAAGGTTGCCGAGCTTGCAAAACACCGCCCCAATCCTTTGCAAACAATATATCCCTTCCAGAGTTAAATTCCCAATCTCCCAGGAGATCTGCTTCATTGGCATTTGCTGTAAGCCCCTTCACCTATCAATTCCCTGGCTTGGCCGGCTTTCTTGCAGAAGGTTTTTCCGAACTGTGAAAAGAGGCAAAGGTAAAGCAGCTCGACGGAAAAAGATTTTGAGCGTGTATGTGCATGCATATGTATGTGTTCCTATGTTTTTGTGGGGGGTTTGAATGGCGAAGCCTTGCCAACAGGGACCCATTCAATAGTCTTCTTAGTGGGAAAATCCTGAACTAAAACAACATGGTTTTAAAAAAAACAACATGGTTTTTGAAGAAGAAGAAAAAAAGTGCCAGGGATTTGCAGGATTAAAGAGGGCCTCTTTTCTTGTTTATTAACTGGGCTTGTACTTGGGAGCCTTGAGTCTTAACTCCTTCTGAGACAGCTGTAAACAGAACCAAGGTTTCTCTTTGGCTCATTCTGCTCTTTATCCTCTATTCTCTTCCTTAAAGCAGGCAGGATTTGCTACTCAGAAAAAATCTACATGCCTCTTTGCCCAACCTCCTTGGTCCAGGTTCTTATTCCAGAGCAAGCATGGGCAACTATGGCCCCTTTATGACTTGTGGACTCCAGCTCCCAGAATTCCTGAGCCGGCATGGACTTTAACTCCCAGAATTCCTGAGCCAGCATGGACTTCAGTTCCCAGAACTCCCGAGCCAGCACGGACTCCAGATCCTAGAATTCCTGAGCCAGCATGGACTTCAGCTCCCAAAATTCCCGAGCCAGCATGGACTTCACCTCCCAGAATTCTCAAGCCAGCATGGACTCCAGATCCTAGAATTCCTGAGCCAGCATGGACTTTAGCTCCCAGAACTCCCAAGCCAGCATGGACTTTAACTCCCAGAATTCCTGAGCCAGCATGGACTTCAGTTCCCAGAATTCCCGAGCCAGCATGGACTTCAGTTCCCAGAATTCCTGAGCCAGCATGGACTTTAGCTCCCAGAACTCCCAAGCCAGCATGGACTTTAACTCCCAGAATTCCTGAGCCAGCATGGACTTCAGTTCCCAGAATTCCTCAGCCAGCATGAACTTCAGTTCCCAGAATTCCTGAGCCAGCATGGACTTTAACTCCCAGAATTCCTGAGCCAGCATGGACTTCAGTTCCCAGAATTCCTCAGCCAGCATGAACTTCAGTTCCCAGAATTCCCGAACCAACATGGACTTCAGCTCCCAGAATTCTTCAGTATAGCATGGACTTCACCTCCCAGGATTCCTAAACCAGCATGGACTTCATCTTCCAGAATTCCCAAGCTAGCATGGACTTCATCTCCCAGAATTCCCGAGCCAGCATGGACTCCAGCTCCCAGAATTCCTAAGCATTGTTTGTCTGAATACCCTAATCAAGAACTATCAAGTCAAACAAACAATCAAACAGTAAACAACAGCCCAATCAAGAGACTGCCAAGAACACTCCCATCAACACCGGCAGCGCAAGCCACTTATATATAAACCAACACCACTCCCTACTAGCACTGATGCTGTTACCTAGTTGAGTAATGAAATGTTTGTAAGAAAACAACCAAGCTCAGAGAGCACCAAGGACCCTAGAGTCAAAGAAGTCCTTTCCTGCTTGAGCAGGAGGTTGGATTAGAAGACTTCCAAAATCCCAAGAATTCAAATCCAATTCCAAAATCCCTTCTGTTATTCTATTGTTCCTCTTCTTCCTCCTCCTCCTCTTTTACTCTGCATACCCTATTCCAGTGATGGGATTCAAGTATTTTAACAACTGGTTCTCTGCCCTAATGATTTCTTCCAACAACCAGTTTGCCAAACTGCTCAGAAAGTTAACAACCGGTTCTCCCGAAGGGGTGCGAACCGGCTGAATCCCATCACTGCCCTATTCCCTTCAAACACTGATATTGTTACCTAGTTGGGTAATGAAATGTTTGCAAGGAAACAACCAAGCTCAGAGAGCACCGAGCACCCACAGAGAAGCAAACCCATTTCTCCACCACTATTTTCCTGATCTTAGCACATTCTGGGGCCAAATCCTAGAGAAACCTATTGGCCTTATGAATCCAGAATGTTCTTGCATGATAAGATGCCTCTGATTCCAAAATCCGGTGCCATAAATACCCGATATGAATCCGTGCCTTGAGCTCCCACACCACCCCTACCATCTGAGTTTGGGTTTCTCCTCGAGCGGGAAACTCACAATGTTTAGTCATTGTTCCACTCAGCTACACATTGCGCAAGGCTGCGCGAAGCACTTGGAAGAGAGTGTCTGGGTCAGGACCCTGTGGAAAATTCAACCATTGCTTAGCTTAGACTGTGATTCATGCCAACTCTCACGGGGTTGATTTGGTGGTGTAAAACATGTCTCTACGTATAAGCACAACAATTGTGTTTTGACCGGGCCTGGTGGCTCAGCAGACTGATAGCATTGTGATTAACACCAGCTGTCTGCAATTACTGTAAGTTCGAATCTCACCAGGCTCAAGGTTGACTCAGCCTTCCATCCTTTCTAAGGTAGGTAAATTGAGGACCCAGATTGTGGGGACAATAAGCTGACTTTGCATAAATATACAAAAGGATGAAGGCTATTGCTTAACGCACTGTAAGCCGCCCTGAGTCTCCGGAGAAGGGCGGCATATAAATCAAATTAAAAATAATAATAATAAAAAAATTGGCTATTAAGAGACACGCCAGTGGAACAAACAACAGCTTTTGATTTTATTTTGGCACCCCGATTTGCAATGGAAGAATATGGCAAATGAGGTTGCCTCAGCTCTTTGACATTTTCTGCGCCTCCTTCAAAGGGCCGCGCACTGTTTTGGCTGTCACCTCTGCTGATAATTTACCTGGCTATCCTCATCCTCAGATATATATATATGTTTTAATCTAATGAGTACTTAAAATCACCACAGTCCTGAACCGTCGAAGCTAAGCAATGGAGAAACGCTGCCCTCTCTCGAGAGCAAATAGTGGTGATGTCATTGCCTTTCTCCCTGGCCATTCTTTCGTTCGTCAGCTTTGCTTTCAAAGATCCATTATCGATCACCTCTTTGTAACCCTGCTCAGACAGTTACGGGCCAAGGGAAACAGAAAAAGACAGACCTTGTCTTCCCCACATCCACCCTCATCATTATCCCTTCAGGCAATGAGAATAACTTGTCCCTTTTCTGTTCCTCTATTCAGACGGCTTCTTGAAATGCAAATTCCAGCTCCAGAGCCATTTAACATGGAAAGGTTTTTAAAAGAGAGGGGGGGAGAGGGAGGGAGGGAGGGGGAGAGAGAAAGAGAGAGAGAGAGGAAGGAGAGAGAGGAAAGAGAGAGAAAGAGAGAAAAAGAGAGAGAGAAGAAAGAGAGAAGAGAGAGAAAGTGAGAGAGAGAAGAGAGAGAGAGAGGAGAGAGGAGAGGAAAGAGAGAGAGAAGAAAGAGAGAAGAGAGTCAGAGAAAGAGAGAGAGAGGAGAGAGAGAGAGGGAGAGGAAAGAGAGAGAGAAAGAGAGAGAAAGAGAGGGGAGAGAGAGAGAAAGAAAGAGAGAAAGAAAGGAGAGAGAGGGGGGAAAGAGGGAGGGAGGAAAGGAGAGAGAGAGAGAGAGGAGAGAGAGAGAGGAAAGAGAGAAAGGGAAAGGGAGAAACAGAGAGAGAGAGAAAAGAGAGAGAGAGAAAAGGGGAGAGATAAAGAGAACGAGAAAGAGAGGGAAGAGAGAGAGGGAAAAGAGAGAGAAAGAGAGGGGAGAGAGAGGGGAAAGAGGGAGGGAGGGACGGAAGGAGAGGGGGAAAAAACAAAATATGTGCAGAGCAAGACACCAGTGCTAAATTCAAGCTGTTGAATTAAAATAATCAACTCAATCTCTCTGATGACACTTGAAACCCAGGTTTCAAGAACTGTTCTTGCATGGTGCTTTCAAACATCTGAGCACCCCATGGATGCATGGATGTCCTCTTTCTATACCTATCTGCCACCAAGAAGAGGGTGGGTCAAGCTATTCTCCAGAGCGCCTGAAGGCAGGACACGTAGCAATGGGTGGAAACTAATCAAGCAACCTGGAATTAAGGAGAAATTTCCTGACAGTGAGAACAATGAATCAGTGATATGACTTTCCTCCAGATGTTGTGGATGAGCCAACACTGGAGGTGTTTGAAAAGGAGATTGAACGACATTCGTCCAAAATGGTATAGGGTTTCTTGCCTGAGTAGGGAGTAGAAGACTTCCAAGGTCCCTCTGTTATTCTGTTATTCTATCTTTAGGAGGAAGGAGAGGAGGGATTGTGACCTAATGGCCAAGAATGGTTTCCATAAGGCCATCCATCCATAATACATTATCCAGAGGCATGGGGATTTCAAGCAGGCAATTTGTGCAGATGTTGTAGTGCATCCCTCAACCCTTAGGCCAGGGGTCAGCATCCATAAACACTCAAAGAGCCATCTGGACCTGTTTCCCACAGAAAAGAAAACACCGGGAGCCACAAAAGCCTTCCTGTGCCTGACTATTTCCTGAGCGACCACAAAACTAGCATACGTAGTTCAATTGGCTTGATCCCATCCTTTCGGTTTTAATTTGAAATTGGTTTTAACTGGGTTGTTTTAAATTGAGGGCCGAAATTATTTAATGTCTTTTAAACTGTTTTTTTAAATTTTATATGTTATGTTTTATCTCGGCTGTTCACCGCCCTGAGTCCTGTTGGAGAAGGGTGGTATAGAAATCAAATCAAATCTAATCTAATTAATTAATTAATTAATTAATTAATTAATTAATTAAATGTTCTGTCTTCTCCTGAAACTTTTCTTTTCTTGGATTTATCCATGGTTGGTCTACCGGGGGTAGAAAAGCTCCATAAATCACATGCCAGCAGGTGTCACACATTGGTGGTTGTGACGCATATTTTGAACGACAGGGAGCCGCAGCAGAGGGATGAAAGAGCCACATGCGGCTCCAGAGCCGCAGGTTGCTGACCCTTGCCTTAGGTCCATGATGTCTTTCGGGGTAGCAGTGGAAGTTTTTCTGTGCTCTTCTGGAGACAGCGGAATCCGTTCTGAGACGGCCACTGAAAAACAGAATCGCGGGACGTTTCCAAGAATCCCGTAAAGTCCATCATTTCCACGGTCACCTTCAACGGATATCTCCCTGGGTTTGGAGACCTCCTCTACCTTCTCCCTGAAAGGGCCCAACACTTGACAAAGCCTTCGGCTATATTAATTTCACTGGAAAAGTCTGTCAAAGCCATTTCTCCTCTGTGATGTCTCTACTTAGGATGCTAGGCAGTCTGCTTTTCGTTTGACCCACTGAGCACCGATTACAGGCAGAGATTTCTTCTGCTTCCCAGCCTCAGCCAGTGATGTCTTCGTTTCTGGTCACTGATTCTGGCTCCTTATCATTATTTGTCTTTATTCCACATTTTAACCTTTGTTAGAGACTCAGCCATCATGAAACTCCTGCTCGGTGACCTACAACACCCTAATTTACTTGGCATCCCCATCTTTAATTCTGCTCTGCTATGCAGAGAATCTGCAAACTTTCTCCCGATTGGAAATACGATTTCCTTTCTATTTCAGGGGAGGTGAAAACTTAGGTTTATTTTTCCCCACCCCTTCCATCCCCCAACAAGGATGGGCCCCCAGTAATGAGATCCTAGAGGTATAGGCAGCCTTTGGCCTAATTTCAGGGGGGGTGGGGAACCAGGACGGGGTCAGAGAAAATACTGGAAGAGGAACAGGGTGAGAAAGAAAAAAGATAGGACAGAAAAAGAAAATCATGGAACTCCATGGGAGGTAAAGGAGATGATCCTTCACACTTATGACTGTGATGTCATAATCTGTCTCTAAAGGTAAAGGTAAGGATTCCCCTCGCACATATGTGCTAGTCGTTCCCGACTCTAGTGGGCGATGCTCATCTCCATTTCAAAGCCGAAGAGCCAGCACTGTCCAAAGACGTCTCCGTGGTCATGTGGCCAGCATGACTCAACACCAAAGGCGCACGGAACGCTGTTCCCTTCCCACCAAAGGTGGTCCCTATTTTTCTACTTGCATTTTTTACCTGCTTTCGAACTGCTAGGTTTGCAGAAGCTGGGACAAGTCACGGGAGCTCACCCCGTTACTAGGGATTCAAACCGCTGAACTACCGATCTTTCAATCAACAAGCTCAGCGTCTTAGCCACTGAGCCACGGCGTCCCTATCTCTATCTACTTGGTATCTCTACTATTGATACTATAGATAGTATTTCTACTATCTAATCTATCTCTATTTGGGCCTATCTCTACTTGGACACCAATCAACACCAATTCCACGTTTCCAAAGAATGTCTTCTAAGAAATTCAATGTAGAGAAAAGTAAAGTCTTACACTTAGGCAAGAAAAACCAAAAGTACACATATAGACTGGGTGAAATCAGGCTTAATAGCAGTGGCTGTCAGAGGGATCTTGGAGTCTTAGTGGACAACCAGCTAAATAGGAGCCAGCAGTGTCCAGCAGCAGCCACCAAAAAAGCCAATGAAATCCTAAACTGCATTAACAGAAGGATACAATCAAGATCAAGGGAGGTACTAATACCACTTTATAAAGCCTTAGTAAGACCACACCTAGAGTACTGCATCTAGTTTTGGTCACCACACTATAAAAAAGATGTTGAGACTCTAGAAAGAGTGCAGAGAAGAGCAACCAAGATGATGAGGGGACTGGAGGCTAAAACATACAATGAACGGTTGCAGGAACTGGGCATGGCTGGTCTAGTGAAGAGAAGGACCAGGGGAGACAGGAGAGCAGTCTTCCAATATTTGAGGGGCTCCCACAGAGAGGAGGGGGTCAAGCTATTCCCCAAAGCGCCTGAAGGCCAGACAAGGAATAATGGATGGAAACTGACCAAGGAGAGATTCAACCTGGAAATAAGGAGGAATTTTCTGACAGTGAGAACGATCAACCCATGGAACAGAAGTTGCCTTAGGAAAGTTGTGGAAGACTTTCAAGAAGAGACTGGATTAACATCTGTCAGAAATGGTGTAGGGTCTCCTGCTTGGGCCTCTGGGGGTTGGACTAGAAGACCTCCAAGGTCCCTCCCAATTCTGTTATTCTATTATCCTGAAACCTCAGAAGGCAGTGATGTCAAAGCTATTTTGAACCCTTGTGAAAACTGCATGGAAATGTTTATGTAATCACCAGGAATCAAGCTTGTCTTGAGGACATCTTGACCTTATAAACATTTAGGAAATGAAGTTTGCAGGCTGGGAGATTAAGTTGATAGCACAGCTTAAGCGTGGAGGTAGACTCAAAGTTAAGGATGTGCAAGAAATCCATCAGAAATTTCTTTGATGTCAGAATGCCATCTTCAGCATCTGTGAGTGGGCACTGCTGATATTCCGTTGTTCCCGGCTAAAACTCTGCATAAACATCGGTCTACCTTCAGGGACGGTGGATAAAACAAAAACATATATCAGACCATTGGATTTAAATAAAGCATAGGTAAGGTGTTTCTGAAGAAAGGTTGCGTAGGAAAAAGGTAAGGCATATAAATTGCATAACTGTATACGTACCTTAATAGGGACGCCGTGGCACAGTGGCTAAGACGCTGAGCTTGTTGATCAGAAGGTCGGCAGTTCAGCGGTTCGAATCCCTAGTGCCACGTAACGGATTGAGCTCCCGTTACTTGTCCCAGCTTCTGCCAACCTCGCAGTTCGAAAGCACGTTAAAAATGCAAGTTTTTGCTGGGTATAATTACAGACTGTATGGTTATAGAGACTAATTTGATTTTAAATTTAATAACCGCAGCAAGACTTTTGATGGCGCAGTATTGGAAGAAGGAAGATTTGCCTACTATTGAAGAATGGACATTAAAAGTAGTGAACTTAGCAGAGATGGCCAAAATTTCAGCGTATTTGAAGGACCATTCAAATGAAAGATATATTTTGGAATGGAGAAGATGGATTGACTATATTCAATCCCAAATATGGGATTAAAAAATTTCAAATATTTTATGAATGAATAAAGAGACTTTAGAAAGTATCTAAATTTAGTCATGTAAAAGGGGAGTTAAAGTACAAGAGGGAGATGGGAGTCTATAGATAGTTAGCATATGATTGTTAAATGCTATACCCTGTATTTTGCTCTGGAAAGTCGGGGAGGGGGGGAGGGAGAGGGAAGGAGGGGGGAGGGAGGGGGGAGGGGGATGGGAAAACATTTGTAAAAAATTTTTAAAAAATTTTAATAAAAAAAAAATAGGGACCACCTTTGGTGGGAAGGGAACAGCGTTCCGTGCGCCTTTGGCGTTGAGTCATGTCGGCCACATGACCATGGAGACGTCTTCGGACAGCGCTGGCTCTTCGGCTTTGAAACGGAGATGAGCACCGCCCCCTAGAGTCAGGAACGACTAGCACGCATGTGTGGGGGAACCTTTACCTTTTTATAATTTTTTTGCTTATCAACATAACCCCCTCCCCAAAAATGTTTTTAAAAGAGCAAAATCAGGCATACAAAGAGAAAGAAATAGAGGAAAACTGGGGAAAAAAGAATAACTTCCAACTTCCTTCAGTAGGGATACAGATACAGATACAAAACGCATCAAAGTCTTACTCTGAAACCAGCAATAATATACGGCACTTCTATAATCCTAAATCATCAAATCCCCAAATTAAATGTTCTTTTTTTTCTTCTTCTTCTTCAGTGTCTAGCAACAGAATGCTTACTTTGCAACTCTGGATTTTCCAGCTGTTTTGTTTAATGGCCCGCTAATTCCTGCTTTAACAAAATACATGCACTGAGTGGAAAAACTGGGGTGTAACCGATGAGAAGGATATTTCAGAAGCACAGATGGGGTGGGGGAAGGGGGGGAACGCTGCCAAGAAGTGATTTACAAAAGGAATTTAGAATCAGAGTACAGGTAGTCCTCAATGTATGACCTCATTTGAGCCCAAAATTTCTGTTGCTTATTGAGATCCTTGTTGAGTGAGTTTTGCCCTATTTTACAACCGTTCATGCCACCGTTGTTAAGTGAATCCTTGCAGTTGTTAAGTTAGTAACCCGGTTGTTAAGTGAGTCTGGCTCCCCGATTGACTTTGCTTGTGGGAAGGGGATCACGTGACCTTGGGACACTGCAGCCGTCATAAAAAGGAGTCAGTTGCCAAGCATCTGAATTGGATCACATGACCATGGAATGGTCATAAGTGTGAAAAACGATCATAAGCCACTTTTTTGAGTGCCATTGTAACTTTGAACGGTCATTAAACTATTCATTTAATTTAATTTCACTGCTCAGTGGCTAAGACGCTGAGATTGTCGATCGAAAGGTCCGCAGTTCAGCGGTTCGAATCCCTAGTGCCGCGTAACGGGGTGAGCTCCCGTGACTTGTCCCAGCTTCTGCCAACCTAGCAGTTCGAAAGCACGTAAAAATGCAAGTAGAAAAAATAGGGACAACCTTTGGTGGGAAGGTAACAGCGTTCCATGCGCCTTTGGCATTGAGTCATGCCGGCCACATGACCACGGAGACATGTCTTCGGACAGCGCTGGTGAAGAAACCAGCTAATTTTCACAAAAGATTCATGCGAATGTTCTCAAGCATCCTTAAGACACATGTTCTTTCTCTAAGAATGCTTGGCGCCACCTCTTGTACCAGAGATAAACCCTGGCTTGTGTTAAACAAACCACACATATTTGCTTTTATCTTCCTATCCAGCAACATTGATATTGGTAGCCTTATGCCTGTTTTTAGAAATTGTGTGCCAGTCTCTCACCCCATGGAGAACTGGTGTCAGGGTTCCAAGTAATACATCCATAGCAAGCAAAACTCCTAGGGAGGTAGATTCCCAAAGAATAGTTTTATTGGATATATCATATTGGCACAGTGTCTGGTGAAAACCGACTCTGAAGGTTCCTGCGGTTTTTACCTAATTTAAAATGAAAGTTTTTCCCCTTTCCCAAACAATCAGTCACATGGTCCAATCAAGTTGCCATCCGGTCGCCTGGTAACTCCATGCCTCCTCCTCTCTCTCTGGCCACCTGTGGGAATGTCCTTGGTTCCCAGGAGAAAGTATTTTGTTTTGGCTACAACAACCCAGCTATCTCTATTCCCCCTCCCTATCCCTCCGCTCCAATGTGGCAACACTGAAGCTTCGAAATGGCTTCAGTCAGGTCAGCTTCAGGATTGACAACTGGAGCTACAAACAGGGCAGCTAGAGGACCGAAGCCATGGTCTGTTGTGCTCCATCAGCAGCCTGCGGAGCTGGCAGTGGAGTCGGACAGTGAGTAGTCTGGGGAGGAACATGGGCCAGTCCTGGAGTCTGGGGAAGGCCCGGATAAGGGGTCTGTGTTGGAGGCAGAGATGGGGCCAGGGCTATCTGGGAGTGATGCACAGACTCCGGAGCCCCCAGAGTCGGACAGCAGAGAGGCAGAGGTACAGGAGGAGCCTATTCCTAGTGCACGCATGCGCAGAGCTGCCAGAAGGCAAGAGCAGCTAAACCAAAAGGGACGACTCAGGAGTAAGGCCTGGAGATAATTAGCCCCTCCCATAAGGCTTAAAAGAGAAACAAAGGCATATGAGCCTTTTTGCAGGAAAGCAACGTTGCTAACTCTGTTTCCAGTCGGCATCTCTTGTTTGTTTCTGAACTTCGTGGGTCTTTGCCAAATAAGGCCTTTGGCAGGGTGTCAAAGAAGATAACGGTTGGTGATAATCCCGAAGGACATCTTCCGAAGGACTTGTTTTGCAACTAATTGGGACTCAGCTGGGAATGAACGTAATTCTCAGCTGTTACAATAAAATAGGTTTGTTTGGGACTAATTGTGTATTGTAATTACTCAGTAAGCCTAGGTCACAACATGGTCCTCTGCAGAACCTCCACCACGAAACATAAAAGGGCCAATCCAATCAATTGTCAATCAAGAGTCGGAGAGCAACCCTCCCAGTTGGGAGGAGGGTTCAAGCAAGAAATTAGCATGGACTCATGAAGTAAACACAAGAGGGCAAGAACTGGCCCTCCCTTCCCCCTGAATGCCTTTGAGCCTTATCTTCTCTTTCCCAGGTGAAAGCTGCCAGTCTGGAGAGATTCCTGTATTATTGGCAGTAAACAATAAAGTAGCTAGTTTGAATTCTACCCGTGTAGACCTGATTCTTCATGCCTGACAGCAACCCAGCCCGTTCTCCATCCTGCGGTGTTGCGAGATCAGTCCTAATGAGCAAAGAACAAAAGAGGGATGATGGAGAAAACAAGGGGAATAAGGACCCTCGCTCTTCCCACTCTGAAACTGAAAAGATCTCTCCAATATAAATCAAGCTAAGCCTATGAGATGGGGCAGGCTCAGCATTCGGCAAGGAGGAGGAGGGATTCTTTTGTGAGCTCGGCCTGTTGATTCCTCTGGCTGACGTGGGAACGAAAGAGGGAAGTGAAATATCTCCCCGCACCTGTGTGAGCGTGAGAGGTGGGTGGGGAGCAAAAGCATGGCACGGGGTGTACAACAGGCAGCCCGAGCACTGTTATCAAAATGGAAATGTGCCTCTGTCGATGAGCGTGTCTCTCCTTGCCATTGTCTCTCTCACCGCCCTGCTTTGATGGCTCTCGTGTTTGTGCATCAGCTATGAAATTGCTTTCCAAGACAAAGGGAGCCGGTGTTTATCGCTAATGAAAAAGGCAGAGACTCGACTTCTCCTGTTCCCTCTTTAAGCCCAACACGTTGTGCAGGCATAATTTCCCCGGGAGCAGCTGTCAAAGGCTTGCCGAGAAAATTGGAAGGCTGGGCCCAGCCTTTGCTGCTACTGGTGGTGATGGACGCGGGGCCCTTCCAGGCGGATGTAGCCATCTGGCTTCATTTAACAGGAGCCTACTTAGCTCCAAAGAGAGCATCGCTTGGGCTCTTTGCTTTCCTACCACATCATGGGCTTCCAATTAGCGGTGGAGGAGAAGAGCTGTTGCCAAATATGAGCTAGAGGGTTTTGCACGGCAGTTCCGTTCTGTCAGAAACGGAGCTGCAAGCAAGCAGAGAGCAAGGTTGGTTGGTTACAAAAGGCGCCACCAGAAAGATCTTCTCAGGAGAGGCTACAAGATCCCACTTTTAAGATGTCTTCTGGAGCGTCTGCAGGAGGCTTATCTCAGTTACGTTCACCATTCCTGAAAAGCAAGCATTCATGAAGAATATTATCTTAGAATAGAATAGAATGGAATGGAATGGAATGGAATGGGATAGGATAGGATAGGATAAGATAGGATAGGATAGGATAGGATAGGATAGGATAGGATAGGATAGGATAGGATAGGATAGGATATTAGAATGAAGAGTAGAGTAGAGTAGAGTAGAGTAGAGTAGAGTAGAGTAGAGTAGAGTAGAGTAGAGTAGAGTAGAGTAAAACAGAACAGAACAGAACAGAATAGAATAGAATAGAATAGAATAGAATAGAATAGAATAGAATAGAATAGAATAGAATAGAATATTAGAATGAAGAATAGAGTAGAGTAGAGTAGAGTAGAGTAGAGTAGAGTAGAGTAGAATAGAATAGAATAGAATAGAATAGAATAGAATAGAATAGAATAGAATAGAATAGAATAGAATAGAATAGAATAGAATAGAATAGAATTCTTTATTGGCCAAGTGTGATTGGACACACAAGGAATTTGTCTTTGGTGCATATGCTCTCAGTGTACATAAAGAAAAAAATAAAATATATTCATCAAGAATCATAAGATACAACACTTAGTGATAGTCATAGGATACTAATAAGCAATCAAATCGTGCTAGGAAACAAATAAAACAATATAAATTGTAAAGATACAAGCAACATGGATATAGCCATAAGTGGGAAGAGAGGGGTACTAGTAAGAATGAGAAGAATAGTAATTAGAAGTTAGTATAGTCTTAGTAGTTACTTTGACAGTGTTGAGGGAATTATTTGTTTAGCAGAGTGATGGCGTTGGGGGAAAAACTGTTCTTGTGTCTAGTTGTTCTGGTGTGCAGTGCTCTATAGCGTCGTTTTGAGGGTAGGAGTTGAAACAGTTTATGTCCAGGATGCGAGGGGTCTATAAATATTTTCACAGCCCTCTTTTTGACTCGTGCAGTATATAGGTCCTCAATGGAAGGCAGGTTGGTAGCCATGGTTTTTTCTGCAGTTCTAATTCTCCTCTGAAGTCTGTGTCTGTCTTGTTGGGTTGCAGAGCCAAATCAGACAGTTATAGAGGTGCAGATGAGAGACTCAATAATTCCTCTGTAGAACTGGATCAGCAGCTCCTTGGGCAGTTTGAGCTTCCTGAGTTGGCGCAGGAAGAACATTCTCTGTTGTGCTTTTTTGATGACGTTTTTGATGTTAGGTGTCCATCAGGTGTTAGCTTTGGCCACCTCTTGAGAGAAAACTTCCAAGATATAGTTCATGGGATGGAGAGAAGAAGGACAAACATACACCATATTTTTAAGGGTTTGAAAAAGCCATTAGAAAATTTCTCTTAGTCTCAGAGTGAGAGAAGGGTTGAATGGGAGGAAATATACAGTATGTTTACAGACCGAGTTTCTCAACCATCATCCACGGGTCTGGGTTTTTCAATATCATTGGAATTAGAGTGGCTTTCCTAGAAAAGGTTAAAATGGCATCAGAAGTAATCTTCTTGGGTGGACAGATTAGTGTTTATGTCCTAGAAATGCCAAGGAAGATTAGGAGTCCGTAAAAAATAAAGTTTCTGGCTTAGAATTCCTCACAAACAAGGTGAAGAACCATTGAAACTTTTGATTCAGGGTTTTAGAAGTGTCAGCAACACATGGTTTGCTCAAATCCTACCTTGGAAAAATTCTGGGAGTTGAAGTCCACAAGTTTTAAAGTTGCCAAGGTTGGAGACCCCTGGTCCAGTCTGTTCTTGAAAACTTCCAATGATGGAGCTCCCACAACTTCTGAAGGCAAGTCATTCCACTGGTTGATTGTTCTCACGGTCAGGAAATTTCTCCTTGGTTCTAGGTTGATTAGTTTCCATCCATTGTTTCTTGTCCTGCATTCTGGTGCTTTGGAGAATAGATTGACTCCCTCTTCTTTGGGGCAGCCCCTCAAATATTGGAACACTACTATCGTGTCTCCCCTAGTCCTTCTTTTCATTAGACTAGACATGAAAAGGAGGACTAGGGGAGACATGATAGAATTATTGTTATAGCTTTATTATAGCATTGTATCATTGTTATACAGGAGTGGCCAAAATTGTGGAAACCTTTTTGGGAAAAGTGTATTTTTGAGGTTTGATGGCTAATAACGCCACTTTTTTGGGGGAGTTTCAAGATAATCCTATTCCACTGCTGGAATGACCTGGGAATAGCCCAAACCTTAACCCAATTGAAATGAAGCCGACTCAAGAAACTGGTTAGTCAGAAGCGACCCAGCAATAAAACCCAGTTAACAGAAGCCATCCTTCAATCTTGGTTTCATATGATAACAGCTGCAGAACTCAAAGACTTGGTTCACTCCATGGGGAAGACGTTGTAAGGCCATAATTCATGCTAAAGGTTACCCAACTAAGGATTAACTGACAGGGTGGTAATTTTTGTATATCTCATTTTTTTCCTATGGTTATCATTTTTGTATATTTCATTTTTTCCCTACTGTATTTCACTTTTCTTCTTTCTACTGTAACTGCTATTCTAATAGCAAATCCTTCCTAAAAGTTATTGCATTACATTCTTGATTAAATTATCTTTCCATTGATATATAATTTTATGGTACTACTCCAAAAAAAAAACAACAAAAAGTGGTGTTATGAGCTAGTTTTAGGAAATACACTTTTCCCAAAAGGTTTCCACAATTTTGGCCACTACTGTAGCTGTTTTAAAAAGTTCTATCCATCCAGTCTGGTGTGAATTTCCCTTTTTCCTGCTGTTCTCCACCCCTACCCCAAATCTGTGGATGGGAAGACAGTCAGGCATGTACTTCTTCTTCTCCACTGTCCTAACTTACCAAACAGGCGTTTCTTTCCTTCCGGAGATAAAAGGTTCCATCATACAGCTGAGACAGCGTCTTTATCTACATGCCAGAAATGTTCTCCCTCTTTTCTTTTTTTTTCCCCCCCTTCCTTTAAAAAAAAAAAATTGCTAGCAGGCAGTTTGGACTGAGATGTCAATTTCACACAGGGCCTTATCAGTGCTTGCACATGCTATAAACCCATCAGAAATGAGATGTGCGATCTAAATGTTGAACACACAAGGTTAAACGTTTTCCATATCCCTTGTAGCAGCTCCTCCTCTATCACATTCTCATTACAACCACCAACAGATGCTTCGAAAAGAAAAGCTATATTTTTTGGGGGGAGGAATGCCCAGCCTCCCTGGTTAAAATACATTAATTTATTGTACTTGGCTTTTTTACTTGATTATCGTTTCAGTAAAACTGCCCAGAGCGATAGCATTTCAACCGGAACAAATCCTCAGATCCTTTTCTTAATGTATTACCAATGAAATTTATTTCCAGGCTAAAAGAATGGGAGGGCTCTAATCTGCAGTGATTTTTTTTTCCTCCCTCCCAGTTGGGTGGGCTGCTTTAAGGAGACCTTAGGAGGAAAATGGAACAAAAGGGAGTTTACCATCCTGCGACCAAGCCTTTCTAACCAATCAGGAACAGCCCAGCTCCATACTGGTTTTGCAAGAAGTGTGTAGCAAGGGATGGAGGGAGGAGGGAGGGAGGAGGGAGGGAACATTGAGGAAGCATGAGGAAGGAAGGAAGGAAGGAAGGAAGGAAGGAAGGAAGGAAGGAAGGAAGGAAGGAGAGATAGAAAAAGGAAGGCAGTGGGGAAAGGAAGGAAGGCAGTAGGGGAAGGAAGGAAGGAAAGAGAGAGATAGAAGAAGGAAGGTAGTAGGAAAGGAAGGAAGGAAGGCATTAGAGGAAGGAAGAAGGAAGGGAAGAGGGAGGGAAGGAAGGCAGGAAGGAGGGAAGGTAGTAGAGGAAGGAAGAAAGGAAGGGAGAGATAGAAGAAGAAAGGCAGTGGGAGAAAGAAGGAAGGAAGGCAGTAGAGAAAGGAAGAAAGGAAGGAAAGAGAGATAGAAGAAGGAAGGCAGTAGGAGAAAGAAGGAAAGAAGGAAGGAAAGGAAGAAAGAAAGAGGGAAGGAAGGAAGGAAAGAAAGAGGGTGAGAGAGATAGAAGAAGGAAGGCAGTAGGGGAAGGAAGGAAGGAAGGAAGGAAGGAAGGAAGGAAGGAAGGAAGGAAGGAAGGAAGGAAGGAAGGAACATCTGCATGGCCTAACGTTAATGTTCACAAGCTCTTTTGCAGTAACCACCACATTCTGGGACATGCAACCTCTTGGTTGTGCTTGATCTCTCCCTGTCTAATATTTCAAGAGCTCCCGATACCCATTCTATTTTGACAAGTTTATGGGGTAGTAGACAAGTAGAAGACCATCTAATTCTTATTGCTGTCACCGCTGTTGCTGCTGCTGCTGTTGCTATGGATTGCACTAAGGTGGGTTTGAGATAATTGTGTTTTCTTTCTCTGAGCCACCAGCGTCTCCATTGATTGAGAAAGTTTATAAATACTAGAAAGGAAAGAAATTGTTCACCTCTGACCTGCTGTAATGGAAAGGAGAATTCTCCCTACACACACTGCTCAGATCAGAGCCTGTTTGGAGGACACCACCACAACCCAAAAACATCAGAACGTCCAAGTGGCTTTCCAGGGTCTCCTTGGAAGCTGAAGTACCAGCTCCTTGAAGATCTAGACTCTAACACTTCGTGGCCTTCAGGACCACAGAAAGGGACAGAAGTCTTTGTCCTTCCGAATTTCCCCCTGAATTTTCCAATTCAGGGAACATGTGCGCCAACTACAGTATTAGAAAGTCATAGGAATACCGCTGTCAACTCACAAAGCATCCCTGGTGTGCTCTCGAGTTGCCATAGGTTGGGGGGTGGGGTGGGAGACCAGGGAAACGGCACAGCAGCCAAAGGCAGATGCACATTCCAGACTTATCTCTCTCAAGGCAGTATCCCAGGGTTACCCACAGCAGCCGGAGGGGAGTGACTTCTACTACCTGCAAAATTGCTCCGTTGGGCAAATGTGATTGATGACACACCCTGGAGGGAAGGGGGAAACAGGGTCATGATTGGGGCGTAAATTATGTAGGGTCAGAGCTGGCTTCACTTGGGAAGGTGCCAACATGAAGCGCCTAATAAATAACTGGATTTCTTTTGAAGCTTGGTTCGAGGCTCGTGATTTAATTAGGGCATCCCTTGGAACCCTGACAATCGCTTGGCTTTAGAAGAGTCCACATCCCAGTCATGGCTTATTTGTCCCTTCTCCTTTGGGCAACGGTTGGCCCTTTCCTCAATCATAAACCAAGATGTTTTCCGCACTCCTTGATGCCCTGATGGGAACATTTTTACAAGGGCAAATGCTTAATATGAGCTGCCGTGCTTGACACATAAAGTCAGAGGCAACATCAAGGAACGATTAACGATAATCACTGGCATTTTCTACACTGCCTCGCAGGCCAGACCATCTCCGGGACTCGGCTGCAAAACCCAGCACACTCAAGCATTCATTTAGCTTCGATCCTGCAGCTGGCTTTGTCCGTAGGAAGCTCGAATCTCACTCCACGCTTGTGGCAACCCTGCATAACCATTGCTGGCAGGGTGGGACAGATCTCTGCCCCTTACAGAATCAGCCCCATCCCAACAAGACAGCTGATGCCCAGTCCCACGTAATGTTCTACTCAGGGATGAAATGATCCCGGTTCGGACCGGATCGCCCGATCCGGTAGTGATGGCGGCGGATGGTTCGGAGAACCAGTAGCAAAAATCCCTGCCCCACCCCCCATGTCCAGCTGAGCCGCGCGATCATCAGAGGCTTTTTTTTTTTTTGTACTTTTAAAAGCATTTTTTCTACAACCTCTTCGGCCGAAAAAAAATGCTTTTAAAAGTTTAAAAAAAAAAAAAAAGCTTCTGATGATCGTGCGGCTCAGCTGGGATCGTCAGAGCCTTTTAAAAGCATATTTTCTACAACCTCCTTCGGCCAAAGAGGTTGTAGAAAAAATGCTTTTAAAAGTTTTTTTTTTTTTTAAAGTTGGCCACGCCCACCCAGTCACATTAACCCTCCCCATCAAGCCACGCCCACAGAACCGGTAGTAACAAATTTTACATTTCACCACTGGTTCTACTCCTTTTCTTCTCCTTTCCCACCAAAATTGCAGAGGCTGAAGTCCATTGCCTTCAAAACAAATGTATTCCATTTGGAAAGGCCTTCGCTAGTTAGGAAGTCCATCGAATTTCTGTAGCGTCATCACTAGATTTATTTATTTATTGTTTATTTATTGGTTCAATTGATATGCCACCCTTTTCCGGAGACTCAGGGCGACTTACAATGCCCTAACCACGAGTAAAATCACGAATTATTCTGACAGGAAACACAATCTGAGAGCGATCTAAATTCAAGAGATTTTTGCACGTAATTGTCTCTTTAAATTGCACTTAGTGGGATCATTTTACTCTCTTCTGCGCCAAATATTCCCCCATGGTGCTTGCCAGGTCAAAATCGGTTGTTTTAATGGATTAAAGGACTGCCATTCATTCAATTTTTCCAAGCACTTTGGACTCTGAAGGGAATTGTAATGGTCTGTGGATGATGATCTTGGAAGGAGGGAGGCCCTCAGCCTGGAAAACCAGCAAATAAAAGATATATAAATCCAGAGAAGAATAGAATAGAATAGAATAGAATAGAATAGAATAGAATAGAATAGAATAGAATAGAATAGAATAGAATAGAATAGAATAGAATAGAATAGAATAGAATAGAATAGAATAGAATAGAATAGAATAACAGAGTTGGAAGGACTTAGCTGAGGGAGCCAGCATTGTCCAAAGACATTTCTGTGGTTATGTGACCAGCATGACATCATACAGCAGCGCCAAGCAGGTGATGAAACATGGAACACTGTTATCTTCCCACTGAAGTGGTACCTATTTATCTACTTACACTTGCATGCTTTCGAACTGCTAGGTTAGCAGGAGCTGGAGGAAGTACGGTAACGGGAGCTCACCCCATCGTGTGGCACTTGGGTCTCAAACCTGAGCTGTCACTCTCCAACCCACAAGCTCAGTATCTTATGAGCCACGGTGGCGCAGTGGTTAAAGTGCAGTACTGCAGGCTACTTTTGCTGACTGCCAACTGCCAACAGTTCGGCAGTTCGAATCTCACCAGGCTCAAGGTTGACTCAGCCTTCCATCCTTCTGAGGTCGGTATAATGAGGACCCAGATTGTTGGGGACAAATATGCTGACTCTGTAAACCACTTAGATAGGGCTATAAAGCACTGTAAAGCAGTATATAAGTCTAAGCAATTTAACCAGCCAGCAATTTAACTACCAATTCACCCGAACCGGCCCGAACCAGCTGAATCCCACCTTTGATCACATCTCTCCTCTTAATATAACCTTACAATAAAAATAGAACTAGTAATTCTGGCTGTGCTTCTTGTCTGCCCTACTTTGCAAGACTAGCAGGAACAATGTCCGAAATATGATATCTGGAACCTCTTTATTGATGATCTGAGAGAGAATTCCAGTTGAAATTCCAGCTGAATTTGTCCTATAATCCATTTATATGCACCATTTATCTCAGGGGTTTTGTCTGCCCTGGCTTGGGCCTCATGGGAGTTATATTCCAACATAGGAATATAAGAAATATAAGAATATAAGAAAGCAAGCTGCACTTGACAAAGCCAAGATCCAATTCAAGTCAGCTCTTCTCTTGCAATATGAGTCTTTGAAAACAAGAAGCAAATACATCTGCTTGCTTTCACATACCAAAAAAAATAATAATATCTGAAGTAGGATTTTGATAAAAACAAAGTGGTTTTCAGAATGATTTACGCACAGAGAGAACTAGATTTAACAGAAATGCTGCAGGAAAAGTACCCATTTTAAAATCCCTAGCCGTTATCAAATTTATCAAATGTTCCATGTTTTAAACATTAGCATAACTCAATATTTCCCCCTTTTCGGAGCTGAGCTCCCGACATTCAAAATGTCAAGAGTTAAGGCCCTGCAGAATCTACTGTGACTTCGGATGTCAGTATAGTTGAACCAAAGGATAAATCTGAGAATTTCACTCTGGGCTGCTCATTTCAGATTTCAAAACAATCACCAGACCTGTGAAAAATGCAGAGCCGCAGAAAGGCGAAGAGCAAAATTCTGGGATATGCCCAGGCTTTAAATTTCAAGAGAGAATGAGAAAGAAATTTACAGGTATTTCTCGACGTAGGACCAAAATTGAGCCCGATATTTCAGTTGCTAAGCGAGACGACGGTTAAGGGAATTTTGCTTCTGTTTACAAACTTCCTGGGCACTGTTGTTAAGTAAATCAGTGCAGTGGTTAAATTAGTAACACGGTTGTTAACTGAATCGAGTTTCCCCATTGACGTTGCTTGACAGAAGGTCGCAAAAGGAAATCAAATGATCAAAAGCGGGTTTCACATATTCCACACATGCGCCCATTCCATGCATGTGCTTTGCTTGCGTGAGTGCCTTCTGTGCATGCTCCCGGCCTCAAAACATGGCTAAATAGGATGCTACCCAAGATTGCCACTACCAACCCGGCTGAATACCACCACTGCACCAGTGATGGGTTTTGGTGGGTTTCTACCGGTTCGCCCCGGTTCGGGCGAACTGGTAGTGCTGGTGACAGAAAGATCCACCCACCCTCCCGGACATCATCATGGATACTCTGTGCATGCACAGAAGTGCCACACGTGAGTGAAGCGAGCACGCACGCGTGCGCTCACAATTCCGAACTGGTAGCAAAGATAAGTGGAACCCACTACTGCACTGCACGTGACCCTCGGACAACCGTCATAATTAGAAGTCAGCTGCCAAGGGTCTGAATTTTGAACATGTGACCGCAGGGATGCTGCAACAATCATAAATGTAAAAACGGTCGTAGGTCACTTTTTTTCAACGCCGTCGTAACTTCAGTCACTAAACAAACGGTTTTAAGTTTAGAACTGCTACCTGCCTGTATAGGACAGGTTATATTTGACACAGTAGGGGGAATTCTATGTCACGGGGGCCCAACTTGTGACTCACCTGTTGGCGTGGCAGTCCGTGAAATTGACAAGCTTCTTTGAAATTGACAGGCCCTTTTTTGTAATTGACAAACATTGTAGTCATAAAGTCATGCAGGGTTTATGCCGTTCCTGAAGGCAAATGAAAGCAATGCAACTATTAAAGTGTTTTAAATAAGGAACATTGCAGGAAAGAGATTTTTTTTTCCCACAACATGGCTGAAAAATGTTTGTTTGTTTTTTTTTTAAAGGCCAGGGAAGTGCCAGCTCAGATTCGTTTTTCTCATTTTGATAAGTGCTGTTTTTAGATTCAGATTTGGAAGGGACCTTGTCGGTCATTTAGTCCAACCCTCCAACACACACACACACACACACACACACACACACACACACACACACACCGAAGGAGGAGACCCTACACCATTTCTGACAAATATTAGAACATGGAATATGTAATAATAGCGTTGGAAGGGAGCTTGGTGGTCTCCCTGTTCAAACAGGAGATGCTGTACAATTTGAAATAAATGATTGTCCAGTCTCTTCTTGAAAGCTTCCAGTGACGAAGCTCCTACAACTTCCGAAGGCAACTTCTGTTCCATGGGTTGATTGTTCTCACTGTCAGGAAATTTCTCATTTCTAGGTTGAATTTCTCCTTGATCAGTTCCTATCCATTATTTCTTGTCCTGCCTTCTGGTGCTTTGGAAAATAGCTTGACCCCTTCCTCTCTGTGGGAGCCCCTCAAATATTGGAAGATGCTATCCTGTCTCCCCTGGTCCTTCTCTTCACTAGAGTAGCCATGCCCAGTTCCTGCAACAGTTCCTCGTATGTTTTATCCTCCAGTACCCTAAAATCATCCTGGTTGCTCTTCTCTGCACTCTTTTTAGAAACTCAACCTCTTTTTTATAGTGTGGTGACCAAAACTGGATGCCGGACTCTAGGTGTGGTCTTACTAAGGCTTTATAAAGTGGTATTAGTACCTCCCTTGATCTTGATTGTACCCCTCTGTTAATGCAATTTAGGATTGCATTGGCTTTTTTGGCTGCCGCCACGTGCCAAATAATATTTTAGGGATAGAGCTGCCAATTCCGGTCCACAAAATAAGCCTCCATAAAAGAAGTGACCCCCCCCCCAAAAAAAGAAGAAGAGAGAACTGTTTTTGGTCATTAATATAATATTTGTTTTGTACCAGTTTGGCACGGCTCTCTTTTCACACAGCGGGAAATATTGAATCTTTGGTGAGGTGGATTGTTTGGCTCGCGGCATCGGAACAAACCTGAAGTTTTATGGATATATATTCATTCCCTGGTATAGAATGGAAGGAAGACGAAGTTTAATTATGCTTCAGTGAGGGAAGATGCGAGCATGGTTCACAGCCATTTAATTAGCACCTCCGCAAAGGATAAAAAAAAAAAAAACGACAAACCACACAAATAAACTGAGGTGATTATTTTGAAATACGCCGTAACTAGCCAACGAAGCCTCTTGTATGTGGCTCAGGAAGTCAGACGCATTAATAGCCTATTAATGTAACAGGTTGGACTGCCCAGCTTGTAAATATTTGGGAACAAGCAAATCATATTTTTTTTTTCCTCTTGCTGATGCACATTAAAACCTGGAGATCTTTCAGGTTTTCCATTTGAGCCACAGCTTAAACTGCTGCCTTTGAGGGAGAGAGTTTGGCCTAGTGGTTAAGGCAATAGTGGTTAAGACCGTGAGTTCAAGTCCCTTCTTAAAGCGAGAAAGCCAGCTGGGTGACTTTGGGCCAGTCACCAGGAGATTGTGAGTTCTAGTCCTGCCTTGGCTGTGAAAGCAACTGGGTGACTTTGGGCCAGTCACCAGGAGATTGTGAGTTCTAGTCCTGCCTTGGCTGTGAAAGCAACTGGGTGACTTTGGGCTAGTCATCAGGAGATTGTGAGTTCTAGTCCTGCCTTGGCTGTGAAAGCAACTGGGTGACTTTGGGCCAGTCATCAGGAGATTGTGAGTTCTAGTCCTGCCTTGGCTGTGAAAGCAACTGGGTGACTTTGGGCCAGTCACCACCAGATTGCGAGTTCTAGTCTTGCCTTGGCTGTGAAAGCAACTGGGTGACTTTGGGCCAATCACCAGGAGATTGTGAGTTCTAGTCCTGCCTTGGCTGTGAAAGCAGCTGGGTGACTTTGGGCCAGTCACCACCAGATTGCGAGTTCTAGTCTTGCCTTGGCTGTGAAAGCAACTGGGTGACTTTGGGCCAATCACCAGGAGATTGTGAGTTCTAGTCCTGCCTTGGCTACGAAAGCAGCTGGGTGACTTTGGGCCAGTCACCAGGAGACAGGGAGTTCTAGCCCCCACCTTAGGCATGAAAACCTGCTGGGTTTGACTTTGGGCCTGTCAGTCTAAGCCTGACCCACCTCACAGAGTTGTTGTTATGGGGAAAATAGGAGGCGGAAGATGTGTTGGATGCGATTATGCGTGGTGCTGCCTGTAAAAAATAATAAAATAAAATAAAATAAAATAAAATAAAATAAAATAAAATAAAATAAAATAAAGTAAAGTAAAGTAAAATAAAATAAAATAAAATAAAATAAAATAAAATAAAATAAAATAAAATGCAATGCAATACAATACAATACAATACAATACAATACAATAC
The DNA here is from genome assembly GCF_059756535.1 of Pantherophis guttatus. Taxonomy (NCBI): domain Eukaryota; kingdom Metazoa; phylum Chordata; class Lepidosauria; order Squamata; family Colubridae; genus Pantherophis; species Pantherophis guttatus. The sequence goes on from NC_142071.1 coordinate 29,330,484, forward strand.
AATACAATACAATACAATACAATACAATACAATACAATACAATACAATACAATACAATACAATACAATACAATACAATATCAAAGCACTTTATTGCATCCTGTTGGTTTCCACAGTCAGGCCGAGATCTTTGGCTCTGCTAATGGAAACCAGTCCGTTTTCACCCCAAATTGCTCAACGTGAGCTCCTGAGTCTAGCATCCTTCCAGCGTCGGTCCAAGGGCATCTTGCAGGAAGTAGAAAGTTGTTTTTAAAAAAACAAACAAGGTTGAGATGGCAACCACAACTACTTGATCAAGCTCCTTTCTTCTGCTTGTTTTTTTCCTTTTCTTTTTTTCTTTTCTGGGCCCTGCACGTAAGATGCACATAAAAAGCTCTCAATCGCATAATCACATCTGCCACCTTGCCTTTTGTACCCTACCCCAGAGATGTCTTTGCTTAGTTCTCCATCGAGGGCTGGCTTTATCAAAAATCAGAAAGAAATGGTTCGCCTCTGAGAACAAATTTCTATTCCTGAACAACAGAATAATAGAATTGAAAAGGACCTTGGAGGTCTTCTAATCAAGCTCCTGCTCATTCATGAGATCCTACGCTGTTTTAGATAAACGGCTGTTCAATCTCTTCTTAAAAACTTCCAGGGATGGAGCACCCAGAACTTCTGGTGACAAGCCCATTCAACTAGTCGATTCTTCTTACTATCAAGAAATTCTTCCTTAGTTTTAGCTTAGTAAACTAGCTACGTAATTTACACCCCAATTATGACCCTGTTTCCCCCCCCCTCCCCCCAGGGTGTGTTATCAATCACATTAGCCAACGGAGCAATTTTGTCGATTGTAGAGATCATTCCCCTCCAGCAGCTGTAGGTAACCCTGGGATACAGCCTTGAGAGAGATAAGCATGGAATGGCACCCAAATTTTCATCCTCTTTTGGGGGGGGGAAGTACATCTTATACTCCAAAAAATACGGTATTTTCTCTAAACGTGCATTGAAGGAATGTGAAAAAAAACGAACATTTAGGAAGAGAGACCCAAAGTTACATTGCAAGGAATCCTCTTTCAGTTCACTTAGTAGAGTCTGGTTTGCTATATTTATCGAGGGTGAGGGGAACTATTCAAACTTGCTTCTGTCTTTTGTTTCTTCGCTCAGATCTCACTTTTTATCAGGTGCAAAATCCAGCACTGGGGCCCAGTTAATTTACTCCCGAAGTCGTTTTTTTTTTGCAAAGAACGTCTCCATTTGTATAACTTATTTTTTTTTAGCACAAGCCAGCCGCGGATTCTTTAGTCTCCATTTTTTAAGTTTTTGTTCACATTGAACAGAGATGCTCTGGCTGACTTTTTCCAGTGCAAAAAAATAAAAATAAAAAATAAAAAATCCCCAGGCAGTACTAATTCAAACCCATTTATTGAAGACGCCTTGCCATTAGAACAAGAGAAGTATAAGAAACTGGCAGTCTTAGCAGGAATGAACAGCTGTATGTACAGCATATAAATAAATAACCCAAAATCTTTCTTTGTGTTACTATAAAATAGGGGTTAAGGCAGTGAACAAGCCATGGCTGAATGTGGGTTTGCAAAACCCCAGAATTCAGAAGGTTCACGCCACCGAATATCAACACTAAATGGCCATTTTCAGAGAAATGATTGCTAGGCTTCTGAAATAGGGGTATTTAAAGCTGATTTAACGTCTCTCTCAGGGCTGTGAAAGATTTTATGCCCTCATTTGGTATAAACAAGAACGATACAAACCCTTCAGAAATTGAATTTGGGAGAAACATTTTTGAAAATCGGATCTGTTATTGGCTTCCTCCAGGAAAGGTTTTTTTTTTTTTTTTTCCCTCTTCTGGAAAATCTTGCCATCATATCCTGGAAGCATAATTTGATTGACTTGATCGATTTTATATATATATTTATTTTTATTTAATTATTTTATTTAAGAAATGTTTATTGTTTATAAGGGATGCAGGGTGGCAAACATACATGATACTCCTTCCTCCTCCTATTTTACTCACTGCAATAAACTCTGTGAGGTGGGCTGGGCTGGGAGAAAGTGAGTGGCCAGAATCACCCATCTGGCTTTCATGGCCAACGATGAACTAGAACTCACCGTCTCCCGGGGATTGGCCCAAAGTCGCCCAGCCAGTTTTCTTCCTTAAGAAGGGACTAGAACTCACCATCTCCTGGGGATTGGCCCAAAGTCACCCAGCTGGTTTTCCTCCTTAAGGCAGATCTAGAACTCACCAGCTCCCAGAGATTGGCCCAAGTCTCCCAGCCAGTTTTCCTCCTTAAGACAGAACTAGAACTCACCATCTCCCAGGGATTGGCCCAAAAGTCACCCAGCCAGTTTTCCTCCTTAAGGCGGGACTAGAACTCACCGTCCCCTGGGGATTGGCCCAAAGTCGCCCAGCCAGTTTTCTTCCTTAAGAAGGGACTAGAACTCACCATCTCCTGGGGATTGGCCCAAAGTCACCCATCCGGTTTTCCTCCTTAAGGCAGATCTAGAACTCACCAGCTCCCGGAGATTGCCCCAAAAGTCTCCCAGCCAGTTTTCCTCCTTAAGACAGAACTAGAACTCACCATCTCCCAGGGATTGGCCCAAAGTCGCCCAGCCAGTTTTCTTCCTTAAGAAGGGACTAGAACTCACCATCTCCCAGGGATTGGCCCAAAAGTCACCCAGCCAGTTTTCCTCCTTAAGACAGAACTAGAACTCACCATCTCCCAGGGATTGGCCCAAAAGTCACCCAGCCAGTTTTCCTCCTTAAGACAGAACTAGAACTCACTGTCCCCCGGGGATTGGCCCAAAGTCACCCAGCTGGTTTTCTTCCTGAAGATGGGACTAGAACTCACTGGAGATTTTACAGTATCCTTCCCCTGCCACGCCCACCAAGCCACACCCACCAAGCCATGCCACGCCCACCAAGCCACGCCCACAGAACCGGTAGTAAAAAAAAATTGAAACCCACCACTGGGTGGGAATTGAAGAACTATTCAATCTGAGTGAACTCCAAGGACGGTGCCTTATGGGCGTCTCCTTCCTAGCCTGGGTCTCAGGTAAAAACTCTCCAGCGATGAATTTCTGCCGCGGGTTCAAATCAGAGAATTTGCCCATTTTGTCAAGAGCGGCACAGGGAGGAGGAAATGAGCTCTGAGAAAGCGAGATGCTACTGAGAGCATTTCTTATAGACACAGCGCATCAGGAAATAGCCCCTGCCTCCCAACTGCATGATCAAAGCAAAAGAAATTGAATTCAAGCCAAGGTAGTTTGCTTCAATTCTCCCTAATTATGGAAATGTAGAAAATGATGGCGCCATTATTCCCTGAATGGCAGAATCCAAGGTTCCTGCCATTTGTATCCAAGGGTGAACAATTGGAGGAGGAGAAGGTGGACAGAATAACCTCGGAGGCGACACTTGCTGTGGCTTATGGGCAAGGGGGAGAGAATTATGGGAGTTGAAGTCCACCGGTCTTAAAGGCTGTCCAGATTGGGACATCTCCTGCTTTAGTCATTGACACACAGAAGACACTCCTTGACCAATCCAGGTTCTTCTCCTGGGCCTTGGAGCAGTGGTGAAATTCAATTTTTTTTACTATCGGTTCTGTGGGCGTGGCTTGATGGATGGGGCATGACAGGGGAAGGATACTGCAAAATCTCCATTCCCTTCCTATGCCAGGGGAAGGATACTGCAAAATCCCCATTCCCTCCCTACTCCTAGGGGAAGGATATTGCAAAATCTCCATTCCCACCCCACTCCTGGGGGAAGGATATTGCAAAATCCCTATTCCCTCCCGACTCCTAGGGGAAGGATATTGCAAAATCTCCATTCCCACCCCACTCCAGGGGAAAGATACTGCAAAATCCTCATTCCCACCCCACTCCAGGGGAAGGATACTGCAAAATCCCCATTCCCTCCCCACTCTGGAACCAGCCAGAGGTGGTATTTGCCGGTTCTCCAAACTACTCAAAATTTCCACTATCGGTTCTCCAGAACCTGTCAGAACCTGCTGGATTTCCTTGGAGGAAATATTTTCTCTCTTTAATAGAAAAGAGAATATCGGAGTAAAGATCCACTCGCGTCACTAAGAAAAGCAATATTCGAGCTCTTTAGGGAAAGAAGAAGGGGGCTGCTCTTCCGTAACCCCCTTCTCTTGCTAGAAGCAATTGTTTTTGCTCGAAATTGCAGCCAATAATTCTCAGGTACAAACAAATATACACATACACCCAACGGGGGAGGGAGGAAATATAACCTGTCAATACTTGCCTTTTTAAAATTCCATTTATCCCTCTTTCCTTCTCTGGCAGCTGCCAGAGTCCTGCACTTCCATCTTCTGCTGATGCTTCACCTTCTGACCTGAATTGGCAAGGTCCTGCTAATCAGGGATTGCTCCATGAATCGGATATGATTGCAAAATTAACTGTACTCTTTGAGCAATCACTCAGTCTGCTAAATTGTAGAGAATTAGGGTTAGGCTGTTTTAAAGAGTCTCATTAACTTTAATCAATCCAGTCTCTGCTATCACCCTTTAGATTCCACCTGAAATCCTGGTGGGTTTTTTTTTTTTTTTGGTTGCCACCATACAAGGAGAACAATGAGGAACTGGAAAGAGGACAGAGAAGAGCAGGCTGGGAGGTTAGATCCCAAAAAGAAAGTACGGAAACTAATCAAGGAGAGAAGTAACTTGGAATTCAGGAGAAGCTTCGTAACAGTGAGGACAATTAACCGGAGGGGCAACTTGCCACCAGAAATTGTGGGTGCTCCATCACTGGAGGTTTTTAAGAAGAGACTGGACTGTCACTTGTCTGAAATGGTATAGGGTCTCTTGTTTGAGCAGGGGGTTGGACTAGAAGACCTCCCAAGGTCCCTTCCAGCTCTGTTCTGATTGGATTGAATTGAAAGGGTAAAACTGAGCCGCGGTGGCGCAGTGGTTAGAGTGCAGTACTGCAGGCTACTTCTGCTGACTGCCGGCTGACTGAAATCTGGTAGTTCGATCCTGACTGGCTTAAGGTTGAATCAGCCTTCCATCCTTCCAAGGTGGATAAAATGAGGACCCAGATTGCTGGGGGCAGTACGTATGCTGACTCTGTAAACTGCATAGAGAGGGCTGTAAAAGCTCTGTGAAGTGGTATATAAGTCTAAGTGCTATTGCTATCTTCCTTCCCTCCCTCCTTCCTTCCTTCCTTCCTTCCTTCCTTCCTCCATTCCTTCTTTCCTTCCTTCCTTCCTGTTAGAATGCAGTATTGCAGGCTAATTCTGCTGACTGCCAGGAGTTCGATCCTGACCGGCTCAAAATTGACTCAGCCTTCCATCCTTCTGAGGTCGGTAAAATGAGAACACGGATTGTTGGGGGCAAATATGCTGATTCTGTAAACCGCTTAGAGAGGGCTGTGGAGCACTGTGAAGCGGTATATAAGTCTAGGGGCTACAGCTATTGCTATTAAAAAGAAGGACACATGGATGGATTCCTTCTGCATTTGTACCGAAAATAAAGCCATCTCCTGCAAAGTCTTTGGGGTCCGACTGAGAAGGATCACTCACTTGGCTAGCTTTTAATGGACATCTGGAGAAGTTCCTAGGAAAGGAAACAGTCATTTGCCGTAGCTTTGATAGAATAACCTTGCACCGTGGTTCCTTTTAGTGCATTGGAAAAGGGGCTCCTTAATTCCCCATCTTGAACGCAAACCTTCTCCGAGGAATCATCGTCTCTCTTTCTCTGTTTATAAATGAACCAGAAGGACAAATATTAGATTGCTAACAGATCATGCCAATATTGATTCAGCTTCCTACACTCCTTCCTACCATCTCCCTGATGTTGACAGTGCTTGGTTGCTCATCATTTTCCATAGCTGGCTGGTGTGTGTGTTTTTTTTTCCGCTCTCATCATGTTTGCTTGCTTTTTTAAAACTATATCCTTTGCCCTTCCTTCAACCTTTCGTTCCGTCTCTGTTTCTCTCTCCCTCTCTCTCTTAGAGCATGTTCAAACTCCAAACAGTGTTTTAGAAGGATTGAAAGCTATACTTCACTTCCACAAATGGATGAAGGGTATTGGAGAGAGAGAGAGAGAGAGACACAGAGATGGCTAAGCTGCAAGAATTTGCGAATATAGATTTGGAACCTCCTGCTTAACCAAACAGTTGTGTGTTGTATTTTTCACGATTGCAAAATATGTTCCCTATCGACCTAAGATGAAAGTAATTCATCCTTTTCCATTTTCTTTGATGCTTCAGGGTTGGGATTCGTTCGTCCTCATTCACTTGAGATGGGCAGGTATAGAAACTGAATAAAAGGAACAAATAAACCTTTTAATATTGGGGTAGTCATTGTAGGAAAAGAGCAAGCAGAGCTGGGGGCGGAGTTAAAGGAGTCATCAGCTTAGAGTTATAATGTGGTCACAAATGTTTCGAGTCCAACCCTTCCTGAATTCTGCTGAAATTGATCTGGTGCTGATTTAGTGCTGCACTTTAGTTAACCAGATTTGTGTGCATAAGCTTGAATAAATCTTCTATGCTGCAACCTTACAAACATAAGAGGCGGTCAATAGAATGGGATGGGATGGGATGGGATGGGATGGGATGGAATGGAGTAGAGTAGAGTAGAGTAGAGTAGAGTAGAGTAGAGTAGAGTAGAGTAGAGTAGAGTAGAGTAGAGTAGAGTAGAGTAGAATAGAATAGAATAGAATAGAATAGAATAGAATAGAATAGAATAGAATAGAATAGAATAGAATAGAATAGAATAGAATAGAATAGAATAGAATAGAATAGAATAGAATAGAATAGAATAGAATAGAATTCTTTATTGGCCAAGTGTGATTGGACACACAAGGAATTTGTCTTTGGTGCATACGCTCTCAGTGTACATAAAAAGAAAAGATACATTCATCGAGAATCGTAAGGTACAACACTTAATGATAGTCATAGGGTACAAATAAGCAATCAGGAAACAATATCAATATAAATCGTAAGGATACAAGTAACAAAGTTCCAGTCATAGTCATACGTGGGAGGAGATGGGTGGTGGGAACGATGAGAAGATTAATAGTAGTGCAGAGTTAGTGAATAGTTTGACAGTGTTGAGGGAATTTTTTGTTTAGCAGAGTGATGGCGTTTGGGGAAAAAACTGTCCTTGTGTCTAGTTGTCCTGGTGTGCAGTGCTCTATAGCGTCGTTTTGAGGGTAGGAGTTGAAACAGTTTATGTCCAGGATGCAAGGGGTCTGTAAATATTTTCCCAGCCCTCTTTTTGACTCCTGCAGTATACAGGTCCTCCATGGAAGGCAGGTTGGTAGCCATGGTTTTCTCTGCAGTTCTAATTATCCTCTGAAGTCTCTGTCTGTCTTGTTGGGTTGCAGAGCCAAACCAGACACTTATAGAGGTGCAGATGACAGACTCAATCATTCCTCTGTAGAACTGGATCAGCAGCTCCTTGGGCTGTTTGAGCTTCCTGAGTTGGCGCAATCCATTCTCCAAAGCACCTGAGGGTAGAACAAGAAGCAACGGGTGGAAACTAATCAAGGAGAGAAACAACCTAGAACTAAGGAGAAATTTCCTGACAGTGAGGACAATTAAGCAGTGGAACAGTTTGCCTTCAGAAGTTGTGGGTGCTTCATCACTGGAGGTTTTCAAGAAGAGAGTGGACAACCATTTGTCTGAAATGGTATGGAAATGACTTCAGCAGCAGGTTGGACTATTTATTTATTTATTTATTATTTATTAATTTAATTTGTATACCGCCCTTCTCCCAGAAGGGACTCAGGGCGGTGAACAGCCAAAATTAAAAAACATACAAATGCAAAAGTTAAGATAATTAAAAGAATTAAATCATTGGCTACCCAAATTTAAAACCCCAAATCCATAAAATTTAAACTAGAAGACCAACCCTTCTAAGGGTTCTTCTAACCTTTCTAACTCTGTTCTTCTGGTCCTTGATTCTTTGTGTCTTACAGTCATACACCTAAAGAGATATTGACTCATATGATTTGGGCTTAGCCTAAACTTTCCCTCAGTTAGATTTAATACGATGCTGGATTCCTTGCCCAAAATTTAGGATGTATCATTTATGGACAGTTTTAGATTTTTAGGGCCATTTCCCTGGTTTTCTGTCAATAGAATGAAAAGATTCAAGGAATAGTGAGTTTTCAGGCTGAATGGCTGTGGTCAGTTTTTCTGTTATTTGGATATATTGTCTTTTAATTTCTCCACTCTTTAGATTTTTGCTAGCAAGGAAGATTATTTGAGGTTATTTTTAGCTTTGTTTCTCTTAAAGTGATGGGATCAAAATTCATTATATTTCTCCTCCTCCTCCTCCTCCTCCTCCTCCTCCTCCTCCTCCTCCTCCTCCTCCTCCTCCTCCTCCTCCCCCTCCTCCTCCTCCTCCTCCTCCTCCTCCTCCTCCTCCTCCTCCTCCTCCTCCCCTCTCTCTCACACACACAAACACACACACTCTTTTCTGCATTCTGGATCCTAGGAGGATTGTGAGATATGACATTTTCAACAAGAGCTGATTTCTCTGGTTATTCTTTTGTTTATCTGGTACATTTATCCACTGCAATTTATCTGCTACCATTCTGGCAGTGCACTTAAGGGAATTTACAATGTAAAGGTCATAATCTATTAGACAAATACAAAAGGCGGAGGTGGGGAGGCACAGCTAGGAAAAACAGACTCAAGTACCCCAGTTTGTCCATTTAGGGAGAGAATGTGAGATTGTCCATTTTTGCATATCAATAATACAATGGACAGCATCTCCTAGAAGAATTAGAGAAGTCTTAATGATTACTGCTGGTAGGTATAGCTTAAGTCTGGAACAACCCTGATGGATCCGGGCTGGGGTCAGGGGTGGGGCCATCATCTTGTTAGTTTGTTTTTTTACCCCTTCAGATATTCCTCCTCAGCTGCCTGCTTCAGCCTCTTCACCTATCTCAGGGGTCTGCAACCTTAAATGCTCAAAGAGCCATTTGGACCCGTTTCCCACAGAAAAGAAAACACCGGGAGCCACAAAACCTGGGTGGGCGTGGCCAACTCGATGTCGCTCACTTCCACCAGTCACATGACTCCCCCTAGCCACGCCTACCCAGCCAGTCATTAGGACAGAGAACCAGTTGTTAAAAAACACCGGGAACCACAAAATCATTTTGACATCTCTCTCTCTCCCCTCCCTCCCTCCCTCTGTATCTCTCTATGTCTCTCTCTCTCCCTCTCTCTCTGTATCTCTCTATGTCTCTCTCTCTCCCTCTCTCTCTGTATCTCTCTATGTCTCTCTCTCTCCCTCTCTCTCTGTATCTCTCTATGTCTCTCTCTCCCCCCCTCTCTCTGTATCTCTCTATGTTTCTTATTCCGCCTCTCTCTGTATCTCTCTGTCTCTGTCCTGGCCGCTTCTCCATCCCCCGCCATTGCCCTTACCTTCTCAGGCCAGGTGAGGAGTGACTGGGAGGGGAGGGCGAGGGGTGGGGCCAGCCAATGGTGGGATCACCTGACAGGGAGCTACAGCAGAGGGCCCAAAGAGCCACATGTGGCTCTAGAGCCACAGGTTGCTGACCCCTGACCTATCCCATTCTCATTTTTGTTTTGTTTAATTCTTGGAGACTGCCTGGCCAAGTCCCTGAGGTTTTCTGGGCAATTTTTTTTCAGAAGTGGTTTGCCATTGTCTCCTTCCTAGGACTGAGAGAAAGTGACTGGCACAAGGTCACCCAGCTGGTGATTGACCCAAAGTCATCCAGCCAGCTTTCATACCTAAGGCAGGACTAGAACTCACGGTCTCCTGGTGATTGGCCCAAAGTCACCCAGCTGGCTTTCATGCCCAAGGAGGGACTAGAATTCACCATCTCCTGGTGATTGCCCCAAAGTCACCCACCCAGCTTTCCTGCTTAAGGAGGGACTAGAACTTACCATCTCCCAGTGATTGGCCAAAGTTGCCCAATTGGCTTCCATAACTTAAGCGGGACTATCTTCCAGATAGGCCCAAACTCACCCAACCAGTTGTCATGCCTAAAGTAGAACAAGAATTTGCTGTCTCCCAGTTTCTAGCCTGATGCCTTCACCATTTAATAAAATTGAACAAAATAATGATGGTACTTTGCTAAGTTTGCATAAGGTAAACTGGGCCTAGAGCTCAATGTTACTCAACAAGAATTCTAGTATTGTTGTTGTTTGTTTCTTTTGCTCGTCCGATAAAACCAGTTTGCAAATCAATCCATCAACACCAAACGACTGGATAGATTTCAAAACCTACCAGGGATGCTGCTAATCTGGGAGATTATGCAGGATAGGATCTTGCATTCCATCTTACCGAGACTGGAAATAGCATTATCTTTTCCATCATAGGTTCTTCCAGATCTCTCCTGGTGAAATCCTGGTCCAGCCGGTGGATACTGGACTACAAAAGCACAACGATTTTATAGGACAGTTTGCTATAATGGGAAATTCTGTCTTTTACCATCCTAGTCTAATCCAAGCGGTGCCACAAGAATGGAACGCAACTGGCCTTCTTCGCTTGTTGGCAAATGAGCCTCACCGTAGCTCCTCATCCATCCTTTGGCTGTTGAGTCAGGCAACCCGCAACACGCAAGTTGCTCCCGAGAGTGCCGCTTGCTCGCTCGTTCCTGCACACCCGGCTCTCTGTTTGAATTGTTGGCGTCTGTGATTCCTGGTAATAACATGGCACATTAGCCCGCTTATGGCTTTGCATAACAAGAGAATTGCAATTAACACAACGCTCCTGCCTTGTGTTTGAACACTTTGGCACGGGTCATGAAGCCGGTTTAACACAACCGTTCAGGGGGTGGGGAATGATTTACTCTGCTACAATAAGGCTGCGCTGAAAGGTTTTGGTGTAGACAGAGGGCTGGGGAGGTTATGCTTTCATGCTTCCGTTTTCAATTCCTGCTTCGCATCTAGGTGTGCGAGCAAGTTTGTCGCTAATGTTTTCTTTCAAGAGCTACCATGAGATTCGCGCTTCCATATCTTCAGATACCCGGAGCATCTTAAGAGCCCTGGTGGCGCAGTGGTTAGAATGCAGTATTGCAGGCTAATTCTGCTGACTACCAGCAGTTCAGTGGCTAACACACTGACCTTGTCGATCAGAAAGGTCGGTGGTTCAAATCCCTAGTACAGGTCTATTGCGTGAGCAGGGGGGGTTGGACTAGATGACCTCCAAGGTCCCTTCCAACTCTGTGATTGTTACTAGACTAGGAAAGCATGATTTGCGGTTCCCCAAAAAAATGCAGCCAATCTGGTACCATTCTTGAAGTATAGGTGATCAACAATAAAGTAACTGTTTTGGCCTATTGTTCTGGTTCCTTGCACCTCAACACATTCCTGCTTCTACCTTGACTCTACCCTGAATTTTTCTTTCTTCCAACAGAAACACAGTGGCTGAGTTCACAGATTTCATTTCGAGTGTGTCTGCATCTTTGCGGACAGCTGTGTGCAAAACCATCACCATCATTTGCGCAATCCCAGTTTAGGGTTAGTGATCCCATGATCTAAACTACTGTACTTTGTAAAAGCTGTAATATAATGTGTAGAACTACCACCTGAAGTCCAATAACTTTGTCAAGTGTCTTGCCAATATCTCTCCAAGCTTTCAGATCAGAGAAATCTTTTGTAGATGCATCTGGAGATGCTTCGCTGAACTTTGACTCACGTTGCCTTCAAAGTATGCATCCTACCCCTGAATTATGTTCCTTTCTTTAAACAAACTTAAGATAGGTGTTGGAAGAAATGTCCATCTGGGTTCAGTTCCAGTTGGGGAGAAAGACACCGGAAACATGGAGGCTGCTTGGAAAGCTGATTTAATGGAGCAGAATCATTAAGCACATGGTCCTGGTGCAGTTGAACATATGGAGTGGAGAGTGAGTGTTATTTATCTTGGGCTTTGAACTTGAGCTTCCTGTTCCTGTGGCAAAGGGCAGGTATTCTATTGGTTGCTGTAGGGGTCATGTGCAAGTCCTAGGAGTTTGTCTGAGATAAATCTGGTTGAACTGTGTTGGGTGATGTAATCTCCCCAGGCGCCATGTGGTGAGCTCTGCTGCTAGATGGGTAGAGGGCTAATCCTATTATGTCCTGGATGGTCATGTCTTAATCCCATCACCCTGGAGCTGAAGGTCTTGTGTTTTGTAGATAGGATGGCCCAGTCTTTCTGGGGGCTATTAACAAAGGTCAGGGGGGGGACTGGCAGTTTCCACTCCTTCTTTTGAACTCTGGTTCAAATTAGCTTTTCGAGACGCCAAGAGAAAAGATCCCATCCACCTTCACCCCAAAACGGGTGAATATTTTATCGGCGCTTCTCTCCTGAAGGGCTGGAGAAGGCGGCCATCTTGGCATCTTGATCCCCTGAAGAAGATGCCAAAGAGAAAGGTATCCGAGCCCCCCTCATGCCAACTCCACAGGACAATTCCCATGTGGGTATTGATCGGCGTGACGGATGGAGACCTGACAGCGGAAAGTGTCACGGATCAATAGGCAATCCAGAGAACATGAATCATTTCAGCTTTTCCAATTTATTCAGCTCCTGATAAAGCAAACTAACAAAAGATTAATATATAGCCATGGGAAAATGAATCAAAGCCCCTATGTTGAAGGAGGAAAGAGCAAAGTTGCACCGCCTTCTTTTATTTTATTTTATTATTATTATTTTCTCTTGGATAATTAACTTGCTTTTATCAGCCTAGGAAAACATTAGACTGGCAAATGAACGCCGATAAGCATCGCCTGAAAGAAGGAGACCTCGGATCACAAGAACTCTGGTAGCAACTTTTCAAACCAACTTTTATGTCGCCTTTTAATAACATTTATTAGTCTGAAAAAAAAAACGTGCTCCTAGACTCCTTTCTGATTTGGGGGGGTTAATTGACTCACCCGGCTCTCATCCTCCGGGGGGGTCCTCAGAAAATTCAAAGAAAAGAAACAGGCTAAGGGTGGTCTTTTTGGAGAGGCTGGGGACTTTCACGTAGGACGAACGCTTTCACGGTCCTGGAACACATCCGGGTCACAATCATATCAGGAGCAGAGGTGGGTTTCATCCGGTTCTGTCCGGTTCTAGAGAACCGGTAGCGGAACTTTTGAGTAGTTCGGAGAACCGGCAAATGCCACCTCTGGCTGGCCCCGCCCCCATCTATTTGCTGCCTCCTGAGTCTCAGTGGCAACTTGCAAAGCTTTCAAGTTGCCATGAGCAGGAGGGAGGGAGAACTGAAGTGAATTCCATACATTCTTTCTGACCGCAATCAGAAGGAGGGTGTTAGGTTTCACAGCCAGCCAAAGTGGTTAATTGGAGAATGTGATTTATGACATGGCCAGAGAGGAGGGGAGAGACAGGGTTATAGGGGAACGTAAATCTACGTAGGATCAGTCCTAACTGCATCCGAGTATTGCTGGAATGTTGCTCCTAATAAATGACTATATTTTCTTTATTTATTCATTTTATTTTATTTTATTTCCAATTTATATACCGCCCTTCTCCCTGAGGACTCAGGGCGGTGTACAGCCAGAATTAAGAACATGAAATACAAATATTAAAAACAATTAAAATATATATAAATTTAGCCCAAAAATTAAAAATCACAAACCAATTAAAACATTTAAAAAATTCTTCTTAAGCCAGCCCGGCTTGCTGGAAAAAGTGGGTTTTAAGGGCACGGCGGAAGGCACTGAGGAGTTTGAAGTTTGGATCATGGCTCATGAATTAATTAGGGCATCTTTCACAAACTTGACACTCAGCTGATTGGCTGGGCCTTTTTTTGTTGTCCTGCACAGGAGAACGGAGCTGGAAAGCAGGTTAGTGGGGTGGAGAGGGAGTGAAGATTTTGCAGTATCCTTCCCCTAGAGTGGGGTGGGAATGTCTAAGTGTTAAGTGCTGTTGCTATTTCAATAAATGTAAGATTGGGCCCATCCACTTGCTGAGTGAAGTTTTCATTTCAAGACGTCTCGGTAGAAGAGAGAAGAAGAGAGTGAAAATATCCAAGCTAATTTTTGGAAACGCTTTTTTGCTTCACCGTGTTCGGATTCCCCCAGGCCCACATAGCCAAGAAAGTAAGTTTAATTAAAATTGCATTCATGCACTCTGGGTCTCCTGAAGCCATCTGTCTCTCTGATGGATCCATGTGGGCAACTTTGCAATGCCTTCTGTTTTCTTGAGCAGGGGAATGCGGGGGGGAGGAAGCCACATCGGGGGCCGATTCAATTAGCAAACGTGCTGTGCCCTCCCGAATGGGAATGGGCAGCCTCCTAAGGAGGCAGTAAGAAAGTAAGACCGGAAGAGAGGACTGGCTGTGGGAATGTTCCTCCTTCTTCTCATAGGCAGGTGGGTCATGTTTGCAATGAAGAAGCCACAGACCTGAATGGCCACGGTGAGTGGTGCAAGTGAACTAAGAAGTCAATAAGATGGGATGGGAGGGAAGGGAAGGGAAGGGAAGGGAAGGGAAGGGAAGGGAAGGGAAGGGAGAGGAGAGAGTGGGGAGTGGAGTGGAGTGGAGTAGAATAGAATAGAGTAGAGTAGAGTAGAGTAGAGTAGAGTAGAGTAGAGTAGAGTAGAGTAGAGTAGAGTAAAGTAGAATATAGAATAGGAATATAAGAATTAATTAGACTAGACTAACTAGACTAGACTAGACTAGAACAGAATAGAATAGAATTAAGAGTAACAGTAAGAGTAACAGTAAGAGTAACAGTAAGAGTAAGAGCAGAGCAGAGCAGAGTAGAATAAATATTGGAATGAAGAATAGAGTAGAGTAGGGTAGGGTAGGGTAGAGTAGAGTAGAGTAGAATAGAGTAAGAGTAAGAGTAAGAGTAAGAGTAAGAGTAAGAGTAGAGTAGAGTAGAGTAGAGTAGAGTAGAGTAGAGTAGAATAAATATTGAAATGAAGAATAGAATAGAATGGAATGGAAGGGAAGGGAAGGGAAGGGAAGGGAAGGGAAGGGAAGGGAAGGGAAGGGAAGGGAAGGGAAGGGTTGGAAGGGAAGAGTTGGAAGGGAAGAGTTGGAAGGGACCTTGGAGGTCTTCTAGTCCAGCTCCCTGCTCAAGCAGGAGATCCTATACCATTTCAGACAAATGACTGTCCAGTCTCTTCTTTAAAACTTCCAGTAATGAAGCAAGATGACTTAGGATTGCTGTCCTGTTAATCAGAAAGATTAGGCTAAGCCCATCAGGAGAAATCAATAGCCGTGTAGTTTCGCCTTCATTTATAGAGACTTGTTTATTTTGCATTCTCCCTCTCCCCCTCTCTCTTTCTCTGTGTCTCTGTCTCTCTCTCTCTCTCTGTCTCTCTGTCTCTCTCTCTGTGTGTGTGTCTGTCTCTCTCTTTCTGTTTCTCTCTTTCTCTTTCTCTCTCTCTTTCTCTCTCTCTTTCTCTCTCTCTCTGTGTATGTGTGTCTGTCTCTCTCTTTCTCTTTCTCTTTCTCTCTTTCTTTTTCTCTCTCTCTGTCTCTCTCTTTCTCTCTCTCTCTCTCTCTCTGTCTCTCTCTCTTTCTGTCTCTCTCTCTTTCTTTTTCTCTCTCTCTCTCTCTTCTAGCTTTCTCTTTCTCTGTGTCTCTGTCTCTCTCTCTCTTTCTCTCTGTCTCTCTCTCTCTGTGTCTCTCTCTTTCTCTTTCTCTTTCTCTCTGTCTCTCTCTTTCTCTCTCTCTCTTCTAACTTTCTCTTTCTCCCTGTCTCTCTCTCTTTCTCTCTTTCTCTCTGTCTCTCTCTCTTTATCTCTCTCTCTCTTTCTCTCTTTCTCTTTCTCTCTGTCTCTCTGTCTCTCTCTGTCTCTCTCTGTCCCTCTGTCTCTCTCTCTCTCTCACACACACACACACACACACACAAACGTGTGGCTTCTCCCCTTTCTTGCCATTTCCACTGAGCGCCTCTAGCACTCTTTGAAGCCCATCAAGATTCACTGCTGTGTTCAGGAGTTTTAATTTCCCCCCGTGGTGATGGTATCAAGGGTAGACATTGTGCGGAAGCCACGGGCCTTATCTTCCAGACATCCACATAGGAGCAGTGCCTATTTCGGGATGTACAATACTCTCTGCATTGTTAAACAAGCTGTAAGTCCTGCGCTACCCAAACGGAACACATGTCATGGGCCATAGGAGCTCGCAAGTAATGAGTACCCTGTAGCAAGCGTTTGGGGTTTTCCAAGTATGCACCATTCCTTCTGGAAGGAAGGTGAAGAAGCAGAATTGATTCCTGGTTCGTCCTTATTCCATAAATGTGGCTTGAAAAATATGCAAGATATGATATCATTCGTGAAGTATATAGTTCATACAACATCCAGAATGCTCTGTTAATGGGATGGGATGGGATGGGATGGGATGGGATGGGTAGAATGGAAGGGAAGGGTAGAAGGAATGGGAAGGGAAGGGAAGGGAAGGGAAGGGAAGAATGGAAGGGAAGGGAAGGGAAGGGTGGAACAATAATAGAATGGGATGGGATGGGATGGGAAGGAATGGGAAGGGAAGGGAAGGGAAGGGTAGAATGGAAAGGAAGGGAAGGGAAGGGAAGGGAAGGGAAGGGAAGGGAAGGGAAGGGAAGGGAAGGGTGGAACAATAATAGAATGGGATGGGATGGGATGGGATGGGATGGGAAGGAATGGGAAGGGAAGGGAAGGGAAGGGAAGGGTGGAATAGGAATAGGAATAGGAATAAGAATAGGATAGAATAGAATAGAATAGAATAGAATAGAATAGAATAGAATAGAATAGAATAGAATAGAATAGAATAGAATAGAATAGAATAGAATAGAATAGAAGAATGGAATGGAATTTTATTTTATCCAAAAAGAAAAAAGAAAAAGAAAAAGAAAAAGAAAAGAAAAGAAACAAAAAGAAAAGAAAAGAAAAGAAACAAAAAGGAAGGAACATGAGAAATCCAGAAACATTCTGGTAAGCAAAATGCAGAAGAGGGTTATTTGTTTAACCCATGCCATTTTGTTTAATGAATTATCCACCCTGGCAGCTGGCTTGCTTGTGTTAAAGGCCAGGCACCTGCTGAGCCAGGAGCTTACAAATGAGAACTCAGGAAGAGTTGTTAAAGCATCTGTCTTTGTATTAATTAATGCTCATTTATATGTGTGACCGGTGCGGCGAGAGGGAAGGGAGCACCTCTGCGCTGCTTATCCGTCTCGCACAGCCTCCCGCTTGGTTCCTGTCGGCCATCTCTCTTCTTCTCCTTCTCTTCCCCTTCCTTGATTTACCTGTATACAAAAGACCACGCGGCATGTTTAAATCAGAAAAAACAATCTCCTGGGTCAAATTTTTACAGGGTCTTGAAATTTCTTCCATGCCGTTAGAAGCATCGGAAGCCAAGAAAGCTACAAAGCTGTGGAAAAGCTTTCATATTTATTTACACCTGTACTCAGTCTGGGGGCTGTGGATTCTCCAAAGCCCTGCGCAGCTCACAATCAGAAATCTCCTTCCAAAATAATAATAATAACCTTCTGTAGCAATAAATACAGCCAGCCAGCCCCAGATTTCAACAGCATCACATGGATTTTTGTTTTTAAAAATGCAAAATCCTATTTTTGCCATTATATCAAGCATTCAAAGGATGTGTTCCTGTCGGAGAGAGACTGGCATATCCAGGGGGTGGAGTCAAGCAGGTAATTAGTGTAGAATCTTTACGTAGTCACAAGAGGAATAAAAGAGAAGCTGCCTTTGCTTCCATTACATTACCAACAACCTTTCCAGATTCATTTTTCAGGCTCTATCTCAGTGCTGCAAACTGCAAGATGTTTTCATGACCAGCATATGGTCTGGATGATAGAATCCCATTTTCTTGTGTATGTTCCAGGAACATCGGTGCTGTTTGCAGGACGCTGCAGCTCAAAGGGGTTAGTGACAGATTTTATTTTTCTGGGCGCCAAGATCACCGCAGATGGGGACTGCAGCCAAGAAATTAAAAGACGCTTGCTCCTGGGGAGGAAAGCCATGGCAAATCTGGACAGCGTACTAAAAAGCAGAGACATCACCCGGCCAACAAAAATGCATATAGTCGAGGCGATGGTTTTCCCAGTTGCAATGGATGGCTGTGAAAGTTGGACCGTAAGGAAGGCTGAGTGCCAAAGAATTGGGGTCTTTGAACTCTGGTGCTGGAGAAGACTCCTGCGAGTCCCTTGGACTGCAAGGCGATCCAACCGGTCAGTCCTAGAGGAGATTAACCCTGACTGCTCTTTAGAAGGCCAGATCCTGAAGATGAAACTCAAATACTTTGGCCACCTAATGAGAAGGAAGGACTCCCTGGAGAAGAGCCTAATGCTGGGAAAGACTGAGGGAAAAAGAAGAAGGGGACAGCAGAGAACGAGGTGGCTGGATGGAGTCACTGAAGCAGTTGGCGTGAGCTTAAATGGACTCCGGGAGATGGTAGAGGACAGGAAGGCCTGGAGGAACGTTGTCCATGGGGTCGCGATGGGTCAGACATGATTCCACAACTAACAACAACAAGACAGCTCAAATGCTTCTGAAGCATCTTCATTGGAAAACCTTGGGTGATTTGAAAGTTACAGATCAGTAATGGTATCTCACCTATCTTGGCCATGTCAAGCAGGGGAATTCACTGGAGAAAGCAATCACTTATTTTGGCCATGTCACATTTGGAAGAGTTAATGGTAAAAGGAAACCAGGACACCAAAGAACATGAAGGGTGGACACCAGCCAATGCAAAGAAGTAGATCAGAAGACATGGAGAGACCTGGCCTATAGAATCACCAGAATCACCAAGGGTTGGACACAACAGAATGGATAACATTGTCATCAATGGTTCTTTGGTCAGTGGCCCCACTATGAGCTGCCATCCAGCTTTTCACATCCCATTAGAATAATTACCGTATTTTTTGGAGTATAAGATGCACCTTTTCCCCCCTGCAAGGGGGTAAAAATTTAGGTGCATCTTATACACCGAATGTAGCCCCGCCCACCCACTGGCCCCCACCCTTTGGCCTCTGTCTCCCAGTAGTTTACCTCCTTGCAGCAAGCAGCAAGAAGAAACAGCTCGTTTCAGCTTCAGCACAGCCTAATTAGCACAAGTTGTTTGGATCGACCTCCCGACTCTCAGCTGTTTTGCTCTCAGCTGTTTTGCTCTCAGCTGTTTTGCACAGGCCTCTGCTGCTTGCTGCGAGGAGGTAAATTGCTGGGAGCAGATTATTTTTTTTTCCTTGTGCTAATCAAGCTATGCTGAAAACGAAAATGAAAGTAAAGCAGGCTGTTTGCTGTTTGCTGCAACGAGGCAAAATTGCTGGGAGGCAGAGGGAGATTTCTTTTTCTTCTTTTCCTCACCAAAAAAGGTAGATGCATCTTATAGTCTGGTGCATTTTATACTCTGAAAAATACAGTAGTAAATTGGTCTTATCCTTCAAGCATTCAGTGTTGCTGTAATTCATGGAACTGGTCGGATTTTGATCTTCTTTCCACCCAAGATTAAAATCTGCTCTGAGGATCATTGTTTATGAGTTATCAATGCTGTGGTCTATTTTCTTGCTATTGCTTCTACCGCTAAGGAGATGAAGTTGGAGTGTTGGGCTTAATACAAAAGCATTTTTATTTGTGGTCTTGCTTAAATAGCGAGTAAAGAAGAGACGTGGTTTTAAGTGGGCACAGAAGAACACTGAGTCAATAAAAGCCTTGCGATCACTTTGAGTGCAATCTAGAATTTATCTCTAAATTGATTTAGGATATTCTCCTATTTCACACATTTATCGGAATGAATATAAATGCAACATATCCAGTAGAGCAAATGCAATTGCATTGAGGGGGGAAAAAAAGTATATTAAAATTATCTCCCAGTCATTTAGCGTCTAGACTTATTAGCAGCCAGTTTCAAAACTGGTTTTGTGAGACTGGTGGCATTGGCCCAACCCTAAAGAACATAAGTGGAAGATAGTTTTGTTGTATTTCTCAGTTGTGTTGCAATAGGTCCGCTGGGTGGACTTTTTTTTTAATGTGGATTTGACCACTTTTTAAAGTAAGGGATCTTTTTAAAAACCAGAAGGATCTAATGTGTACCTTCAAAGTGCAATCCCATATCATCACTGATGTTAACAGGATTGCGTGCCTTGCTTGAAGGACTAAAGACTCTTTCTGGATTGAAAACATATTTGTGTGTCTAGCATAGAGGTGCGCGTATGTTCCCTCCATGCTCAGGTTAAGAGCTTTCCCGTCAACGGTTGTGAGAGAAAGATGGATTGTGTGGCGCAAGAGCAATTTCAGAGCTCACTCAAGCTTTATGCCACACTGCGAAACCTCGGCGCACTTCAACAAGACTCAAAATTGGTTTACGTTCCCTTCCATGAGTTTATGGGTTAGTAAACCCTGATTTATTCCATTCACTCACCAGGTTAGGCCATTATTGCCAAGGTATCTGCTAGATGGAAGGCTGGTCTCCGTGGTGAAATTTAAAATTTGTTACTACCGGTTCTGTGGCCGTGGCTTGGTGGAGGGTAATGTGACTGGGTGGGCGTGGCCAATTTATTTATTTATTTTTACTTTTAAAAGCATTTTTTCTACAACCTCTTCGGCGAAGAGGTTGTAAAAAAAATGCTTTCAAAAGGCTCTGACGATCCCAGCTGAGTTGCCTGATCGGCAGAGGCTTTTTTTTTCTTTTAAATGCCTCTGACGATCAGGCAACTCAGCTTAGATCGTCAGAGGCTTTTAAAAGAAAAAAAGGCCTCTGCCGATCAGGCAACTCAGCTGGGATCGTCAGAGCCTTTTGAAAACATTTTTTCTACAGAGGTTGTAGAAAAAATGCTTTTAAAAGCCTCTGACGATCCCAGCTGAGCCGCGCGATCATCAGAGGCTTTTTTTTTTTACTTTTAAAAGCATTTTTTCAGCCAAAGAGGTTGTAAAAAAATGCTTTCAAAAGGCTCTGACGATCCCAGCTGAGTTGCCTGATCGGCAGAGGCTTTTTTTCTTTTAAATGCCTCTGACAATCAGGCAACTCAGCTGGGATCGTCAGAGGCTTTTAAAAGCATTTTTTCTACAGAGGTTGTAGAAAAAATGCTTTTAAAAGCCTCTGACGATCCCAGCTGAGCCGCGCGATCATCAGAGGCTTTTTTTTTTTACTTTTAAAAGCATTTTTTCAGCCAAAGAGGTTGTAGAAAAAATGCTTTTAAAAGTTAAAAAAAAAAGCCTCTGATGATTGCGCGGCTCAGCTGGGCAATGGGGGGGGCAGGGATTTTTGCTACCGGTTCTCCGAACCACCCGCCGCCATTGCTACCGGATCGGCCGATCCAGTCCGAACCAGGAGCATTTCACCCCTGGCTGGCCTTCATTACAAACTCGTCTAAACTGTGTTTCTATTCTCAGAGGTGGCGGGAAGGTGGATTTAGTTGAGACAGGGGACAGGGAAAATTTCCACAGCCACTGATTAGCCCTTCACACACATACATGCAATCCCAGAATTTGGTTCAGCGGCTTCCAAAATCAACGGTCACCTAACCTACACATTTTTTGGCAGATTTTATTTTGCTCAATTTAGTTTATAATGCGAGTGTCAAGAAATAATTAATCTCCTATTTAATCTCAGCTACATGTTCCCTCCCCCCTTTCCCCCCCTCCCCCAGGCCAAAGTCCCTGTTTGATTTTGAACGCACTGCCAAGGTCCACATTTCCCAAACTAATGGAAAGAAGAAGGAAGTTAGGACAAAAAAAAAATTGGACATTCGTTTTATTTACCTTTAAACGTAATTACTGTGAAAGAAAGCTAATAGGAGTATTCAACCATCTTTTAGTTATTGTTTGTATGAAATTCAAGGGTGAAAAAAGTAAGTTTCTACATTTAGGCAAGAAAAACAAAATGTGCCGGTACAGTGTATGTGGTACCTTGCTCAATAGTAGTAACTGTGAGTGGGATCTTGGAGTCCTAGTGGACAACCATTTAAATAGGAGCCATCCGTGTGCAGCAGTTGCCAAAAAGCCAACACAGTTCTAGGCTGCATAAACAGACGGATAGAATCAAGATCACGTGAAGTGTTAATATCACTTTATAAGGCCTTGGTAAGGCCACACTTGGAATCCGGCATTCAGTTTTGGTCGCCATGATGTAAAAAAGATGTGGAGACTCTAGAAAGAGTGCAGAGAAGAGCAACCAAGATGATTAGGGGACTGGAGGATAAAACATATGAAGAACGGTTGCAGGAACTGGGTATGTCAAGTTTAATGAAAAGAAAGACTAGGGGAGACATGATAGCAGTCTTCCAATATCTCAGGGGCTGCCCCAAAGAAGAGGGAGTCAAGCTATTCTCCAAAGCATCTGAAGGGAGGAGAAGAAGCAATGGGTGGAAACTAATCAAGGAGAGAAGCAACTTAGAACTAAGGAGGAATTTCCTGACAGTGAGAACAATTAATCAGTGGAACAACTTTGCCTCCAGAAGTTGTAAATGTTCCAACACTGGAAGTTTTAAAGAAGAGATTGGATAACCATTTGTCTGAAGTGGTGTAGGGTTTCCTGCCTAAGCAGCGGGTTGGACTAGAAGACCTCCAAGGTCTCTTCCAACTCCGTTATTCTATTCTATTCTAATAGGAGAGAAAAAACTGGAGAAAATCACAAAACAGAAATTAAAAACAGAAAACTGCAGAGAGAACTAAAACGACTGAGACAAAAGAAAGCAAAGGCAGTACCAACATGGAGAGGTGTCTTGGGTACAGTCCCCAAAACATCTGGAGCACCCCTTGAATACCATCGGCTGTCAGACCTGCCACAATTTAGATTCCTAATTCGAAATTCCTAATTCCTCTATTTGTAGAGAAAGATATAGTTTTAATAGAGAGCAAGTGTATTGCAGTGATGCATAGCCAGAACTGAGAATCGCACACCAAAATCCCTAAGTTCAACTTTTTCCTCTCTTCCTTAACTGCCTCCCATCACTGATCACCACCCCTCCACCATGACAGATCAAGTTCATGCAAGATGTTTTCAGAACAATCAGTACAAGCATAGGCTGGAATGCAGCTGCTTTCTTCTCCCAGCTGAGTGACCTTGAGGCAGCGTCTTGGGGAGATACAGGTGTTACTTTCACTTTCCCCCAAGCATCCACCTTCCTCCCCAGAGTTCGTTGACAGAGTTCATTGGCATCATTCGTTAATTGCAGTTTATTGGGAACAGCGTACCTCCTGCGATGAGGCCTTTAGCGCCATCAAACATCAATATCTCAGGTCTTTGGGAAAGGCTCGATAGGCGGATAAAAATGCCAAATCCAGTGCAAACATCTGCCTAACTCCGCCACAAACCAAAATAATAACCACTGCTGTTCACAATCCAAAGCCATTTCTTTGCATGCAGAGATCAGGTATTCCTCGAATCCAATACAAATTTTGAGTTCTGCTTTGCAAATACCACTTCTGACTGGCCCCAGAGTGGGGTGGGAATGGGGATTTTGCAGTATCCTTTCCCTGGAGTGGGGAGGGAATGGAGATTTTGTAGTATCCTTCCCCTGCCATGCTCACCAAGCCATGCCCACAGAACCGGTAGTAAAAAAAAATTGGATTTCACCAGTGCTACGCTTGTTCATTGGGTACAGAAAATGTTGGGCATGGATTAAAGCAGAAAACAGAAAAGCTTTGAGAATTTGAAACAGAAGAATCTTTAAATCGCTGCATTTTGCCGCAATGTCACTTTCCCTTCTCATTTGTGGACACTGTGATCCTCCCCACCTCGAGAGTTCAGGTGCAAAATCTGACACAACTGTGCCTTTGTTATATCTTCCATATATATATATATATATATATATATATATATATATATATATATATTACTTTCAATTTTTGTTCAGGTCAAATTCCACTAACCCCTTGTGCTAAATTTGTCTTCCAGCCCAGCCCACTAAAACTCTTTTCCACTTGAACTTTGACTGGCTCCATTTTGAGGCTGGGGAAATTTTTTTTTTTTTTTTTTAAAAAAATAATAATCACAACACAATTTGAAAATAATTTGACGGCAATTTGGCCCGAGCTGCGAGATAAGAGACACTGTGAGAGATGCTGTCACTAGCCCAAGCATCAAAATTTCTATTTGTGGCCGGAGGAGAAGAGGGGAGGAGATGACTTGAGGGAGCCAACTTACTCCTTATTCACTCTGAGTATAGTAAGGCAAGAGTGTTTTCTACCAGAACCTTAGTAGATGTTCAGAAATTTTCTGTAGAAAGAAATCTACACCCATCGTGTCTCTCCAGCACGGCGATTTCTTCTTACGTCATTTCAGGAAGCAGGAATACGTTGCAACTGTAACGTGCATTTATCCTGGTCTATTCAAAGCTACTGAATCAGGGTGGGTGGGGAAATCCTCCTTCGTGCAAGGCAGTCTGGTCCAGTGGTTAAGGCACAAGGCTAGAAATCAGGAGATGGTGAGTTCTAGTCCCGCCTTAGCCGTGAAAGCTAGCTAGGTGACTTTGGCTCAATCACGAGGAGACGGTGAGTTCTAGTCCCGCCTTAAGCATGAAAGCTGTCTGGGTGACTTTGGATCAATCACCAGGAGACGGTGAGTTCTAGTCCCACCTCAGATATGAAAGCCGTCTGGGTGACTTTGGCCCAGTCACTCTCTCTCAGCACAACCCACCAAACAGTGTTGTTGTTGTGATTATATATATAATTATATCTATAAAGTTATAAATAAATAATTATTTATAATTATTTATAAATAATTAGCAGTGGTGGGTTGCTACCGGTTCGCCCCAGTTCGGGTGAACCAGTAGCAGCGGCAGTGGGAGGCTCCGACCACATGTCTGGACCTCATCAAATACAACCTGCACATGTGCAGAAGTGGCGTGCACATGAGCGAACCAGTAGCAAAGGTAAGTAAAACCCACTCCTGAAGTGCAGGGCGCGCGCAGAGGCTAGGGGAAGGAGAAAAAAGGAGCCTGGGGAGACAGTTTTCGCCCTCCCAGAGACCCAAGAAAAGCCTCCGGAGCCGGGGGAGGGCAAAGACAGACACACACACACACACACACACACACACACACACACACACACTGCCGTGGTGCAGGAGGCTGACTAGGCCACGCCCACCATGGCCACGCCCACCCAGCAACCGGGCAGAGAACCCCTTGCTAAAAGTTTTGAAGCCCGCCCCTGTCTCAGAGGGTTATTTGATCAGCCCACATCCAACACAGGGAGGACCCTAAAAGATGGAAACACAGTGGGAGGTGAATGCCAATGAACTCATTTTCTCCAGTGTGATTCTAATTATAAAAGGGGAGGGGTCTCAGCCAGGCTACATGGGAGAATTGATAAGGTAGGTCTTTCTTATTCCTGAGCCTTGGTGGTGCAGCAGACTAAAGCACTGTTAAAGTAACACCAGCTGCCTGCAATTACTGCAAGTTACTGGTACAAGGTTGACTCAGCCTTCCATCCTTTCAAGGTAGGTAAAATGAGGACCCGGATTGTGGGGGCAATAAGCTGACTTTATATAAAAAAAGAACACCGCTTGGGGGGCAGGTGAAAGTCCTACTAAGCAGGTATATACAAAAGTATGAAGGCTATTGCTTAACGCATTGTAAGCTTCCCTGAGTCTCCAGAAAAGGGTGGCATATAAATCGAACCAATAAATACAATAAATAAATAAATTTTGCATTTTTATGGTTCAATCCGTCCCTCTGGAAGTATTGACCCAGTATATGTAGACCCAGTTTGTGGGGGCAATAAGGTGACTTTGTATAAATATACAAAAGAATGAAGGCTATTGCTTAACGCATTGTAAGCCGCCCTGAGTCTCCGGAGAAGGGCGGCATATAAATCAATTTTTTTTAAAAAAATGTCATAGATTAGCTGTCAGAGGACAGTGCTGAGCAGAGCAAAGCAAGGCCAGGGGGAACCAGGAAATTATGTCCGATGCAGGCCTGTTCATGTCTATTTCGAATTAGATCCCTGCTGTTGTGGAGACACATTGAGGAGGGGAGCTCTACCTAGCTATTGTTAACTCTCAAGGCAGTGGGACGTCAATGCAATGGATAAATAAGAGTGTAAGTTAAGGACAATTGGAGAACATATTAAGGCAAGTTAGAAGAAGGGGGACAAAATGCTTTAAGTGCCAGCTAGGACCCAACAACCTAACAGAACAACCTGTTCCAACCCAACCTTAGCAGAAACAAAAAAACAGACTCCTTGTCATGAAAAGGAGTTTATTTACCTCTTGTGAATTAATTGCATTCACCCACTGAAAAGTCCAGGGAATAGTCCTGCAAGGAGTTAACTGCAGTAACGGACCTTATCAGTTCCTTGCGATAATTGCAAAGCCATGAGCTCCCAGACGAAAGGCTGCAAATTAAGTCTTTGTTGCACGAAACACAATGAGCAAAATCTCCAGAAATACGAACTGTTGTCTCCTACGACAACCACTCCCTTTTCCTTCTATTTATACCCCAGCCAGGGAGGGGCCATTCAGCGTCCATGTCTGCTTTGCTTCCCGAGTCACCTCTTTGTCCTCCGTTGTTCTCCTCTCCTAACTGCTCTGCACATACGCGCGTCAGGAACAGGACCAGTGGTGAAATCCAATTTTTTTTTACTACCTGTGGGCGTGGCTTGGTGAGCGTGGTGTGGCTTGGTGGGTGTGGCTTGGTGGGTGTGGCAGGGGAAGGATACTGCAAAATACCCATTCCCACCCCATTCTGGGGCCAACCTTCCCAGGGGTATTTGCCGGTTCTCCAACTACTCAAAATTTCCACTACCGGTTCGCCAGAACCTGCTGGATTTCACCAGCTGAACAGGCCCCAGCTGTTCTTCCTCCTTACTCATCTCAGCCCCCAAAGGCAGCTGCATCTCCGGTGGCTGGGAAATGTCGGACAGCCCTGGCTCTATCTCTGTGTCCGACACTGAGCATCCATCAGAGTCTTCCCCAGGCTCCAGAACTGGCCCAAATTCCTCCCCAACCACATTATCGCCAGAGTCTGCCGCCAGCTCTGCTGGCAGCTGGCATGCCACAACACAACCTAGAGTTTTTTCCCAAGACAAAGGTATGCACTTCCTTCTGAATGTGTTGGACAAACCCAAAGTTTAAAAGGCGGGAGGTGACAATCTCATCGTCTTCTTGGTGGCCAGACAAAAGAATGTCCATTCTGTTTTGTCAATTATTCATACACAAACCTATTGAGTGGGGAAAGGATCAGCTGGATCATTCATATGCAAACACTGCTATTGTGGTGATAATCAAGCTCTCACTCTTTTTATTTTGGGAGGTGAGAAGATGTATGAACATCCAGGTTTTCTTCTGAGGTCCCAGAGGATGGGATTCATCCTGGATTGTCCTAACTCCTTTTCTTATCATGCTAATGCCCATTGTTGGAGGAACAAGTGGAGTTCATGTTCCTTCAATATTCCTCTGATGAACAGATGGTGTGTTGTGGGTTTTCTCTTTATTTGTATCCCCTTGTATAGCCTTGCTCCTGTTCCTCCTTGCTCAGCTGCACTCCTAAGTCTAGCACCAACTGGACTTCACCTGTGAGTCATTCCCCATTCACCTTCGCGGATGTGTGATACTTTGTGGTTTCCGTGACACTTGGGGGCGCAACTGTCCTTCTCCAAGGTATACATTTTGGTGACTCCATTTATTTGTATCCGAATCAAGAAATTCAATGTGTAGAATTCAGGACTCATGATAAACTCGTTCTTCAGCACCTTGGAAAGGAGTTGATTTCTCCTCCTAAATTCAAATTCTCTGAAGGTTATTCTCAGGGGTTTAGCTGATGTGCCTGTAGGCTGAAAGCCACAAGAAGGAGAGCTGGATTCAGAAAATCTCCGAATCCTGTTCAACAATTTGATATGACAAGGACTATTGCCGGACAAGTGCGTATAGTCAAGGCGATGGTTTTCCCAATTGCAATGTGTGTCTGTGAAAGGTGGATCATAAGGAAGGCTGAGCACTAAAGAATTGAGGCCTTTGAACTCTGGTGCTGGAGAAGACTCTTGCAAGTCCCTTGGACTGCAAGGCAATCCAACTGGTCAGTCCTAGAGGAGATCAACCCTGACTGCTCTTTAGAAGGCCAGATCCTGAAGAGGAAACTCAAATACTTTGGCCACCTAATGAGAAGGAAGGACTCCCTGGAGAAGAGCCGAATGCTGGGAACGATGGAAGGCAAAAGAAGAAGGGGACGGCAGAGAACGAGGTGGCTGGAGGGAGTCACTGAAGCAGTCGGTGTGATCTTCAATGGACTCCAGAGGATGGTAGAGGACAGGAAGGCCTGGAGGAATATTGTCCATGGGGTCACGATGGGTCAGATGCAACTTTGCAACTAACAACAACAATTGCAGGACAGAGCATCCAGGAGTGAGCTTCTGGGGGTTCGCACGAGTTCGGGAGAACTGCTAGCTAAGATTCTGTGCAGTTCAGAGAACCCCCAAATCCAGTGGTGAAATGTAAAATTTGTTACTACCGGTTCTGTGGGCGTGGCTTGGTGGGGGTGGGGGATAATGTGACTGGGTGGGTGTGGCCAACTTTTTTTTTTACTTTTAAAAGCATTTTTTCTACAACCTCTTCAGCCGAAGAGGTTGTAAAAAAATGCTTTTAAAAGGCTTTGACGATCCCAGCTGAGTTGCCTGATCGTCAGAGGCTTTTGTTTTCTTTTAAAAGCATTTTTTCGGCCGAAAAAAAAATGCTTTTAAAAGTAATAAAAAAGCCTCTGATGATCGCGCCACTCAGCTGGGCATGTGAGGGGGAGGGATTTTTGCTACCAGTTCTCCAAACCACCTGCCGCCATTGCTACCGGATCGGGTGATCCGGTCCGAACCAGGAGCATTTCACCCCTCCCCAAATCCCACTCCTGGCTGGCCCCGACCACCCCGCCCCACCCCTCCCAGAAGTCCCCATGCAGCCCGTTGTGGATGCAGGGAAGTGCAAGTCACATGCAGAGGCTCAGGGAGGGCAAAAAACGGACCTACCAGAAGTTTGGGAAGGCTGGAAATGGGCCCATTTCTGGCCTCCAGAGGGCCTCTGGAGCCTGGGGAGGCTGTTTTCGCCCACCCGGAGGCTCAAGGAAAGCCTCCGGAGCCCAGGGAGGGCAAAAACACCCCCCTCCCCCAGTGCAGGAGGCCACGCCCACCATGGCCATGCCCACCCAGCAACTGGGCAGAGAACCCCTTGCTAAAACTTTTGAAGCCCACCCCTGCGCGCATCCACGCTACATCAAATGAGCTCCTTTTTTTTATGAGTGGCACCAGATTGCCAGAAATCTATTTCTGTTCAGGCCTCCAAATCAAAAAACAAAACAAAACAACTTTGCAGAAATGTGTCGTAGAGGCCACTATTCAAAGCTGGACAAGCCAACCCCAGCCTCTTGTAGAAATAGCATATTCAATCAGCAAAAGTCATCCCTGAACTGATCTGGAAAAGGTCAGTGGAAGATATAGAATTGATTGGAGGCTACTGCCTGCACACGCAGGGAAAACTGCGAGAGTTTAATTTCTCCGCAGCGGAGAAAAATTCATTCCTTTGGGCTATAGGTCATAACAGATATCCTCCATTGATATAGAGGACGCTGAATGTCCAGATCTATAGTTATTGACCATGAAACAATCTACCGAAATATAGGGGAGGCAACCATGTTCTGCAGGTTATATATCCCGATCTACTGCTGTTGTTTCGTAGGAGGTCAATATTTTGTTGATTGAATGCTGCCCAGAGGGAAGCAGTTCCAGCCACTTTGTCTTTTCCAACTGGGGAATTCTGGGAGTTGAAGTCCACATCCCTGAAAGATACAATGACTGGGGAAAAACTAGTTTAGGTTATTATTCTGATTATTATTATTATTTTTAGCTCATCCTGTTGAGAAGATACATTGATAGAGAAGATATATTGATCTGGGATTTCTAATTATCTGAATAATACCAGTAAAGATTTCTGGAATGAAGAGAGTTTGGATACAGTCTAGAGCAGGGGTCAGCAACCTTAAACACTCAAAGAGCCACAAAGGTCCTAACCAGAAGCCCCAATTTGATGGAAATTGTCCCTGTTCTGTCCCCGTACCCCACACGCACCCCCACAGATGGCCCGGAGTGAATAAGCCACATGACAAAACTCTTTGAAGATAAAGCTGGCAGCAACCCAGTGGCTAGCTGCCAATTCAGACTTTACTCACACAAAACAAAGATTAGACTGCCAGCATTCCAATAAAACAGGCAGAGTGTCAACAATACAAGGATTAATCCAATTGCAGTCCGATAAAGCAAGCAAAGTCCAGTAACACAGAGATCATGGAATATTTCCAGTTTTTGCTCATCACAAACTGAACCGGCCACCACACCTACATTTATACCCTGTGGGGTGTGGTCCAGTGACTCAGCTAATCTCTGGCATGCCTTCCCCTCTACTGTGCACGCTTCTCCCTGTGCCTCTGTCGCGGGTCCAGCCAGCACTTATCTTCTTCATCGCTGTCCACCTGTGGCTGCGGGGACGTGCTTGGCTCTGAGCCTATCGTTTGGCCTTTGGTGTCCTCCGGAGGCATTGCCAGAGAGGAAGGTCCTGGAGAGGGAGGCCTTGCCAACTCCTCTCCCTCACTCTCAGAGTCTGCATCTGTCGATAGCCCAGGCTCAGGCAATGGAGCCACAACAGTCCCATCAACTCTCCAGCACATTATCTTTCCAAAGGACAAACCTTAAAACAAAACGGAATGTTTTCTAAAACTTTCCAGAAGAACAGATTTGGAGATCAAGCCCTACAGATTTTACACTAGACGGGGAAACTCTTCATAAATGGTAGACAAGGGTTATGTAGCCCAGCAGATGACATAAACCAGATGAGCACAAGAAGAGCCCTAAGAAGAAGGAAAAAAAACCTTAGAAAAATCTTATCGTGAATTAATCATAACAGGGGCAAGTTTGCTCAGACTTCTATGAAACTTAAATGTGATAATTTAGTGGCAAGAATACCTCTCTAATGAGCTTCGAAGGAACAGCAGGATTCTTAATGGGCTTCTTAATGAAGAATCATTTAGGCTTTTATTAACACTGAAAAAAAACACATGGTTTTCCAGAAGCTATCTGCAGCTTGGAGAAAATGAATAATCACCTGAAACTCTAAAACAGAAACTCCCTAATGAGTTCATGGTGTTAAACAAGATCACCATTTTCCCAGCCTTTGATGTGAAGGCTTAAGTGGGGCGCACAAAGAGAGAGACCCAATGTATCATGATTCCGAAAAATGTCATCAGATACAGGTGTTTCTCGGTTCATCCAATCCTGCGCAGTCTGGAAGAATTTGCTACAACCTTGAAATGTGTCTTCCCTAAAATCAAGGTAAAGATCTGAGCTTTATGACTGACAAGCAAAAGTATTGGTTGGAATTTTGCTAGCTGATTAAGAAGGAACTCATAGATATTTCATGTTGACTTCCTACTTTCATCCCAGATTAAACAAAGAGATCAAAGGTTCGAAATCTATGGAGCTGCCTTACAAGGAGTGATACTATAGAGTCAATATGTTCTATCTGGTGACTAGCAAAATCTCTTTAGGGCAGGGGTCTCCCACCTTGGTAACTATAAGGCTTGTAGACTTCAACTCCCAGAATTCCTAATACTGGCTGAGGAATTCTGGGAGTTGAAGTCCACAAGTCCACAAGTTCCCAATGTTGGAGACCCCTGCTCTAGGGTGACTGCTGGAATGTCCTCAATTCCATTGTGGATCCCTTCTAACTGTAGATGCTGGATCCCTTCTAACTGTAGATGCTGGAGAATTAATCTGAGGGCTTTGTCTGCAAGTCTTCACAAGATGTACATTGCTGGTACAGGGTTGAATCCAGGGACAGGACGATGACTCCTAGACCAGTCAGTTAAGTTTAGTGGGGAAAAAATAAACATTGGTGGAGTCTAGGTTGCCTCACGATTCCTGAAACCTGCAGTTCAAGTTATTGTGGCTTCTAGCAACAGCAGAAGTAGGTGCCATCATTTTGATAGAAGAAGCCACAGCTTAACTTGGAGATCACTGGCTTATTTCAGCTTAATGCGTGGAAGAATTCATCCATTGTGGTTGATAATCCCCGAGTTTCCATTTAGGATAAAGAGTGAGAATCCAGTTAGTGGTGAACTACTTAAAAATTTATGGCTAAGCAAACCACAGCTTGAGTCATTTTTCTGCTGGCAGCTAAGAAGACATTCTCTTTTCCTTTATTCTACCATATTTTGAATCATTATAGATCTTCTCGAGGCAGTGAATCGTTACTATCTAGTAACCCACAGCAAAAGTCTTGCCTCTGTAGTCTATGAGTAGGTTCAAAACTAGGACATTCACTACCCCTGCTGTTTTAGCAGAGTATATGGCTTAGAGAGCAAGCTGTACAGTTTCCTGCAGTTGCGCATTGCAGTGGAACATCATGCATTTTTGTCTTGCCTAAGAAAACTCTGGACTCTCTAGACCAGAGGTTGGCAACCTGTGGCTCTGGAGCCGCATGTGGCTCTTTCATCCCTCTGCTGCGGCTCCCTGTTGCCGGTCGGCTCCACAATTGATAGGACTTTCGGTTAGGACAGGTAGAGGAAAAAGGATGCCATGCTAGGAGGAGACTCTATGGTGGGGGAACTGGACTTCCGGTCGGCTCCAGAATTGAATGGGGAGCTTCTGGTTAGGACCTTTGTGGCTCTTTGAGTGTTTAAGGTTGCCGACCCCTGCTCTAGACTGTATTCAAACTCTCTTCATTATAGAAATTTTTACTGGCATTATTCGGATAATTAGAAGTCCCAGAGCACGATAAACATCTGTATCTTCTCAACAGGATGAGCTAAAAACTCCCTGCGGATGCTTTCACCTAAACTAGCTTTTCCCCAGTCATTGTATCTTTCAGGTATGTGGACTTCAACTCCCAGAATTCCCCAGCCAGCGTGGAGAGTTGAAGTCCGCACATCTGAAAAAGTTGCCAAAGTTAATCTAAACCAATAATGACTCAAGCGTCTTGCCACTGGATGGAAGGGAAAAGATGTGCTGCGGATGTATCTTGGTTCTTAATCCTTCCTGGAAATGTATTGATTTCTATTTTATTTATTTACTAAACCAATTTATAGGGCCGTCCAACTCACACACAGCTGATTCCGAACCAACCAAAGTTTCCAAATACTCTTCAAGGGCAGCCCCATGTATAGAATGCATCACAGTAGCCCAGACAGGAGTCCAGTTCAAGTTGAGGTGGCCAGAAATTACTGTATGTTGACAGAAGGAACCAGGGGTGAAATGCTCCCAGTTCGGACCGGATCCCCCGATCCGGTAGCGATGGCAGCGGGTGGTTCGGAGAACCGGTAGCAAAAATCCCTGCCTCCCCCCCCCGCCATGCCCAGCTGAGCCGCGCGATCATCAGAGGCTTTTTTCTTTATTTTTAAAAGCATTTTTTCTTCAGCCGAAAAAATGCTTTTAAAAGTAAAAAAAAAAAGCCTCTGATGATCGCGCGGCTCAGCCGGGATCATCAGAGGCTTTTAAAAGCATTTTTTTTTACAACCTGTTCAGCCGAAGAGCTTGTAGCAAAAATACTTTCAAAAGTAAAAAAAAAAAAAAAAAGTTGGCCACGCCCACCCAATCACATTACCCACCACCCACCAAGCCACGCCCACACAACCGGTAGTAACAAATTTTAGATTTCACCACTGGGCTCCACCCACCTGCCCTGTCGTACTTCAACAGGAAGTAACCTGTTTTTTACCCTCTGCGCGTGCACAGAAGGGTTTGCACATGTGCAGAGGGTTGGCACACGCTAGAAAAGAAAATGTGCATGCATTTCCGAACCTAGTTCCAAAAGTGGTGTCTTTTAAGGGCAGGATTTCTTAGGAAGAGATGATGGGAAGCAATCAAAGCAGGAAAAGCTTTATTATTTAGGAGCTCTGGTGGCTCAGCAGACTAATTAACATCCACTTACATCTGCTGCCTGCAATTACTGCAAGTTCGAATCTCGCCAAGGCTCAAGGTTGACTCAGCCTTTCATCCTTTCTAAGGTAGGTAAAATGAGGACCCAGATTATGGGGGCAATAAGCTGACTTTGTATAAATATACAAAAGTATGAAGGCTATTGCTTAGCGCATTGTAAGCTGCCCTGAGTCTCCAGAGAAGGGCGGCATATAAATCAAATTTTTTTAAAAAAAATTATTTTAAAAAAAAAACCTGACACTTTCCTTGTGATTTTGTGTGCTTTGATGTGCCAGGGCAAGTTGGCTTCTATTTCATTTCAAACGTTTCCCGCGTTCACCCTAACACGACGGGGAGAAAGGGCAAGAAAATTGCCCAAATCTGGTTGAATTTCTCCCTAGTATTTCATTAATACACAGGGATAAAAAAAAAAATTGCAAGGCGGAGCTGCTAATCACCCGCATTCCTTGGCCAGCTAAATTTACTTCTCGGCAGGTTCTGCCAGTGGGTAAAAGGAATGCTAATATTACAATTATAATTAACCTTTCGGCTTGAACTAGGCAAGTGTGAATTGGGAGGGGAAGGTGGATGAGGGGTGGTGGGGAATGGCTCTGTAGGCTAAAAGGAAGGGGAATTATTTGCAAGCACAGGGGTGAATACATTCTTGCTGACTTGGGACTAATCAGGAGGCAAGATGTGGATGAAGCTAGGAAGAAAATGCCTACTGCTATTTATAATAATAATTCTGTTATTTCCCTGAATATGAATTCCCCTTTTTATCTTTTCACAACCAAGGTCATTGGCCCAGCGTGTATATCCCATAGCAACCTGCCCCCTTTATATCAGGAGACATTTATTATTTTTTCAACCCAGACCTATGATTAATAGGAAATAAGTTGAGAATGGTGGGCAGGCAAAGGCATTGTGTTTTTATGAATTCAAATGGGAAGCATTATTTCACCCTGTTTCCCTCCCTCTCAACCTCATTAGTTGATCCGCCGCTAACAACTTGCCTTTCAATCTGTACCTTGGCCAGTCCATGGTAAACCACCACCAGATTCAAGCGGCTGATTGAAACACATGAATTGATGCGCCAGGGTTAAAAGCTGATTATGTATTTATTCAATTTTAAATATTTTCTTCAAGCAAAAAAAAACAACAAGAACAACAAAATGGCAAGGGTTGAAAGAGTTATATATTTTTCAGCGGTTTCCCGCTCCTATGCATACTTCCCAAGAGCCAAAAGAGAGTGTCAGTCCTGCCCAACTTGGTCCCTTAAGCAAGAGAGACCCTCGATTCCATTTGGTGTGAAAGGTTTACTTTACCTAAAAGTCAAGTGGATTACAGTACAGCGAAGCCAGAACTGATATTTGCGTGCCAAACTTTTTCTGGTTCCCTGTCCAGTTCCTCCCGCTTGCTAACCCCTTATTGTCCAATTATATTTGAATCAATTCTTTGGGTACCTGCCTCCTGAACATACAATGATCACCTCCTGGACCTACAATGATCCTTTCCTGGAGATCATGGGAATTTACCCTTCAGTTCTCCAGAATGATTGGGCTGCTTCTCATGTGATCCTTTGTTAGTTTCCTCACCGAGTCCTCCTCTTTTGCCCTCCCCGGCACAAGTCAAAAAGACAACTTGCAAACTGTCTTCTGCACCATTAGCTCTTCCGTTTGGAAGGTGTATTTTGTTACAAGTGGGCAGTTGTCTTTCCTTGGAGGCAGTGATTTATGGAAAGAGGGAGAAGTTTTAAATCATTCAATATAAATGTAAATAGGAAGGAAAAAACGGACGTGGAATATATTTTGTGTCTATGGAGGCTTAGCAAGAGAAAAGAAAGAGGTGAATCATGGGAAGAAGGCTAGATGCTACACGAGAACAAACAAACAAAAAACCCACAAGGTTTTGTCTTAACCATCAGAAAGAAATAACATTGTGTATTGGGTTCCAAGATGGTTGCTGCCAACAGCAAGGGCTCCAGTTTTCCCCCTTCGTTTTTAAAAAAATTTGTAAACTTTTATTAATTTAAGAAACCACAAAATACATTTATAAATACAAGTAAAACAATATACAACAAGCTTCATCTTAATGACATCTAAATATAATGTCTGAATTATTACAATATCAATAACCTATATTCTTCAGTATATATTCTTTCTCTCCACCTTATATAATGATATTATTTTATTGATATCTGGTATTTCTTTATTAAACTTCATTTTCCCTCTAACCATTGATGCCACCTTTGCCAGATCAGATAATATTCAGATTCTTCCTTTCCTTGAATTTCCTTGGTGAGTCTATCCATCTTAGCACATTCCATAATTTTAGATACTATTCTATCTTGAGTTGGGACTTCTTGTTTCCAATTTCCAGTTTTCCCCCTTCTTAAAGCAGGAATTGGCTAGGAATTCAACAGGGTTGGAACAGAGGTGAAATCCAGCAGGTTCTGCAGAACTGGTAGCAGAAAATTTGAGCTGTTTGGAGAACCGGCAAATATCACCTCTGGCTGGCCCCAGAGTGGGAATGGAGATTTTGCAATATCCTTCCCCCTCGATTGGGGAGGGAATGGGGATTTTGCAGTATCCTTCCCCCTGGATTGGGGTGGGAATGGAGATTTTGCAGTATCCTTCCCCCTGCCACACCCCCAAACCACGCCCACCCACCCAGCCACACCACACCCACCAAGCCCTATTCTAAGGTGTCAGTCAGATCCTGTCCAATGGAGTTGAGGTATGCAGTTTTTTGTTCGTAAATGTGTTGGTATTTATTCAGGGCTTGTGTGGACATTACAGCTGCAAATCAAAGCATTTTGCGTCCATTTTGGAAGGGAGTTTCCATGTCTTGTAGGTGGTCGATCGGTGGCTGGTAGTGTTTGCCTTTGCAGAATGACTAAATATTTACCGCTAGGCAGGAAGACCTTGATTTTGCGTCGGAATGGTCAAAAAATTGGCAACTCCAAATTTCAACCAACAAATGCTGTGTCTTACACATTGGCAAAAAGAATCAGAACACAAAATACAAGCCGAGTGGACATGACCTTGTAGATGACCCTCACTCTGTCAAGGACCTTGGAATACTCATATCTAATGATCTAAGTGCCAAAGCCCACTGTAACAATATCGCCAAAAAGGCATTAAGTAAAAAGTAAACCTAATCTTGCACAGCTTCTTCTCCGGTAATATCACACTACTAACCAGAGCATACAAAACATTTGCTAGACCAATTCTCGAATACAGCTCATCTGTCTGGAACCCATACTGCATATCAGACATTAATAAAAACCTATTTATTTCAACTAGCTGGGCTGGCTTGAGTTAAATTTTAAATTGATTTTAAATTGGGTTGTTTTAATTTACGGCCAAAATATTTAATTATCTTAAACTGTTTTTAAATTTTGTATGTTCTGTTTTTTACTCTGGCTGTTCACCGCCCTGAGTCCTATTGGAGAAGGGCGGTATAGAAATGGAAACAAATAAATAAATAAAAATAAATAAATAATACAATTGAGCGCGTCCAGAAATATTTCACCAGAAGAGTCCTCCACTCCTCTGCTCGCAACAAAATACCTTATGCCACCAGCCTTGAAATTCTGGGCTTAGAAAATTTAGAACTATGCTGCCTTCGGTATGACCTAAGTGTGGCTCATAAAATCATCTGCTACAATGTCCTACCTGTCAATGACTACTTCAGCTTCAACCACAAAAATACACGAGCACACAATAGATACAAACTTAAGGTAAACCGCTCCAAGCTCGATTGCAGAAAATATGACTTCAGCAACAGAGTGGTCGATGCCTGGAATGCCCTACCTGACTCTGTGATTTCATCCCAAAACCCCCAAATTTTTAATCTTAGACTGTCTACCGTTGACCTCAACCCATTCCTAAGAGGTCTGTAAGGGGTGTGCATAAGTGCACCAGTATGCCTTCCGTCCCTGTCCTAATGTTCCCTTTAATTGTATTCATTAGCCGGCCTAATTCTTTTTAAGTGTTTTTAATTGTTTCGTTTATTGTTTTAATTAATGGGGCCAAATCTATATATATATTTTAACTGTATTTTAATACTTTATTTGATGTTTTTATTTGGCTGTTCACCGCCCTGAGTCCTCAGGGAGAAGGGCGGTATACAAATTCAAAATAAAATAAAAAAATTTTATGTATTCAATTCATGCTTATACTTATATATATTATCTAATACATACTCGACAAATAAATAAATAAATAAATAAGGTTTGGGAAAAGTAACCCAAACCTTCATGCCAGCTGCACCTTTAGCTCTTCGATACCGAGATCTTTTCGCACCGTATGAAAGAGAAAAA
Source organism: Pantherophis guttatus (assembly GCF_059756535.1). Classification (NCBI taxonomy): domain Eukaryota; kingdom Metazoa; phylum Chordata; class Lepidosauria; order Squamata; family Colubridae; genus Pantherophis; species Pantherophis guttatus. Next base: position 29,368,555 of record NC_142071.1, read on the forward strand.
ACACCAATATATGTGGTTTTTTTTTCCTACCAGCTTTCATTTTTCAGGCCAAAAGATTGTTCATTTTTGAAATGGATTATAGAGGAGACGAGAATTCCACTCATATTTATTGACGAGGGAGTGAACGGAAAACAACGGCAGTAAATGAAGCACGACAGCCAAAATGTTTTCAAAAGATATTCTCAAACAGCTTGCAAAGGCGGTCCAAAACCAGAAATTTATTTCAGAAAGGGCAGTATATAGTTTAGGAAATCGTTGGTTATTTTCAAAGCAGCAACTGTGTTAAACTGCAGTTCTCATAAGTCTCACAAGCAATGGCCTAAAGCCTTGTGTTTCTATTCTTCATGTTTTTGCTACATCTCCAAAGACAGTTTATTTATTAAATTCTTCACTAGTGGAAGTTTTCAAGAGGAGTTCATACAGCAACTCCCACAATTCGCAGCCAGCAGCATATTCTTTGCAGTCGTGTTTTCTTTTCCCTTGTCGATCGAAAGGTCGGCAGTTCAGCGGTTCGAATCCCTAGCACCACGTAACAGAGTGAGCTCCCGTGACTTGTCCCAGCTTCTGCCAACCTAGCAGTTCGAAAGCAGGTAAAAAATGCAAGTAGAAAAATAGGGACCACTTTTGGTGGGAAGGGAACAGCGTTCCGTGCGCCTTTGGCATTGAGTCATGCCGGCCACATGACCACAGAGACGTCTTCTTTGGACAGCGCTGGTTCTTCGGCTTTGAAACGGAGATGAGCACCGCCCCCTAGAGTCGTGAACGACTAGCACATATGTGCGAGAGGAACCTTTACCTATAGTAGACAATATTATCTACTATGCCTGCCAGAAGCTGTTCAAGAATTCAGACTGTCAACTTGCAAAGCTTTCAAGTTGCCATGAGCAGGAGGGAGGGAGAACTGAAGTGAATTCCATACATTCTTTCTGACCGCAATCAGAAGGAGGGTGTTAGGTTTCACAGCCAGCCAAAGTGGTTAATTGGAGAATGTGATTTATGACATGGCCAGAGAGGAAGGGAGAGACAGGGTCATAGGGGGATGTAAATCTACATAGGATCAGTCCTAACTGCATCCAAGTATTGCCGGAATGTTGCTCCTAATAAATGACTATATTTCCTTTGAAGTTTGGATCATGGCTCATGAATTAATTAGGGCATCTTTCAGAAACTTGACACAGACAACTCTACCATCATTTTAGGGAGAGGGGGGTTAAGCACAGACATTGAGAGTTTAATCTAAAACCTTCTATAAATGCCAGTTTTATCTCTTGTGGCTCCAAAATGTGGGTACCTTTGGCAGGAAATTCATTCATTCATTCATTCATTCATTCATTACTTACTTACTTACTTACTTACTTACTTACTTACTTACTTACTTACAAGTATAAGGAAACAAATAACAGTACAGACATAGACATGGACAGATGAAAAAAATTGGCACAAATAAAAGGCTATAAATAGGCAAAACACAGCCATAAACACATAGAATGATTACATATAAATGGGGACAGTAGGACAGGGACGGAAGGCACACTGATGCGCTTATGCACGCCCCCTTAGAGACCTCTTAAGAAACATGTAAGGTCCACGGTAGACAGTTTAAGGTAAAAGGGATGGGGGTTTGCGAGACTAACAACAGAATCAGGTAGAGCGTTCCAGACATTTACTACTCTATTGCAGAAGTCATATTTCCTACAATCAAGATTAGAGCGATTTACATTGAGTTTGAATCTATTGATCGCCTTGTGTTATTGCGGTCAAAATGAAAGTACTCATTTACAGGTAGGACGTTTTGGTAAATAATCTTATGAACTAAGCATAGATTGGAACGTAGATGGTGTAGTTTGGGGCTATCTAGGCCTAAAATTTCAAGCCTGGTGGGATAGGGAATTTTATATCGAGCAGAGGAGTTGAGGACTCTTCTAGTAAAATATCTCTGGACCTTCTCTAATGGATTGATTGTCTGAAACGCAGTGAGGATTCCAAGCAGGTGAACAATATTCAAGGATAGGTCTGGCAAAGGATTTATATGCCCGAGTTTGAAGTATAGCGTTATCAGAGAGAAAACTTCTTAGGGTTAGGGTATTTTTTTTCGACTCGGAGGAAGAATCAAACTCCTTCTTTCTCCCTCTCTACTTCTGATGTTTAGTCCTTGGTGGCTTATTGATAAACTGACTTCCTCTTTTGTTTCTCAGGCTGGGGCTTCTGGTCTGTAAGGACTCAGCCTTTCTGTTGTTTAATTGGTTCTAATAGAGTGGTACCAAGTTTGAAGCTCAGCTTCCATCTGAAACAGCTTCAGTCAAAGAACGGCTTCAAAGTAAAGTCTCAAATCAAAGAGAAGCTTCTCTTTGAAGTGCTGGATTAGAGCAGCTGTGCTACTTTGATCCAGATGCTAAAAGTAGGGGGGTGCCTGTGTAGGAGATCCTTTCTGGGGAGCAGTCCATTTGTTTGAGTTGAGGCAAGTGCTGCAGGCCGAGTCAGCCCCTTTCCCAGGTTCAGGATGCTGTCCCTGGATCAGATCAGTCCAATGTCTGGATTGAGATAATATCTAATTTCAGAATTGTGGGGAGAGAGGGAGGAAGGGAAGGAGGAGAAGGAAAGGAAGGAAGGAAAATGGAGAAGGAAGGAAGGAAGGAGGGAAGGAAGGGAAGGGGTGGAAGGGGTGGAAGAAAAGGGAGAGGGAGGGAGGGAAGGAGGAGAAGGAAAGGAAGGAAGGAAGGAAGGAAGGAAGGAAGGAAGGAAGGAAGGGAGGGAGGGAGGGAGGGAAGGGAAGGGAAGAGGTAGAAGGAAAGGGAGAGGGAGGGAGGGAAGGAGGAGAAGGAAAGGAAGGAAGGAAGGAAGGAAGGAAGGAAGGAAGGAAGGAAGGAAGGAAGGAAGGAAGGAAGGAAGGAAAGAGAAGGGAAGGGAAGGGAAGGGAAGGGAAGAGGTAGAAGGAAAGGGAGAGGGAGGGAGGGAAGGAGGAGAAGGAAAGGAAGGAAGGAAAATGGAGAAGGAAGGAAGGAGGGAGGGAGGGAGGGAGGGAGGGAGGAAGGAAGGAAGGAAGGAAGGAAGGAAGGAAGGAAGGAAGGAAGGAAGGAAGGAAGGAAGGATTCATGGAGCAATCCAGGGTTGCCTTATCAGTGAGAGGAGCAGCATATAAACTTAATAATTAATAATAATGGTTGCCTAGGTTTATTCCAAAAATGAGAATATAGTTGGCTGGGAATAATATAAATAAGCCTACTTTCTTGCAAGAAATCCCCAAATACTTGAAACCTGGAAATGAACCTGACACTGTCAAAAACATTTAAAAACAAACAATGGGACCTCTGCTGAGATGGCTGGGGTTTTTATGTTTTGTTGTTTTTTTAAATTTTAATTGCAATGCATTTTTGATGGCCTTGACAACTTAAGTGCGGGTTACAGCTGGGTTTATAAAAAAAGGAACTAGATCCCTCTTTCATAAGATAGAAATATCAGGGTGGGTAAATACTTGCCACTCGTCTCTCGAACCTCATCAATCCCGTTCGGGGGGGAGCATACGTGCCACGCTCGCAACCATCCAACAGAAACATTGGCTTCTCTGAACCATGATTTGATGGCTTCCCGGTTCATTGACCAAGTCAGGAAGCTGCATTGGTGTTTACAGAAGGAGCTGATGACTTGGCCAATGGAATCATTTGCTTGAGCTCACTAGGAAATGATGTATAATATCTGACCTTAAACTGGATAGGCAGCTACGGAAATATTAGCAGGCGGGTTCCACTCCTGTCACTTACAATAAGGGAAGCTTCTGTCTGCCCAACGTCTTCGCTTCAGAGCCACTGAAGGCAAATTAAATAATCTAGGCTGAAAGAAGAGATGGGGCTCTGATTTCTCTGGGCAAAAGTTCAAGGTCCCGGGCCAGTGGTGGAATTCAATTTTTTTTTACTGCCGACATCTTGTTAACCCAACTAGGTAACATTATCAGGGCAAGTCACATATAAAGAGCGACCAAACCCCACTCCCTTCTAGCACTGACGATATTACCTAGTTGGGTCATGAAAAGTCTACAAGAAAACAACCAAGCTCAGGGAGCACCTAAGATGTGGCAACTCGCAATTTCACACAGTACCGTGACAATAACTAATAGATGATGGATGATATAGATAGGTTAGATGATATACATAGATTAGATGATTGATAGATTAGATGATAGATAATTGATAGATTAGATGATATAGATTAGATGATTGATAGATTAGATCGATGATTGGTAGATATAGATAGATTAGATGATTGATAGATGATATAGATAGATTAGATATAGATGATATAGATGATTGATAGAGTAGATGATAGATGATTGATAGATTAGATGATAGGTGATAGATAAATAGATTAGATGATTGATAGATTAGATGATATAGATAGATATAGATAGAAGAGATAGATACTGGTAGATGATAGAGTAGATAGATGATAGAGTGTTTAATAGATAGATGATAGAGTAGATAGATAATAGAATAGATAGATACATAGATAGTAGAGAAAGAGAGAGATCTTTCACAATTCTACTCCACCTGCCAAGGGGCTTCCTCTTGCTTTAAGTTCCTAAAATTCTTAAAACCCCTAAAACTCCCTACCCAAAGCTACCATTTTAGAAGATCGTCTTTTTTTTCCCTCCTCCCTATTAAGCATCCTAGCCGGAGAGCTTATTTTACTACTTGAAGGCCTTCAGCCAAATAGATTTACACCTGCATTTGAAGTGTCATAATCCAAATGCAGCTTCCGTGTCTTCGTGAAAACTAGCGTGACATGGTGCCAGCTCTTCTCTTCTCATTTTACATCCTGCTAGAGTTCATTTCAATCAACTCCCCTTTGTCCATTCATTTATGAAATACCCAGGGTTTGAAAACACTTCAAGCCGGCCTATCCCCGCAGAGTTTAATTTGGAAAAAGGTAGAAGAGCATCCATCAAATGATATTTCTCTGGTTTGGCTGTACCACTTTCGCCTACCGGGGGATAATTGTCTCTCTATATCCCCATAGAGCTATTTTTGGTGTGGGGAAAAAAAAAAAGAATTCTCTGGTAGCTTAAATCCAATTTCTTTTGTTTTCTCATGTGTGCAAATCCATTCTCTCCCATTTTCACATTCGTGTATGGATCTATATATATATATATAAAAATCTTTAGTGCTCAGAGGTGGCACCGGGGTTGCCATTAAGAAGCAGCAAGAAGTTGCTCGGAACTTTTGTGCATCTGCACAACCTCTGGAGCAGTAGGACATAACATGCGATGGCTCCCAGGGACGTTAGATTGGGGGAAAATATGATTGCCTCTTTGGTAATGCAGTGAGTGTCAGGATTCCGAGTAATACACCCATAGCAAACAAAACTCCGAGGCAGGTAGATTCCTCAAAGAATAGCTTTATTGGATATATCGTATTGGCACAAATCTGGTGAAACCCGACTCTGAAGGTTCCCGCAGTTTTCACCTACCATGTTTTTCAGAGAATAACAGCACCTGCCTTTTTTGGTGAGGAAAACAAGAAAAAGAAATCTGCCTCTGCCTCCCAGCAATTTTGCCTCTTTGCAGCATATCTTGTTTTCTGGGCTGGTTGCCAATCTTTGCCGGTCTTGTTTATTCTTGCTACTTAATAAATTTGATAAGGACCGTTGGTGTGTGTTAATATCCTCAGAAATCCGGAGCTGGGGCAGAACAGTCACCAGGAGATAGGGAGTTCTAGTCTTTCTTTAGTCATGAAAGCCAGCTCAATGGCTTTTGGCCAATCACTTGGAGACAGGGAGTTCTAGTCCCACCTTAGTCATGAAAGCCAGCTCAATGACTTTGGGCCAATCACTAGGAGATGGGGAGTTCTAGTCTTCCCTTAGGCATGAAAGCCAACTGGGTGACTTTGGGTTAATCACTAGGAGTCAGGGATTTCTAGTCTTGTTTAGGCATGAAAGCCAGCTCAATGACTTTGGGCTAATCATTAGGAGACAGGGAGTTCTAGTCCCACCTTAGACATGAAAACCAATTCGGTGACTTTGGGCTAATCACTAGCAGACAGGGAGTTCTACTCATGCCTTAGCCATGAAGCCAGCTGGGTCACTTTGGGTCAATCACTAGGAGACTGGGAGTTCTAGTCCCACCTTAGGCACAAAAGCAAACCGGCTGACTTTGGGCCAGTCACTGTCAGCCCAACCCACAGGGTTATTGTTCTGGGGAAAGTAGGAGGAGGTAGATTCATTGGATACGTATATTGCCTTGAGTTATTTGTAAAAATAATAAAGTCGGGATAAGAAGAAATTTTAAATGTTTTAATTGGTTTGTATTTTTAATTTTGGGCCAAATTTATATATATTTTAATTGTTTTTAATATTTGTATTTCATGTTTTTTAATTCTGGCTGTACACCGCCCTGAGTCCTCAGGGAGAAGGGCGGTATATAAATTTAAAAATATATAATATATATAAATATATACAAATAAAGCAGTAATAAGAATCATGGCTTCTCCTCTCCTTCCAATGCCTCACTTAGATGTTAGGAAAGCAACACCCAATGGTAAATTGGCTGGTCCTTCTGTTGCCCAAAGCCAGCACCATGGAAATAATTTAGAAAAGGAAGGAGGATGCAAACGGCTTGACATTTGAAAAGGAATCATTAGCCTGCACTTGTGGAGAATCAAATCTGAAGTGGTTGAAAGTTTCTTCCCCCCCCCTCCCCATTTCCAGCACTTAATTAGAAGCTGGGCTTCTTGCATTTAATGCTGATTTTAAAAAATTAGCCTCCAATTGCTTTGCGGAGGCAGAATCAAAAGAAACAAGCAGGAAGTGCAATGAGAGAAGTCAAGGAAGGTCAGCCCAGGGAATAACTGTGATTTAGGTTTGTGATATTACATCAACCATGGTCCAGGCTGCCTCCCTTTCCATTGTAAGAGCTTCAACAACTTTGGAGTTGTCACTTTAAAAACTGTGGACTTCAACTCCCAGAATTCTTCAGTCAGCCATTGCTGCATGGGGAATTCTGGGAGTTGAAGTCCACAAGGCTTAAAGTTGCCCATGTTGGACACCCCTGCTCTAGTCATCGACCACAGAACAGATACCTTGACCAAGCCAAGTTGCTTTCCTGTGACTTGGAGCAGGGGTGGGATCTACTTACCGTTACTACCGGTTCACAACGGGGCCGCGCACCCATGCACAGAAGTTTCCTGATGACATCAGGGTCGGTGGGCGGAGCCTCCTGCAGGTTTTACTACCGGTTCTATAGAACCAGTCTGAACCAGGGGCAACCCAACACTGACTTGGAGGAAATCTTCTCTCTCTCATTCTGACTGGGGAGTTCTGGGAGTCGAAGTCCACAAGACTTAAAGTTGGATGCTTCAGCTTTAGGCCTCTGGTAGATCTAATGTCAGCATTGCAATGCTGGCATAGAGAGAGAGCAGAGGACAGCGAAAGATAAACTCTGAAACTTTTGCCTGCAAAATCCCTTTGAAGCTTGGTTGTCGTGGAGATCAGGGGAGGGGGGCACATTCCTGAGAAATGACGGGGAAAAGAAGTCTGAAGAATGACTTGGAAGACAGCCAATGAGAAGCAGAGACTTGGGGGTCGGAAAGGGAGGGATTGGGAGGCAAAAGGTCAGTCTTGTCCGTGCGGAGTCATGATCCGGTGGCTGAGCTCAATTAAAGAAAGATTTCCTTAAAGATTGGCAGTTTGGAGATTCATTTAATTTTGTGACAGTACCGCAGTCTAACATCTAAAGCCAATCATCTGTTTTTGTTTCCCATCTAGGAATTTCACAAATTTGGATCCATTTCTTGAAACAAAGCAACGGCTGTGTTTAATCTCAATGCTAAAACCTGTCTTCCTGGATTCTGCTTTTCTTTTCTTTTTTTTTTCTTCCTTTAGCATAGACTTTGGTTCTTCTACTTTATTTTTTCCAAAGGCTTCTGAAATTCTTTCACTTCAGCTTCCTGCGCTGTTGCAAAGTGGAGAGAGGACTCTTGTGGATGACCTTGCAAACCCCCGGGGTGCTCGCAGTTCCCGATTTGAAGGCTCTCCAGGCAGTGAAAGCTCCTGGAGACTTCTGCTCAAGATTTTATCAGAGCTAGTAAGCCTACAGAATGTATAATGAAACAGAGGAAGAGAGGGAAGGACCTCTCCAATGCATTGCAACTCAGTTGCAGTTTGCTTGAACAGTCAAGTTGCAGATGTAATCTGCATACTTTTATGTATATACCTGCTTATTAGGGCTTTCGCCCCCCCCCCACCTAAGCTGTGTTGTCCTATACAAAGCTGGCTTATTGCCCCCACAATCCGGGTCCTCAATTTACCTACCTCGAAAGGATGGAAGGCTGAGTCAACCTTGAGCCTGGTGAGATTCGAGCTTACACTAATTTCAGGCAGCTGGCAGCTAAGTGCTAGCACTTAACAGCACTTTAGTCCGCTGCACCACCGAATGTGGGTTAATTCCGTGATTTATTTCAAAGATGCAGGTGAAGGGATCCAGAGGTACAAGCTCCATCTGTGAGAATTTCACCCAATTTTTCTACTCCTTGGGGGCCAGAAATGAAAGTTGTTGCTCACAAATATTTCAAATGAAAGTTATTTCTCAGAAATATACGTGTCCCAGAATTATGTTGCAAGATCGAAACTGAATTAGTCACTGGGACCAGAGGTTACTCTTCCTTGTTTCTTTTCTGTTGAGCTTACACAGAAGCCCTTTCAGTACATTGGACAGCTCCCCCATTACCAGCAAGTGTTACTTCCTTCAATTGTTTCTAACTTTTGTATTTATGTATTTTATTCTGTGCCTGTTCACTGCTCTGAGTCCTTCGGGAGTAGGGCGGTATATAAATTTAATAAAACAAACAAACAAACAAACAAACAAACAAACAAACAAACAATTCATTACTGTAGTGCATTATAATCACTTTTAAAGAGGGTTTTTTTTCCCCCATCATTTAATGACCTCGGAATGGAGCTGAGTGTTTACTGGCTAATGAAGCTCGGTGGCATCATAACTTTAGTTTCCTTTCACACTTATATCCCACTTTTGATTCGTTGCCCAAGATGGCACAACGGCCTTGTGAGATAGGCTAAGCTAAGAAAGAATAACTGCACACAACACTCTGAAACAAAAGTGACCTTCACACATCATGCCAAGTGCGGTTCAGCATGTTATGTAAACCCAACTTTTGTGGTTTGTCAGCCATGGTTTATGACTTGGCAACTTGTATCATCCTCATCTTTTAATGACCCCAATAATCCCTTGCGGGGTGGAGTCTGGACAACTGAATGGAGCTGAGTGTTTACTGGCTGGATGCCTTTCCTGTTACCAACACGGAGTTTGTTTCAGCAGATATAATTCTCATTGCGCCCAGAGAGAGTAATATTTGTCTCTACCTAGGATCAAATTCACAGCCTCCTGATTCTGAGGTGAGAGCTCTACCTTTAGGCCACCGCACCACCCTAGCAAATTTAGTTTGCTCATTAAACCAGGTTGAAGGAAAGCAAGCCGGGAATAACTGGTGTGTGTGTCTCCCCCAATCCCACTCTTAATCAACCCAATCCAGTTTCGAAGCATGGATTCCTTTGAGTCACAACATGTCTCTCAGGTGTGAGAAATAAATGTGTTGAGGCATGGAAAATCCACCAATCCTTCCTTCAATTTTCTATGAGTGAATATCTTGGCTGCATGGTTGACATTTTCCTGATTTGCTAGTTCCTCTCCGCTGGCTTCTGTCTGGCAGTGTAGTGATTTCCCTTGTGACGTGTTGCACACCCACACACTTCCGGCGGGGGATCCCTTGGAGAAGTGAAGTGCATCGTGTTATGGATAAATAATTTGCACAAACGATTCAGAGGGTGACCCGATAGTAGCCCATTTGAATTAATTCTGGCACCTGAGCTCCTATTTCTATTAAAACTCCATTTGCTAAAAAGAGGGGGTGGGTGGGGAAATGGGGAAGGTAATTATCATACGCCAGTCTTAAATCACTCTGTTGCTGCATTATTAAAGGGAAGAATTAAAAATAATCAGCTTTTTCCATTATACTTCACAGAGTGGAAATTAAAGGTGTAAGAATGTTTTGTCTTCGCCTTGAATTTAAAGTATTCATTTCGAAGATTTATGAAAAATTGAAATTATTCTCTCTGTGTGTCTCGCTCAGATCCTTTGTGAAAGATGCAGGCGTGCGTGTACAAAATAATTTGTGGAAAAAAACACTTGTAAAATCAGAAGAAAAAGAGGATTGAAAAGGGGATTTCATACTTTCTTTTTTTTTGAAAAAAAATTAAATACAGTGAGGTGTTTTGCATTTTAATCTCTTTCTTTCTTCTGCACAATTACACTCAGAATGATACACCAGGAGTGAGTGTAAGCGGCTTACTAATTTCATACAGACAATTCTAGAATGCTAAACGTTGTTGTTTATAAGGAGAATTATGTGGGATTTTATTTTATTTTATTTTTTGAGCACAGGGAAAATAATGTTATTTGCTTTTCACATTAGTTGGGATGAAGATAGCTTTAAGTCTTTATGTTGATTTTTTGACACACTTGCTACACAAACAAACAAGTCCCAAAAATTATGGCAGCCAAGTTCTGCGTGCAAGCAGTTACCGGTAATCTCGGCTTGTATTCATATAGTGAGTGAGCCAGAAAACAAATTAACAGAGTTGGAAGCGACCTAGTCCAACTTCTGCTCGACTAGGACACCTTATTTTATTTATTTATTTATTTATTTATTTATTTATTTATTTATTTATTTATTTATTTTATTTATTTATTTTTATATGCCGCCCTTCTCCGGAGACTCAGGGTGGCTTACAATGCGTTAAGCAATAGCCTTCATACTTTTGTATATTTATACAAAGTCAGCTTATTGCCCCCACAAACTGGGTCCTCAATTTACCTACCTTAGAAAGGATGGAAGGATGAGTCGACCTTGAGCCTGGGGAGATTCGAACCTGCTGTAATTGCAGGCAGCTGGATGTTAAATGCTGCCTTAGTAGGAGGCATTAGCCTCCTACGTCACTCAGGCTCATGCTTATACCTGTGATAGTGAACCTATGGCATGCGTGCCGCAGCTGGCACGCAGAGCCATATCTGTGGAACACGAGCGTTGCCCCAGCTCAGATCCAGCACGCATGCACATGCCAGCCAACTGATTTTCGGGCCTTCCGGGCCCACCAGAAGTTGGGAAACGAGCTGTTTCCGGCCTTTGGAGGCCCTCCGGGGAGGGTGGGGAAGACCATTTTGCTCTCCCCAGTCTCCTAGAAAGCCTCTGGAGCCTGGGGAGGACAAAAAACGGGCCTACCAGGCCCACTGTGCCATCCCGTGCCAAAAGTGTGGGCAGCGTGGCGGGGGGGTCAGGCACGCATGCATGGGGGTGCAGGGTGCAGGGGGCTTTGAATTATGGGTGAGGGCATGCGCGCCCACGACCCCCCGTGCTCCCCCCACTTTTGGCACGTGACGGCAAAAAGGTTAGCCATCACTGCTAGGGTTGCCAGGTATCCACTATTTGAGCGGACAGTCCACTTTTTTCACGTTATGTTCACTATTTTTTTTCACAAAATAGTGGACATTTTTTTTATTCAAAAGTTTTATGATGAAATGGTACGTAATCTAAAGCTGTACAGTCTAAGAGAATAAGGATAGGAGAATCGCGTTTACTGAAACTCTTCCAGTATTGTGCATCAATTCCGGTATCAAATGCAAACGTTGAATGAATTTTCAGCGTCAAATTTATGGACTGACGAACATAACCGACTGCTTGTACCATCAGTTCGAAGTGAACTTTGTATATTTTTTAATATTTCTCAACGTTGTACTGAAATTAAAGAATTATTCCTTAAACACAAAGAATTGATCAAAGCTGCGCAGTCAAATAAAAAATACACACGACAGCAAAGTAAAATGTAATTTAATTTTTTACATATTATAATATATTTGATGTTTTGAATTTTAAGTAAAGTTTTGAAGTGATTATTTTAATACGTGTTAAAATGTTTGTAAGAAAATACTGTATATAATTTAATTGTAAATTTTTTAAAAAAAATTTTATTACTTAACCCCACCCACCCACCCCCGCTTGTCCGCTATTTTTTGGAATAGACCTGGCAACCGTAATCACTGCCCTATACCATTTCAGACAAATGGCTGTCCAGTCTCTCCTTAAAAGCCTCCAGTGATGGAGCCCCCACAACATCTGGGGGCAAGCAGTTCCTCTGGTTAATTGTTCTCACTGTCATGAAATTCCTCCTTATTTCTAGGTTAGATCTCTCCTTGATTAGTTTTCATCCATTGCTTCTTCTCCTGCCTTCAGGTGCTTTGGAGAAGACACCCACCCACCCTTCTTGTTTGTGGATATCTATGTAACATACGAGCACCCTCCTATTCCCATTTGAAAATTATTAGGCACTAAAGCAGCTCCTAGGAAGGGGTAGGTCAGTCAGAAGATGGGAGAGGAGCAGAGGTGGGATTCAGCCGGTTCAGACCGGTTCGGACAAAACGGATGATAATTTTACATATGGTTCGTTGAACCAGTAGTTGCAAAGACTGGCTGGCCCCGCCCATCCCGCCCCTCCCCTCCCGGGAATCTCTACATGGCCCGTTTTCGATGCCAGGTAAGTGCAGGACCCACACGGAGACTCTGGGAAGGTGAAAAATGGGTCTCTCAGAAGTTCTGGAAATGGACCTGTTTCCGGCCTCGGGACCTCTGGAGCCCGGGATAGGCCGTTTTCACTCTCCCGGAAACTCAGGAAAAGCCTCCAGAGCCTGGGGAGGGCAAAAACGCCCCCCCTCCCCGCCATGGTTCAGGAGGCTGAGTAGGCCACGCCCATCATGGCCACACCCACCCAGCAACCAGGCAGAGAACCAGTTGCTAAACAATTTTTGAATCCTGGAGAGGAGAGCATAGTTGAGACATCTAAGCCTCGACAAGTTGTAGAACCAAACTTGCTCCTTTTGTTAGCTTCGCAGCCTTGAAACAAGCAAAGAGTGTTGACATTGATGCAAATTAATGTCCTACCTTGGGGTCTTCTGGAGGGCAAGTGCGGCAATATATCTTCTCCCGAGCATGCTTGCCCTTGAGAAATGGGAAAATTGGAACTGGGTGATTACATATTTCAGGACTGTTCTTATTACGGAGACATCTGTCTCCTCTACAATACATTTTAATGAAAATGGCAGGCAGATTGGAGGACTGTTCCGTAGCTCTCATTTAATCAGATCGGAACCCAGCTGGTTCTCTTAAAAAAAAGCCAGGTCTGCACTCTTCTGATCCTTACATGGTCATAACTTGCATTCGAAAGTGATGTAATTGTGTTTAGATGTCGTCTTAGGGTAAGTATGGGATATATTGATTGCAGTTATTTTTATATCAACTTATCTCCATAATATTCCTATTTAAACTAAACTGGTTCGTGAGAGACTGGAGATAGTTTATAAGGAAAAATATTGATAAATTGTTGGATTTTTGAGGCCATCAGAAGATCTGCGGACCTCCCATTGAGAGATTTTTCTAGGTGGATGCAGTGGTGGAATTCAATTTTTTTTTTACTACCGGTTCTGTGGGCGTGGTCTGGCTTGGTGGGCGTGGCAGGGGAAGGATACTGCAAAATTTCCATTCCCACCACACTCCAGGGGAAGGATACTGCAAAATCCCCATTTCCACTCAACTCCAGGGGAAAGATACTGCAAAATCTCCATTCCTCTCACCCTACTCCAGGGGAAGGATACTGCGAAGTCCCCTTCCACTCAACTCCAGGGGAAGGATACTGCAAAATCTCCATTCCTCTCACCCCACTCCAGGGGAAGGATACTGCAAAATCCCCATTCCCACCCCACTCTGGGGTCAGCCAGAGGTAGCATTTGCCGGTTCTCCAAGCTACTCAAAATTTCTGCTACCGGTTCTCCAGAACCTGCTGAATAGCATCCCTGGACCACGATATTGATGTTTACTAATTTTGATAATTTCCACAATCATAAATAGCCTTATCCTTGAAGGCCAACTGATAAAGGCCAACAATGAAGTGGCCTCCTCACCTCTGTGAGCTTCACACCTGCTCCTGGTTGACCATGCTGTGATACCAAATGTTCATTACATGAACTTGTAGCCTGATTTGGCCTAAAAGCTCTCCTGATGTTCTACTACTTGGAAAACATTATTTAAATCAAGCTAGCTACTATGGTAGCTTGGCCTTTCCTGCATTCATCTGATCCTCTTTTACAGACATTTTTTTCAGAAAATATTAGTGGATTTAACCTTGTACAAGGTGAACCTGTTTAACTGTCTGCTCCCCGGTGTGAAAAACAAAATTGACCATAGATGGAATGAATGTCACAAGTTGGACATCACATCCTGCCAAGGGTTCCTGGAGTCCTTCAACTGTAGAACTTTCCCACCTCCTGCAATTTAGCAGAAATACTTCTTCTGGGTCTCTTCTCCTTCACTCTTTCAGCAGAGGGTGAAGCTGGCACAGTAGTGATGCACTGAAGTAGAAGAAAACCTGATGCTGCATAATAAGAGTGTCCTTGGGTATCAAAGCCTGTATGAAAAGATGGATAGAAAACACCTGGGATTCAGTAGATAAACTCTTAGGCTACCAGCTGCCTCTTCTTCACTAGTAGTACTTGTGATAACTTAAACTCACTCCACCAGCTGCTTCAGATTCCTTCTATGATATCTCCTACTTCCCCGTTGGTCCCGTACAGGATGAGAAGTCCAAGAGTACCTGTCCCTTCAATTTTTTCCTCTTCCCCTCGTACGGAAAATCTCCACTTGCAAAACTTCCTGAGCTAGAAAATTTACGAACCCTGAAAGCCGTTGAGAAGAAACTTGCAAGCCTTATTATAATAAGACATCAGCGGCTTCTCCAGAGTCTTGTCTTCTCAACGTTCTCCACATCTCTCGTGAAATGTAAGACTGTGCTTGGCAACTCGCCACCTGTTTCACTTTCTCCTCGTTCTGCCAGTGGTGTAGGCTGGAGCAAAGTCAAAGAAAGCGGGGGAGGTGGGAAGCGACTTGACTAAGGTTGTACACATGTAGAAGGTGCAAGAGGGAATGCGAATAGTTGTAATCCTGGAAGGTGAGCCTCAGAATCCCAGAATCGTTATTGTTATCGAGTCCTTGAAAAGTTGAAAACTGGCAGCTTTGGAGGGTTATAGTGATGGTATCTATTGTGTATAAGGGATGTGGTGGCTCAGTGACTAAGATGCTGAGCTTTTTGGCAGTTCACTGGTTGGAATCCCTAGTGCCGCCTAACGGGGTGAGCTCCCGTTGCTTGTCCCAGCTTCCGCCAATCTAGCAGTTCGAAAGCACATTAAAAAATGCAAGTTTAGAAAAATAGGGACCACCTTTGATGGGAAGGTAACAGCGTTCCGTGCGCCTTTGGCATTTAGTCATGCCAGTCACATGACCACGGAGACGTCGTCGGATAGCGCTGGCTCTTCGGCTTGGAATTCTTGGATTTTTTTTCTTCCTTTTTTATTTTCTTTTTTCAGGAAGAACGTGTTCCAATGTTTCATCTTTCTGCTGCTTGGAAGGATGAATTTGGAAGCTTTGATTTTGCAAGTCTAACAAGATGGTGATCTCCGGTTGATCTTGAAAAAACTAAACAGGATCAGAGGGGCTGAGAAATCCTAGAATTATAGACTAGACTGGGCTTTCTTTTAAACATATCCCAAAAAGAAGATAATGGCAAATCAGTCCATGCTACCATGAAGAAGCTACATGGATGTGTCCATGAAGCCACCAGGAGATAAGGATGACTTCAAAGAGTCTTTTCTTGCATGCTTAATTCTTGGAAAGAAGTAAGAGTTTTGCTCAATGACTCCATCTCTTCACTCATTTTGGCTCAGTGGGTTATAAAACACGGCCAATTGTGGCTTGTTGAACAAAGTAGGACTCAAGATTTGGTGCCAAGCATGTTAAATTCACTGAGATCCTTAGTGAAGGCAGCTGCTAAAAAGTAGAACATCCACTGTTTTTTTTTAATTTGTTTTAATTTAATTTTTTAAATACAAATAAATACAAAGACTATTGCTGAATGCACTGTAAGCCGCCCTGAGTCTCCGGAGAAGGGCGGCATATAAATCAAATTAAAAAAAAAAAAAAATAAAAAAAAAAAAAAAAAAAAAAATAATACAAACATAATACATTTGCATCTAAATATAAAAAAAGAAAAAAGGGGGGGAACCCAAATATTACAGTGCATCCCCACCCCCTGGAAACCATTCCCCCCCTTTATATTTCTTCATCTATAACAATTAAAAGATATCCAATATATTCAAAACAACATATATTCTTGAGTAGGTTTATTGCCTTTGCCTTCCACCAACGCTGATGTTATAAAATCCCCCCATATTTCATGATAATTGTTTGCTTTGATCATCCCTTTTTGAAATTTAATTTCTGGTGTTAATTTATCATTTGTTGCCCTACTCCAAATTTCATTTCTTTGAATGTCCCAATTTCGTCCCCAATATTTAGCTGTCACTAATCTAGCTGCCATTATCAAATTTACAATCAATTCCTTTTTTGTTTCATTTATATCCCGTTTTTCCACCACCGACAATAATGCAATTCTCGGTGACATGTCTAAATTTACATTCAAAAGTGCTCTAACAGTTAAAACGGACAAAGCTATGCATATTTTGGGGTTGTGTGTTTTAGATAACAATCACAAAGCCTTTGAAAGAATACTTCGCTGAAGGTGGAAAATGTTCCTCCTGGTGTTTCTGAAGGACCTTTGTCCAACGTCATCTCAAATCTTTGACTTCTCCTTGGCACACTGTCCAGTGGTGGGTTTCAAATTTTTTTACTACCGGTTCAGTGGGTGTGGCTTGGTGGGCATGGCAGGGGAAGGATACTGTAAAATCACCATTCCCTCCCCACTCCAGGGGAAGGATACTGTAAAATCACCATTCCCTCTCCTAACCAGGGGAAGGGTACTGCAAAATCCCCATTTCCTCCCGATCATCTGGGACTCGGGAGGCAGAGAATAGATGGGGGTGGTGTCAGTCAGAATTTTTACTACCGGTTCTCCGAACTACTCAAAATTTCCACTACCAGTTCTCCAGAACTGGTCAGAACCTGCTGAAACCCATCTCTGACACTCTCCCTTTAACCCAGCATTCTTAAGAGTTAAAAAAAATGGGTCTGTCTTTCTCTCTGACTATTCATCTCTGAATCTAGATAAGATGATTTAAACCCTCTTTCACTCTTCTCCTTTTTTATGACAGCAGGGAAGAATTCCACTCCATCATTTTTATGAAGAGCCTTTTCGGGTGTTTGGAAACGCGTGTCACCTCTGTTCCTTTATCTTTTCCGTTTCCTTCTGGCTAAATGGCCCCAGCGCTGTGCGTAACTGTCACAGCCTTCCTGGCGTCCCTGGAAACCCAACTCACCTGCTCTGCAGCTTCTCAAAAAGGTAACGCCAGGAACAATCGCTTTCTAAACGAGCAATTTTCTGGACCTTGTGCAGAAGTTGAAAACAGCACTGGGTTACTATATTTGCAGAAGAAGGTAACAACATAAGCTGAGCTGGGTCAGGTTCATCTGGTCTTCTGGAAGGTCCACCAGCATCCCTAGATACCAATTTCTTCAAGTTGGGCACTGCCTCTGAACATAGAGGTTGGTTGTTATGCAGCCAGTTTGACTAATATCAGGAGTTTACATGTCACCGTATCATGCTTTGTGGAATATAAATCAGAATTGGCTAGGTTCATAGTTCTCCACAAGAAGTCTGGTGTATTGATGAAGGTGCTGGCTTAAAAACCCGGAGATTGTGGGTAAAGCACTATGGGGATGTGTACAAATCTAACTGTTATTGCTATTTCTATCTATCTATATAGAATAGAATAGAATAGAATAGAATAGAATAGAATAGAATAGAATAGAATAGAGTAGAGTAGAGTAGAGTAGAGTAGAGTAGAGTAGAGTAGAGTAGAATAGAATAGAATAGAATAGAATAGAATAGAATAGAATAGAATAGAATAGAATAGAATAGAATAGAATAGAATAGAATAGAATAGAGTTGGAAGGGACCTTGGAGGTCTTCTAGTCCAGCCCCCTGCTCAAGCAGGAGAACCTATACCTACTCAGACAAGTGACTGTCTAGACTCTTCTTTAAAACATCCAGTGATGGAGCGCCCACGATTTCTGTTAGCAAGCTGTTCCACTGGTTAATTGTCCGCACTGTTAGGAAATTTCTCCTTAATTCCAGGTTGCTTCTCTCCTTGGTTAGTTTCCATCCGTTGTTTCTTGTGCTTTGGAGGATAATTTGACCCCCTCTTCTTCTTTGTGGCAGCCCTTCGAATACTAGAATACCGCTTTCATGTTCCCCCTAATTTTTCTTTTCTTTAGACTGAAGGTAAAGGTTCCCTAGTCGTTCCTGACTCTAGAGGGCAGTGCTCATCTCCGTTTCAAAGCCGAAGAGCCAGCGCTGTCCGAAGACGTCTCCGTGGTCATGTGGCCGGCATGACTCAACGCCAAAGGCGCACGGAACGCTGTTCCCTTGCCACCAAAGGGGGTCCCTATTTTTTCTACTTGCATTTTTCTACCTGCTTTCGAACTGCTAGGTTGTGCAGAAGCTGGGACAAGTCACGGGAGCTCACCCCATTACGCTGCACGAGGGATTCGAACCGCTGAGCTGCCGACCTTTCGATCGACAAGCTCAGCGTCTTAGCCGCTGAGTCACCGCGTCCCTCCAGATTCTCCAAACCCAATTCCTGCAACCGTTTTTCATCTGTTTTAGTCTCCAGGCCTTTGACCATCTTAGTCGCTCTTCTCCGAACTTTTGCCCAGTTCGTTTGCGTGGGTCGTAGGTCAGCGAAATGAGCGCAAACCCTCCCTTTTGCGCGATGTATCAAGGCCTAGTGGCGTCTCCCTGCAAGCAGCCATCTCCATGCGGTTCTGCTCAGCTGCCCTCCTATTTAAAACTGCTCCACTGAAACAGATCTCAGCGGCATCAAGTGAGCATCAGCCCCTCCCTTCTTCTCCCCCCGGGGGCTTCCTTGTGTGGGAAAACAACTCGGTTGTAGCCTGGCACAGTCCCCTTCTGCGTCACGACACTGCTGTTGCTTCTTCTTGCTTCTAATGAGCCTGCCTCTTTCTCTTTTACCAAGCTGTGCTCCCCCCCCCCACTTTCCC
This sequence comes from Pantherophis guttatus, assembly GCF_059756535.1. NCBI lineage: Eukaryota > Metazoa > Chordata > Lepidosauria > Squamata > Colubridae > Pantherophis > Pantherophis guttatus. The sequence continues at coordinate 29,387,673 of NC_142071.1, forward strand.
CCCCTCCCATCCCTTCTTATTTTCATCCTCTTATGATTAAAATAAAGCTGTCACTTGCCTCTCCTGTTGCACGTATATGTTTGGGACTTTTAAAGCCGGCAGCGCTATTAAATATTCAAGCTTCTCCTTTGGGCTGCATATCAAAGTGTGTATTCCTCCTTTTAATTGCTTCATCAGGAAGACATTAAATTTTGATACTGTAGCTCTAGCAGAGGCTTGCCGCAGCCTCACCTGACGGGCTGCGTCCAAGAAGTGGGGGAAAAACAGGCTGATTTTTGGGGAGTGTTAGGATATGGTTTGAGCCTAACTATGTTGTCCAGGCAATATAAGTGTACTGTAACTTTAATCTGTAAATGTATTATGTGACTTTAATGCTGAGTCATGCTGTCATTAGGTAATGACTGGTTGTGAGTATTTAAGCAAGGTATTGTAACATGTTCAGTTGCTGCTATGATATGCTGCCATTGATGATGAAGCTGCTATGATAAGCTACCATTGAGAGGAGTTGTTATCTGCTAATCATCGTTGGATGGATCTGTTACCATCGCGGTTTGTGAACCAGAGTGAGTTTGTTATTCTAACCAACTACTGTTTGTTTGGTGAGAAGATTTCTGTAACTACTGGACTGATTTAACTGGCAAAGACTTGGAATTTGTTTAAAGACTATGAGACTGCTTTTTCTACTATAAAGTAAGCTTTTGATAAACCAGTTTGCATAACTCTTATTCATTGCTCTCAGCAACGTTTCCTTGTGCATTTACTCTGCTGGTTGGTAACACAACACCAATATCCTTAACAGGGAGGTAGATCCAGGATTTTGGGTAGCCAATGGGTCCCTTCTTTTTCCGTGCTTTGCTTGGCCAATGCAAGGGTGCCAAACTTTGAGTTTAAGAGGAATCGATTTTTTAAAAATGAACTTTGGAGAGATTGGAAAAATGGGGGGGAGTAAGTCACGAATCCCTAGTTCGACTCCCTAGTTCCTTGTTCGAATCCCTAGTGCCACATAATGGGGCGAGCTCCCGTTCCTTGTCCCAGCTTCTGCCAACCTAGCAGTTCGAAAGCACGTAAAAAAAATGCAAGTAGAAAAATAGGCACCATCTTTGGTGGGAAGGTAACAGCGTTCCGTGCGCCTTTGGTGTTTAGTCATGCTGGCCACATGACCACAAAGATGTCTTCGGACAGCGCTGGCTCTTCGGCTTTGAAACAGAGATGAGCACCGATTCTGACAGCGAGGAGGCTGGTGTGGTGTTGCGCCAGCAGCCTGTGCAGCTGGCACTCGAGTCAAACAATGAGGAGGCTGGAGAAGATGTGGTGCCTGAGACGGGGATTCAGCCAGGGCCTTCAGAACCTCTAGAAGCTCCTTTAAGTGAAGAGGATGAAGAGGAGGAGCCTCTTCTCGATGCACGGGCGTGCAGAGCTGCCAAAAGGCAGGAGTGGCTCCTCAGGAGGAGGTCTCCTCAAGAGTAAGGCTTGGGGCTAATTGGCCACTCCCTCAGCCTATTTAAGGAGGAACGCCGACTGAAGCAAGTTGTAAGGAACAACTTTAGTTCATTCTCCTTCACGTCTGGATTCTCTGCAAATTGCTTCTGGGCTTTCTGCCAACCTTAGTAAGATTGTGATTACTTTATCTTTGTTTTCTTGTAGGAAGTTTATTAACAGCCTTTGTTTGGAAAAGACTGAGTTATTTTAGTAAATTTAAGTTTTGTAGAAACTTCGTGTGTGCTGTGTTCTTTGGGGTCCGTAGCTGGGGCAGAACAGAAGGGAAGGTGGAGCTTAGGCACCATCAGCAACCCCATAAGTGTCTGGAGCCCCACAAACAGCCCTGACCTGCCTGTTCCTTTGATGTAATTAACACACAGAGAGACACAGACACAGTCTAGTGAATGTAAGTAGGAGCTTCTGCTTGTGTTTTAATCGCCAACTTCCCACAATGCGCATTCCTTCTCATTAGGGGCTTCAAAATCTCTATTATGAACATGTAAATGGGACCCAGCAAGGAGGGGAAAAAAAAATATATTTCTTTTTCCCTGCCAATTTTCTTTTGTGCAGCTGCCAGAGGCTGGTGATTTTATTGCAAAAGCATCTCGAAGAAGCCCAGAGATTAGAGCTCCTTCGCCCAGATCCCGTCATCGTTTTCAATCTTCTCTTATCGGGTTTTAATTATGCCTCCCCGTGCCTAATGCTTTTTAAAAAGCTTCTCGCCATCCCTTGGTTTCCGAAGCTGAGATTTTCATTTTGGCAAATGATATTAGAGCTGCTTTGGAAGGTTCTGGAGGAGAGAGGAGGGCCCTTTCAACATGCCGATGAGGTTCCAAGGCTCACTCGGCATCGTTACTTTACTCCCCAGGTAAGGATGGGGAGGTAGACGGTCGTTTTCTCACTATCTCCAAAAGAGTGCGCAAAAGGCATCACGCACTCACACAGGTGTTCAGCTGTTCCGTAGAACTGGGATTGGTCCTGAGAGCCAGTTTGGTCCGGTGGGGAAGGTGCTGGCCTAGAAACCAGGAGACTTGTGAGTTCTAGTCCCACCTTAGGCAAGAAAGTGGCTGGGTGACTTTGGGCCAATTGCTAGGAGATTGTGAGTTCTAGTTTTGCCTTAGAGATAAAAGCTGGCTGGGTGATTTTGGTGAATCACCGGAAGACTGTGATTTCTAGTCCCACCTTAGGCACGAAAGTGGCTGGGTGACTTTGGACCAATTGCCAGGAGACTGTGAGTTCTAGTCTCACCTTAGGCATGAATGTCATCTAGGTGACTTTGGGTCAATCACCAGGAAACCGTGAGTTCTAGTCCCACCTTATGCACAAAAGTGGCAGGTGACTTTGGGCCAATTGCCAGGAGACTGTGAGTTCTAGTCCTGACTTATGCATGAAAGCCAGCTGGGTGACTTTGAGCTGATCACCAGGAGACTGGGAGTTCTAGTCCCACCTCAGAATGAAAGCAGCTGGGTGACCCACTCTCTTACTGGTAAGAGTAAATCCCAATTCGAGCTCATGTAGCTTCTGATTACAGAAGGGGATAATAACGGAATTGGAAGGGACCTTGGAGGTCTTCTAGTCCAACCCCCTGCTTAAGCAAGAAACCCTATATCATTTTAGACAAATGGTTCCCCAGTCCTTTCTTAAAAGGCTCCAGTGTTGGAGCACCCACAATTTCTGAAGGCAAAGAAGTTTTACAGGAACGTGAAACAATAACATAGGTCTTCCCGGATCATTCATCTTCTTTTAACGACCCCATAATCCCTTGCGGGATGGAGTCTGGGCAACTGATTGGAGCGAGCAGAATGTTTTAATGGCCGGATGCCATTCCTGTCGCCGGTGCGGAGTTATATTCAGCAGATATATTCTCAGTGTGCCCAGAGAGAGAAATATCTGCCTCTACCTAGGATCGAACTCACAACCCCCTGACTGTGAGCCGAGAGCTCCACCTCTAGGCCACTGCACCACATATAGGTCTGTCTGGATCTTCAAAGAGAAATGGATCGCCTCCTGTCTTTCATCGAAATGTCATCCTTTCAGCATGAAGCCCTATCAAAAGGTGCTTCTTTTCAGGGAGACAAAGAAATGGGACGATTTCATTTCAGTTGGTTAAAAGAAAAAAAACACCTTCTGCTTTTGTGTCAGGCATAAGCAAAAGTCTCCATTAGCAACACTGTCACCCAATTGAGGGAGAGCAATCCAGACTTCACCTTTGGTCAAGGTGGACCAACCCTCTCAAGCAGTGATGGAATTCAATTTTTTTTTACTACCAGTTCTGTGGGCATGGCTTGGTGGGCATGGCAGGGGAAGGATACTGCAAAATCTCCATTTCCTCCCCACTCCTGGGGGAAGGATACTGCAAAATCCCCATTCCCACCCCACTCTTGGGGGAAGGATATTGCAAAATCCTCATTCCCACTCCACTCTGGGGCCAACCAGAGGAGGTATTTGTCGGTTCTCTGAACTACCCAAAATTTCCGCTACCGGTTCTCCAGAACCTGTCAGAACCTGCTGAATTTCACCCCTGCTCTCAAGTTGCCTCTACGTGAAGGAGAATTGTGAGTGATCTATCTGCCCCTAGCAGAAATATGGTACTGAATCTGGAATAAGGTTCTGTTCTAACTTAGGCTTCCCAAAAGCACGAAGCAGACTCCTTATCTCGACAAAACCCCTTTGTATTTGGCTAATGTGAATTCCTCTCATTCACATCCAGCAAAGTCCAGGCAAACAGTCTTTCAAGGGTGAATTTACAACCACAGACCTTATCAGGCTTGGAGAGCTGCCAGGTCAGGATATCTTCCAAACGCAATGCTGTACAAGAAAATACTTGGCAAGGAGTCTCTGAGAATCACGAACAGATCTTCACACTAATGAAATGAACGAATTGTCTCCTGCAAACTCCACTCCCCTTTCGCTCCTCTTTATTCCCTATGGGAGGGGCCATTCACCATCCACCTGTGGCTTTACTCCTGAGTTGACCCTTGTTCCTTAACTGTTCCCTTCTCCTGGCAGCTCTGTGCATGTGCACTTTGGGAACAGGCTCCAGCTGTTCTTTTGCCTCACTGATGCCCAACTCCGAAGGCAGCTGACAACTATCAGACGGCCCTGGCCCCCTCTCTGCCTCCGATGCAGAGCCCTCATCAGAGCCTTCCCCAGACTCCAGAGCTGGCCCATGTTCCTCCCCAACCTCCTCACTGTCCGAGTCTGCTGCCAGCTCTTCCGGTCGCTCGCGGGCCACAACAGGTTCACACACTTCCATCCTTCTGTTTCTCCCCGTGTCTATGCAGCTACTCTAGGATAACCACAATCTCCCAGAGCTGTGGTTGTGGCACCGTCTCTCTAAATATTAGAAGCCCTTCATGGGAGGACTGCTGTACCCTTCTGTCTATTTCTTTCTTCCCTGTCTGAAGTCATTGCAACTCAACAGCCAATGTCACGCATCTGGAGGCCCCACATTGTACAAGTGAATTCTGTGTCCTGAGGATTTCTTCCTGTTCCTTTTGTTAAGACATTTCATCCACCAGGTTCTGTCTTGTTGGGGAACTGTGGGCTATTGAGAACCAGAAAGTACACAATGTCTTTTCAGATCGATGAACACGGCCTCCAAAATTTGATCCCTGGCACACAACCCTTTTTTGAAAGGATAGGCGACTAAATACTCTACCTGAGATTCATTCATTCGGAGATATGTTGAAGCCAGTCTGACAGATCCTATCCCTGCAGGCCACAAGGTTCCTGGGCTATTGCCTTTTGTTATCCAATGCTAGAGAGAGGAGATGAGGCAGAGAAGAAGGACCTTAGAGGCAGCCCAAAGAAAAAGGCTGTGAGGTAACGCTAGACCATTATCCGGTGTTTTTGATGTGCAGCGACGGAGATCATGCATTCTGCTAAGCCCAAGACAAACACCCACGTAGTGGTTTTGCACGACATCTGAACCTTGACAGAGAAAGCAAAGGGAAGGGAAGAGAGCCTCTTTCACTTCATTTCACTCTTTCGCTTCGTTCACTTCATCCAATATTTGAGGGGCTGCCACAGAGAGGAAGGTGGTCGAGCTATTTTCCAAGGCACCTGAAGGTCAGACAAGGAACAATGGATGGAAACTGAGCAAGGAGAGATTCAACCTAGAAATAAGGAGTAATTTCCTGACAGTGAGAACAATCAACCTGTGGAACAGAAGTTGCCTTCAGAAGTTGTGGGAGCTTCATCACTGGAGGCTTTCAAGAAGAGACTGGACTGCCATCTGTCAGAAATGGTGTAGGGTCTCCTGTTTGGGGGAGGTTGGACTAGATGACCTACAAGGTCCCTTCCAACTCTGTTAATCTGTTAATCTGTTAATTTTTGTTTCTCAGTCACCGAGCTGAGTCAGCTGGACAGTGGACAGTTAGAATCTCCTCAAGGCTAGCAAGAAACCCAGTTTTTGTTGGGTTGGGCTGAAGAACCATTGAATGTCCCAGCCTGAGGCTGTTCTTCATCTCCTTCATATCGGAATCAGTCTAGTTGAAGCCCCACCCGATGTGATGAAAACGGTATCGTGAAACATTTGTTTCTTTTCTAAAATGTCTCTTGAAGAACTCTGTTGGGAGGACAGCCAAATGTCAGGGTTCCAAGTAACACCCCCAACAAAAGAAAACTCCAAGGCTTGAGGTTCCTCAAAGTTCCTTTTTATTGAAGATGTCATATTGGCACATCTGGGAAAACCCGAATCTGAAAGTTTCCAGGTTTTCCCCACCCTTTCCCCTGCACACTCATATCAATCACATGGTCCAATCATCCACTGTCCAAACTGGAGACACTTCCCAGCTATCTGACTCCAGGTGCCGGGGCAATGCGTCCTTGACTCTCTGAGAAAGGAATGTTATTTTGACTACATACTACATATCACCCATACTCTATGCAATCCCCCCTCCCATTTTCCCACAGAAGAATATGTGGCAGGCCTGGAGGCCCAAATGTAAAAGATGGCTTCCAGGTCTGATACCAAGAGCTTCTTGGAAATTCATCTTAAAAGACACCCCCCCCCTTGGCTGCGCAATCCCACCTGGATTGCATGGCATGCAGGTCTTTCCTTCACTCTTGGACCACTGCTGTCTCCCTGTCTGCACACCATGAATGGTGATGGAACATGAGAGAAGGAGGCACGCCTATGGAAGAAGCCCAACCTTCTCAGAACAGGCTTCCTTCTACAGAAACGAAGAGCAGAAACATCGTCCTCCAATTTTAGCAATTCAAGAAAGAACCTCTTTGCCAACTGAGCCCCTACTTTCAGATGGAAAGATAAGCTTCCCCTGGATCTAATTCTTCAAATAATTTGGTTGTCAGCCCTCAGCTGGAGAGAGCCACGTGCAGGTGGAGATGAGGAATTTTAATCCTCCGATCCCGATTTCAAGACACGGCACCGGAGGCCTTAATGCTGCCAAGCTGTCTGACAGGAGGGTTGTTTACACAAGCTCTTATTTTAGACTTAGCTAGGTATCACCTCAAGCTGGAGAACATTAAAGGAGAAGTGTGATTGTTCCACACGCCCAGGGACCATCACTTCCCTTGCCTGTCTGTGAGCTCCCAATTCGGTCAATGAAAAGTGTGACTCGGCATGCCAAGATGTAAAGGTGATGCTAACTGTTGAGGAATTCGCAGAGCAACCCTTGAGTAGCAAGGGTGTGCACATGAAAAGAGACTGAGAGTAGTTAGGAAATAACACAGCCAACACAGAGATACACTGAGTTGTATTTACTTTTAGGAAATAGTAATAAGGCACAGTCCAATAAACAGGCCAGGTCATTCACATATACATCAGTAGATAGTAAAACAAATAGTCCAGGGATAATCCAATAACAAAGTCTTCTTACCAGTCGTTGTTGTCATACACGAGGTCCATTCTCCCCAAAGCTTTCATTTTATTTTTTTTCGTTTTATATTTTATTTTTTAGTCTTTACTGTTCAAATGTGGGGGGGGTTGCCTTTTGCCTTTTTCTCACTTGCTGTGACTCTCAATTGCTTTCTGTGGGTTTGAGTGACATCATCTGATATAAAATTGGCTGCCAGGAAAGAAGACACAAGCAGCCAGAAGAACGACAATACAAAACATGGGGCAGCGGAGATGAAAAAAAAAAAAATATAGTTCTTGCATTACTTAGGGTAAATCCTGATCCTGCTGAAATTAATATTCTGACCTCAACTCATAAAAACAAGGTCATACCTGCTGATTTATCATTTGTTCTGTCTTAAAATCTGACCCTGGCTGACCAAGGATGCTCCAGGCCCCTTTTCTGAATCTGCAGCTGTAATATATCCATTTTATTTTATCTTCTACTGTGACCTAGGCACTGATCCCAGAAACAAGTAAAATTTAAAGAAAAAACAAAACCTGAATTGCTGGCCCTGCAGGATCAAAGAAATCTTCCAGGAAAGGGAGTGGGTGGGGGGTGCAGCACAATGCCTTGTGAAAAAGCTAGATAAGAATAAGATCTTGCAAAGGCCACCCGTGAGTTGAGGTTTTGCAGAGAAAGGTTGCTTCCCAAATCAGCTCCACCTTTCTCTGCTGCATTTAGCCAAGATGTCTCCTCAGATCTCTTCAGGAAAGGAGGAAAAAAAAAAAAGGAGCCCTTCCGAGCCAGAAATCGTCAGAAATAAGAAATGGAAAGAAGGGGACGGAAGGGGGAAAGAGAAGGGAAGGAAAAAGAAGGAAGGGAAGGGGGGAAGGGAAGGGAAGGGAAGGGAAGGGAAGGAGAAAGAGGAGAGGAGAGGAGAGGAGAGGAGAGGAGAGGAGAGGAGAGGAGAGGAGAGGAGAGGAGAGGAGAGGAGAGGAGAGGAGAAGAAAGAGGGAGGGAGGGAGGAAAAGAAAATGGGAGGAAGGAAGGAAGGAAAAGAAAATGGAAGGAAGGAAGGAGGGAGGGAGGGAACAAAGGAAGGAAAAGAAGAAGGAAGGAAAGAAAAGAAAATGTAAGGAGGGAGGAAAGGAAGGGAGAGAGGAAAAGAAGGAGGGAGGGAGGCTAGAAGACAAAAAGAAGAAAAAGGAGGAGGAAGAAGGAAGGAAGGAAAAGAGAAGATAGATGAAGAAAAGAAAAAAAGGAGGAGGAGAAAGAAGGAAGGAAGGAGGGAGGGAAGGAGGGAGGGAGGGAGGGAGGAAGATGACAAGTTTTCGAAGTTTAATCTCCCAGAGCTCCCATAACAGCCTTGCTGAGCCTGGTCCTCTCTTATTTTAATTCTTCATTTCCTTCCCTCCTTTTGATGCCTTGGACCCAGAGCAGCTCCTCCTTCTTCTTCCAGGAAAAGAGCTCAAATGCAGAAATCCTGGGATGGAATGACAAACCCCAGCACAAAATGCGAATCTCGGGAAGGCTAAGAAAAGCAACGAAAGTCACCCAAAACGAACTCAGCCAAAGACAACCCAGGCTGAAGGTCCTAACTTCCCCTCAATCTCTTCCCAGGGCTTTCTTCCAAGGCAGGGGTCTCCAACCTTGGCCACTTTAAGACTTGTGGACTTCAACTCCCAGAATTCCTCAGCCAGCTTTGCTGTCTTTAAGACTTGTGGACTTCAATTCCCAGAATTCCTCAGCCGGCTGTGCTATCTTTAAGACTTGTGATATCTTCAGGACTTGTGGACTTCAGCTCCCAGTTGAAGTCCACAAGTCTTAAAGTTGCCAAGGTTGGAGATCCCAGTTCCAAGATGGAGCTGGAATGGTTCCTCTAATACCCCACAGGATAAAAGCAGGTCTGGTCTCTGGGGAGAAGCTATTCTGTAGACGTGGGGCTGCAAAAGAGGAGGTTTAACTCCATAGGTCCTGTAGACCCCACTCTCTGGGGGTTCCCAAAAAACCTAAAAATATGGCTTTGGTCCCAAACTTCAAGTTAATAGGGGAGAGCTGCCATGTCGTGTTTTATTGTGCTTGGTCTTTTTAAAAAAAAAATACAATAAGATTGTCCAATAAGTGTGACTAGTGTCCCATTGCATGTTTCCAATTGTCTTGTTTTATGGGGTTTTCCCCCCCTCTTTATTGCATTTCTTGTTTTGTGTATTTTTTTTTCCTTGTTTCTAAAATTATATGTGCTGCCTGGGGATGCTTTGTGCGTCAGACAGCATTAGTATATTATAAAATAAATAACATGTATGTCTGGGTCTTAAATTAAAAAAAGAGCATCAGCCATTTTTCTTCCAGACTTTACTCAAACGTGGAGTTGTGTTTTCATAAAACAAACACACTAGAGGTGAATTTCTGAGTTCTTTCTGGGAGGCAGAATTCCCAATATAGGTGGGGCTGTTTTGCAGGTTCCCATCTCACTTGCAGATTTTTACCTTAGAAATCTTAAAGAGGCAGACCTTGGTATCCATCAGCATACAAACTTAGGGTGCAGAAACCAGGGCCTCATTCTTTCATAAATGGGGCAATTTCCTTCCTTCCTTCCTTCCTTCCTTCCTTCCTTCCTTCCTTCCTTCCTTCTATCATCCCTCCCTCTTTTCCTTCCTTCCTTCCTCCTTCTCTCCCTCTTTTCCTTCCTTCCTTCCTTTCTTCCTTCCTTCCTTCCTCCTTCCCTCTTCTCTTTCTCACTTCCTTGTTTCTTCCCCACCATCCAGTCAGCACTGAAGAAACTTCATGGATGAGAAGCGAAACGTCTTCAAAGAAAAACTAAGAAAGTCCAGTTGCCTCTTGAAAAAGCACCTTTGGGACAACCATGACCTGGATGACTGGGAATCTCCATAGATGTCCGTTTCTTCCTTCTTTCCTCCCTCTCTCCTTCCTTCCTTCCTTCCTTCCTTCCTTCCTTCCTTCCTTCCTTCCTTCCTTCCTTCCTTCCTTCGAGGTATACAGCAAAGGACAAAACTGAAACAGGACACAATCCTATTTCGGGAATGTTTGCTTTCAGGACCCTGGAGAGCAACCATTTACGTGATGTCAGGTTTCTAGGCCTGTACAAGGCAGCTCAACTTCCCTTCTCCCAAACGTTTCATATTAGAGAAGTGAGGTGACTTTCCCCATCAAAGCAAATCTGCTGTCTGTTGGTTTTTTGTTTGTTTGTTTGTTTGTTTTTTAATTTGATTTATATGCCGCCCTTCTCCAGAGACTCAGGGCAGCTTACAATGCATTAAGCAATAGCCTTCATACTTTTGTATATTTATACAAAGTCAGCTTATTGCCCCCACAAACTGGGTCCTCATTTCACCTACCTTAGAAAGGATGGAAGGCTGAGTCAACCTTGAGCCTGGGGAGATTCGAACCTGCAGTAATTACAGGCAGCTGTGTTAATAACAGGGTGCTTTAAACCACTGTACTACCAAGGCTCTTGGTGCCATGTGCCATGACAAAGGGCTTCCTGACCCTGTCCAGTCTTGACCCAGAATGGGTGTGCATACACAGACCTCAGTGGTGAAATCCAAATTTTTTTTTTACTACCGGTTTTGTAGACGTGGCTTGTTGGGTGTGGCAGGGGAAGGATACTACAAAATCTCCATTCCCTCCCCTCTCTGGAGCCAGCCAGAAGTGGCATTTGACGGTTCTCTGAACTGCTCAAAATTTCCGCTACTGGTTCTCCAGAACCTGTCAGAACCTGCTGGATTTCATCCCTGACAGACCTCTCTTGAGACCGGAGGGAGATCTGAAAGGACGGCAATCAGCATGATGATAGGGTAAGGTAGGGTAGGGTAGGGTAGGGTAGGGTAGGGTAGGGTAGAGTAGAGTAGAGGAGAGGAGAGGAGAGGAGAGGAGAGGAGAGGAGAGGAGAGGAGAGGAGAAGAGAAGAGAAGAGAAGAGAAGAGAAGAGAAGAGAAGAGAAGAGAAGAGAAGAGAAGAGAAGAGAAGAGAAGAGAAGAGAAGAGAAGAGAAGATGGAATGGAATAAAGGATAGGGTAGGGTAGGGTAGGGTAAGGTAGGGTAGAGTAGAGTAGAGTAGAGTAGAGTAGAATAGAATAGAATAGAATAGAATAGAATAGAATAGAATAGAATAGAATAGAATAGAATAGAATAGAATAGAATATAGAGTAGAGTAGAGTAGAGTAGAAGAGAGAAGAGAAGAGAAGAGAAGAGAAGAGAAGAGAAGAGAAGAGAAGAGAAGAGGAAATGGAATAAAGGATAGGATAGGGTACTATAGGGTAGGGTAGGGTAGGGTAGAGTAGAGTAGAGTAGAGTAGAATAGAGTAGAGTAGAGTAGAGTAGAGTAGAGTAGAGTAGAGTAGAGTAGAGTAGAATAGAATATAGAGTAGAGTAGAGTAGAGTAGAGTAGAGTAGAAGAGAGAAGAGAAGAGAAGAGAAGAGAAGAGAAGAGAAGAGAAGAGAAGAGAAGAGAAGAGAAGAGAAGAGAAGAGAAGATGAAATGGAATAAAGAATAGAATGGATAGGACAGGACAGAGCAGGATAGCAGAGTTGGAAGGAACCTTATAGGTCTTCTAGTCAACCCCCTGCTCAGGCAGGAAACCCTACACCCTTTCAGACAAATGGTTATCCAGTCACTTTGGATCACTTTGCAAATTCTGCCACAGCACGGCAGCTTCACTTCGCCTCGAAAATTAATGGAGATCCAGAGCACCCCATTAACTCTGGGTGAACTTTGCATGGCCTGAAAAGCAGAAACAAGAGGTTGCTTGTTTGTGCAGCTTCCTCTTCTGGTTACCCGGGAGACACTCTCGCTCACCACAGACATCCAGGGAAGCCTATATATTTGCACGCTCTCTTCCCCAAGCAAGCAGCTCAGAGAAAGTTCCTGCCAAAAATCATCGGCCAATACCTGCTTTGGGTCACAATAACTGTGACCCAAAGCACTGACACTGGGGGGCTCCATTTGTTCCTCTCCAGGCACAGCAGGGCCTCTAAAGCCAGGCTCTCCAAACCTGCTGACTTTAAGACCTGTGGACTTCAACTCCCAGAATTCCCCAGCCACAGCAGGGCCTCTAAAGCCAGGCTCTCCAAACTTGGTGACTTTAAGACCTGTGGACTTCAACTCCCAGAATTCCCCAGCCAGTTCTGCTCTGGCTTTGCTCTGGTCCCATTGCAGGGAAGATGTGGGGGGACAGTGCCAGCAGAGTATTAAAAATGGCTCTCCCACCTCTTTCCCTCTTAATTCGGTTGCTCGGTTGTGAATTTTCCTTTCTTCCCCGCTCTCAGCCTTTCCTCTTGAGAACCGGGGAGAAATAGCGCGGAAAGAAGTCGGCGCTCTCCCTCGATGGAGGAATCGGACCAGCAATGCATAAAATTACCCCGTCTTCTTTCTTGCACTCCCTTTATTAATTAAATGAGCACAGCTCCTCTTCCTCCCTCGCTTGCCTCAAAGGTCGACATTCCTCCCCAATAACTCAGAACGGTGATTCCATCCCAGTTTGATTTCAGCGGGAAAATGCATCGCTTGGATGGGATCTAAATAAAGAGCAATGGACGGTATAGGGAGTCCTCAACGTATGACTCTTTTTTTACCATGGTTGTTAAGTGTACAGCAACAGCCATACCACTTAGACGTATATACCGATTCACAGTGCTTTTACAGCCCTCTCTAAGCAGTTTACAGAGTCAGCCTCCTGCCCTCAACAATCTGGGTCCTCATTTTAGCGACCTTGGAAGGATGGGAGGCTGAGTCAACCTTGAGCCGGTCAGGATCGAACTCCTGGCGGTTAGCAGAGTCAGCCTGCAATACTGCACACTAATCACTGTGCCACCACAGAAGGAGGGAAGGAAGGAAGGAAGGAAGGAAGGAAGGAAGGAAGGAAGGAAGGAAGGAAGGAAGGAAGGAAGGAAGGAAGGAAGGAAGGGCAAGACACTTACAGTGTTTTACAGCCCTCTCTAAGCAGTTTACAGAGTCAGACTCTTCCCCAACAATCTGGGTCCTCATTTTACTGACCTTGGAAGGATGGAAGGTTGAGTCAACCTTGAGCCGGTCAGAATCGAACTCTTGGCAGTGAGCAGAGTCAGCCTGCAATACTGCAAACTAATCACTGTGCCACCAAGGAAGGAAGGAAGGAAGGAAGGAAGGAAGGAAGGAAGGAAGGAAGGAAGGAAGGAAGGAAAGGAAGGAAAGGAAGGAAGGAAGGAAGGAAGGAAGGAAGGAAGGAAGGAAGGAAGGAAGGAAGGAAGGAAGGAAAGGAAGGGTGAGCAATAGCACTTAGCTCTCAAGGCCAGGAAGGTTGTCCTCCAAAAAGACCTTCATCATTCATTGGTAGAACAGAAGAAGGGTTTGACTCCTACAGGCAGTCTCCCGTTAAATTCCTTCTAGAAGGTGCCCCCAGTCACCCAGTTCACAAATGGGGACCCTTTAGCATGGGATTCAAACCATCTCTCACCTTCTCTTATCGCCACCTCCAATGTCTATTGAGGAGGACAAATAGATTTCAGCTCCAGGTGCATCTTCATCTTGCTGATACGTACGGCTGAGCCAAAATCACTTCCGCTCCTGGACGATCTACAAAAGGTGCTATGAAGTCAAGAGTCCCATGGCTGTCACAAAGGGCCCCCCCCCAAAGCATCCATTCCGCAGGACGTCCTGGGATTGAGTCGCCTCCAAAGATCTCTGTAAATTAGCAAGCATGGAAGATGAAGTCCAAAACTCCCCGGCGTTTGGCAAGTCCTCATACAGCAGACGGCATCTGGAAATGAAGTCTTATTTTTTTTTTAAATTTGATTTATATGCCGCCCTTCTCCAGAGACTCAGGGCGGCTTACAATGCGTTAAGCAATAGCCTTCATTCTTTTGTATATTTATACAAAGTCAGCTTATTGCCCCCACAATCTGGGTCCTCAATTTACCCACCTTAGAAAGGATGGAAGGGTGAGTCAACCTTGAGCCTTGGAGAGATTCGAACTTACTTTAATGGCAGACAGCTGGTGTTAATAACCAGCTTAATAACAGGGTGCCTTAGACCACTGTACTACCAAGGCTCATTATTAAAGACATCCATTCTCCGCCGTTATGATTTAATGGGGACCCCCCCCCCCAAAAAAAGGATTTCTTGGCTCACCCAATCCCTCAATCCACCGCCAGGCTGGCTTTGAGTATCCGGCAGACAAGTCAGCAAAGCATTTGGCCCAGCCATTTTTACTAGCGTAGTTGTTTCCCATTACGACAGCGTGGTCTATCCCTATCCCATCTTTTCAAGCCAAAGGGGTGTCTAATTCCCCCATGCCAACAGCAAAGCGATCCTACCAGCAGAATGAGGGACCGGAGAATAATGGATGCCAGGGGAAGGGAGGGGGCAGCTTTGCAGCAAAACGAATATGAGCAAATATGAATGCCAAATGCAATCCCCCGTCTTCTGGTGCCAGGTTCACAGTTACTGTGACACCTGCGTCTCTCTCTCTCTCTCTCTCTCTCTCTCTCTCTGATTTTATTTGCACAACCACACCCTGAGGTCAGTTGGGTTGGGGTGGGGGGGAAGCGGGTTGCACAAATCAGGCAACATCCGGTCCAAATCGTGGCTTTGGCTGGGGAAGTCGGTTTGATTCCATTCAACCCTCAACCCGATTTTGGGGGGGGGGATTGGTCCTGGTTCAATTCTCTTTTAATGCAGTCCAACGAAGCTGTTCCTGCCCATGTGCAGATCGAAATCCCTGACAAGAGAGAAGATTCTCTTTTTAAAAAAAAATAAATAAAAATACCGGCTACATGTTATTAATTTCTTTAGGGGAAAAAAAAAAACCGAGCTGTATGTTGGGTATATTAATTATTATTAATAATATTAATAATAATTAATATTATTAATTCCCTTTTTTTAAAAAAAACAGCTGTATGTTAATAACGGTAGGAGCCCTGATGGCGCAGGGGTTAGAATGCAGGATGGCAGACTAATTCTGCCAACAGTTCGATCCTGACCGGCTTAAGGTTGACTCAGCCTTCTATCCTTCCAAAATTGGTAATATGAGGATCCAGATTGTTGGGGGCAAGAGGCTGATTCTATAAACTGCTTCTAGAGGACTGTGAAGCATTGTGAAGTGGCTTATAAGTCTAAGGCCTAGTGCTAAGTGGGGAGGGAGGGAGGGAGGGAGGGAGGGAGGGAGGGAGGGAGGGAGGGAGGGAGGAAGGAAGGAAGGAAGGAAGGAAGGAAGGAAGGAAGGAAGGAAGGAAGGAAGGAAGGAAGGAAGGAAGGAAGGGCTGTGGTGATGACCCAGTGGTTAGAATGCAGTATTGCAGGCTAACTCTGCAGACTGCTAGCAGTTCGATCCTGATTAATTCAAGGTTGACTCAGCCTTCCATCCTTCCAAGGTCAGTAAAATGAGGACCCAGACTGTTGGGGGAAATAAGCTGACTCTGTAAACTGCTTAGAGGGGGCTGTAAAGCACTATGAAGCGGTATATAAGTGTTATCACTGTTCACTTCAGGAGTGAGTTCGATCCTAACCGGTTCAAAATTTACTCAGCCTTCCATCCTTCCAAGGTCAGTAAAACGAGGACCCAGATTGTTGGGGGCAATATGCTGACTCTGTAAACCGCTTAGAGAGGGCCGTAAAGCACTGTGAAGCAGTATATAAGTCTAAGCGCTATTGCTATTGCCAATTTGCTCCTGCAAAGGGAAAGTATCTGTTTATTGATACCGATTTCAATTCAGGAAATCCCAGTAGGGTATTTCAGAAAGCTAAAAAATGGCAGCACCCAGAGAGAATTAAAATAAAGCCCCTAAGCTCCAAATCTGCAAGGCTGAAGACTGACTCATTTTTTTTTTCATGGTGGCATTTCTACACGGTAACTCTACATGCCAAAGCGATGTCTGATCTTCCTATGACGCTGCCACATCTCAAATGAGCCTGATGCTCCTTTCCTGATCCTTCCAAAGTTTTGCATCGATGAAGCCAGCTCCCTGAATTTAAGACGAGTCCCCTTTTGCCAAGCGAGATTTTAATTGTTGTCCGGGTTTCCAGGCACGCACGTCGGTGTGCAAGCCGGAAGCAATCAACGAAGGAGCCGGTGCTAAATGAGACAGTTTTGTTTTCATTTTCAAACTAATTAAAGATTCCAACTTCCTTGACAGCAACCATCTCTTCCACCCGCATGCAGATATGGCTGGAATTCCACCCCGAATCACATTCTAGCATCTGTTTTTACATTTGAGAAAAAAAATTTTTTTGCTCCTGGGCAGCTTTTTTTCTGACTGTGACATCACGCGTTTTCTTCCTCGGGCAGCAAAAACACTCAATTTTTAAAAACAGCTAATAATAATATTTTTAGACATGGAATTCCACCCCGAATCACATTCTAGCATCCGTTATTACATTTGACAAAAAAAAAAATTTTTGCTCCTGGGCAGCTTTTTTTCTGACTGCGGCATCACGCGTTTTCTTCCTCGGGCAGCAAAAACACTCGATTTTTAAAAACAGCTAATAATAATATTTTTAGACATGGAATTCCACCCCGAATCACATTTTGTGTCCGTTATTACATTTGAGAAAAAAAAAATTTTTTGCTCCTGGGCAGCTTTTTTTCTGACCGCGGCATCACGCGTTTTCTTCCTCGGTCAGCAAAAACACTCGATTTTTAAAAACAGCTAATAATAATATTTTTAGACATGGAATTCCACCCCGAATCACATTCTAGCATCCGTTATTACATTTGACAAAAAAAAAATTTTTAGCTCCTGGGCAGCTTTTTTTCTGACCGCGGCATCACGGGTTTTCTTCCTCGGGCAGCAAAAACACTCG
The DNA here is from genome assembly GCF_059756535.1 of Pantherophis guttatus. Classification (NCBI taxonomy): domain Eukaryota; kingdom Metazoa; phylum Chordata; class Lepidosauria; order Squamata; family Colubridae; genus Pantherophis; species Pantherophis guttatus. The sequence continues at coordinate 29,404,752 of NC_142071.1, forward strand.
ATTTTTAAAAACAGCTAATACTAATATTTTTAGACATGGAATTCCACTCCGAATCACATTCTAGCATCCGTTATTACATTTGAGAAAAAAAATTTTTTTTGCTCCTGGGCAGCTTTTTTTCTGACCACGGCATCACGCGTTTTCTTCCTCGGTCAGCAAAAACACTCGATTTTTAAAAACAGCTAATAATAATATTTTTAGACATGGAATTCCACCCCGAATCACATTCTAGCATCCGTTATTACATTTGAGAAAAAAAATTTTTTTTGCTCCTGGGCAGCTTTTTTTCTGACCGCGGCATCACGCGTTTTCTTCCTCGGGCAGCAAAAACACTCGATTTTTAAAAACAGCAAATAATAATATTTTTAGACATAGAATTCCACCCCGAATCACATTCTAGCATCCGTTATTACATTTGAGAAAAAAAAATTTTTTTGCTCCTGGGCAGCTTTTTTTATGACCGCGGCATCACGCGTTTTCTTCCTCGGGCAGCAAAAACACTCGATTTTTAAAAAGAGCTAATAATAATATTTTTAGACATGGAATTCCACCCCGAATCACGTTCTAGCATCCGTTATTACATTTGAGAAGAAAAAAATTTTTTGCTCCTGGGCAGATTTTTTTCTGACCGCGGCATCACGCGTGTTCTTCCGCGGGCAGCAAAAACACTCGATTTTTAAAAACAGCTAATAATAATATTTTTAGACATGGAATTCCACCCCGAATCACATTCTGGCACCCGTTATTACATTTGAGAAAAAAAAATTTTTTTGCTCCTGGGCAGCTTTTTTTCTGACCGCGGCATCACGCGTTTTCTTCCTCGGGCAGCAAAAACACTCGATTTTTAAAAACAGCTAATAATAATATTTTTAGACATGGAATTCCACCCCGAATCACATTCTAGCATCCGTTATTACATTTGAGAAAAAAAAATTTTTTTTGCTCCTGGGCAGCTTTTTTTCTGACAGTGGCATCACGCGTTTTCTTCCTCGGGCAGCAAAAACACTCGATTTTTAAAAACAGCAAATAATAATATTTTTAGACATGGAATTCCACCCCGAATCACATTCTGGCACCCGTTGTTACATTTGAGAAAAAAAAATTTTTTTGGTCCTGGGCAGCTTTTTTTCTGACCGCGGCATCACGCGTTTTCTTCCTCGGGCAGCAAAAACACTCGATTTTTTAAAAGAGCTAATAATAATATTTTTAGACATGGAATTCCACCCCAAATCACATTCCAGCATCCGTTATTACATTTGAGAAAAAAAAAATTTTGCTCCTGGGCAGCTTTTTTTCTGACCGCGGCATCACGCGTTTTCTTCCTCGGGCAGCAAAAACACTCGATTTTTAAAAACAGCTAATAATAATATTTTTAGACATGGAATTCCAGCCCGAATCACATTCTAGCATCCGTTATTACATTTGAAAAGAAAAAATTTTTTTGCTCCTGGGCAGCTTTTTTTCTGACCGCGGCATCACGCGTTTTCTTCCTCGGGCAGCAAAAACACTCGATTTTTAAAAACAGCTAATAATAATATTTTTAGACATGGAATTCCACCCCGAATGACATTCTAGCATCCGTTATTACATTTGAGAAAAAAAATTTTTTTGCTCCTGGGCAGCTTTTTTTCTGACCGCGGCATCACGCGTTTTCTTCCTCGGGCAGCAAAAACACTCGATTTTTAAAAACAGCTAATAATAATATTTTTAGACATGGAATTCCACCCCGAATCACATTCTAGCATCCGTTATTACATTTGAGAAAAAAAATTTTTTTGCTCCTGGGCAGCTTTTTTTCTGACCGCGGCATCACGCGTTTTCTTCCTCGGGCAGCAAAAACACTCGATTTTTAAAAACAGCTAATAATAATATTTTTAGACATGGAATTCCACCCCGAATCACATTCCAGCATCCGTTATTACATTTGAGAAAAAAAAAATTTTTGCTCCTGGGCAGCTTTTTTTCTGACCGCGGCATCACGCGTTTTCTTCCTCGGGCAGCAAAAACACTCGATTTTTAAAAACAGCTAATAATAATATTTTTAGACATGGAATTCCACCCCGAATCACATTCTAGCATCCGTTATTACATTTGAGAAAAAAAAAATTTTTTGCTCCTGGGCAGCTTTTTTTCTGACCGCGGCATCACACATTTTTTTCCTCGGGCAACAAAAACACTCGATTTTTAAAAACAGCAAATAATAATATTTTTAGACATGGAATTCCACCCCGAATCACATTCTGGCACCCGTTGTTACATTTGAGAAAAAAAAATTTTTTTGGTCCTGGGCAGCTTTTTTTCTGACCGCGGCATCACGCGTTTTCTTCCTCGGGCAGCAAAAACACTCGATTTTTTAAAAGAGCTAATAATAATATTTTTAGACATGGAATTCCACCCCAAATCACATTCCAGCATCCGTTATTACATTTGAGAAAAAAAAAATTTTGCTCCTGGGCAGCTTTTTTTCTGACCGCGGCATCACGCGTTTTCTTCCTCGGGCAGCAAAAACACTCGATTTTTAAAAACAGCTAATAATAATATTTTTAGACATGGAATTCCAGCCCGAATCACATTCTAGCATCCGTTATTACATTTGAAAAGAAAAAATTTTTTTGCTCCTGGGCAGCTTTTTTTCTGACCGCGGCATCACGCGTTTTCTTCCTCGGGCAGCAAAAACACTCGATTTTTAAAAACAGCTAATAATAATATTTTTAGACATGGAATTCCACCCCGAATGACATTCTAGCATCCGTTATTACATTTGAGAAAAAAAATTTTTTTGCTCCTGGGCAGCTTTTTTTCTGACCGCGGCATCACGCGTTTTCTTCCTCGGGCAGCAAAAACACTCGATTTTTAAAAACAGCTAATAATAATATTTTTAGACATGGAATTCCACCCCGAATCACATTCTAGCATCCGTTATTACATTTGAGAAAAAAAAATTTTTTGCTCCTGGGCAGCTTTTTTTCTGACCGCGGCATCACGCGTTTTCTTCCTCGGGCAGCAAAAACACTCGATTTTTAAAAACAGCTAATAATAATATTTTTAGACATGGAATTCCACCCCGAATCACATTCCAGCATCCGTTATTACATTTGAGAAAAAAAAAATTTTTGCTCCTGGGCAGCTTTTTTTCTGACCGCGGCATCACGCGTTTTCTTCCTCGGGCAGCAAAAACACTCGATTTTTAAAAACAGCTAATAATAATATTTTTAGACATGGAATTCCACCCCGAATCACATTCTAGCATCCGTTATTACATTTGAGAAAAAAAAAATTTTTTGCTCCTGGGCAGCTTTTTTTCTGACCGCGGCATCACACATTTTTTTCCTCGGGCAACAAAAACACTCGATTTTTAAAAACAGCAAATAATAATATTTTTAGACATGGAATTCCACCCAGAATCACATTCTGGCACCCGTTGTTACATTTGAGAAAAAAAAATTTTTTTGCTCCTGGGCAGCTTTTTTTATGACCGCGGCATCACGCGTTTTCTTCCTCGGGCAGCAAAAACACTCGATTTTTAAAAAGAGCTAATAATAATATTTTTAGACATGGAATTCCACCCCGAATCACGTTCTAGCATCCGTTATTACATTTGAGAAGAAAAAAATTTTTTGCTCCTGGGCAGATTTTTTTCTGACCGCGGCATCACGCGTGTTCTTCCGCGGGCAGCAAAAACACTCGATTTTTAAAAACAGCTAATAATAATATTTTTAGACATGGAATTCCACCCCGAATCACATTCTGGCACCCGTTATTACATTTGAGAAAAAAAAATTTTTTTGCTCCTGGGCAGCTTTTTTTCTGACCGCGGCATCACGCGTTTTCTTCCTCGGGCAGCAAAAACACTCGATTTTTAAAAACAGCTAATAATAATATTTTTAGACATGGAATTCCACCCCGAATCACATTCTAGCATCCGTTATTACATTTGAGAAAAAAAAATTTTTTTTGCTCCTGGGCAGCTTTTTTTCTGACAGTGGCATCACGCGTTTTCTTCCTCGGGCAGCAAAAACACTCGATTTTTAAAAACAGCAAATAATAATATTTTTAGACATGGAATTCCACCCCGAATCACATTCTGGCACCCGTTGTTACATTTGAGAAAAAAAAATTTTTTTGGTCCTGGGCAGCTTTTTTTCTGACCGCGGCATCACGCGTTTTCTTCCTCGGGCAGCAAAAACACTCGATTTTTTAAAAGAGCTAATAATAATATTTTTAGACATGGAATTCCACCCCAAATCACATTCCAGCATCCGTTATTACATTTGAGAAAAAAAAAATTTTGCTCCTGGGCAGCTTTTTTTCTGACCGCGGCATCACGCGTTTTCTTCCTCGGGCAGCAAAAACACTCGATTTTTAAAAACAGCTAATAATAATATTTTTAGACATGGAATTCCAGCCCGAATCACATTCTAGCATCCGTTATTACATTTGAGAAGAAAAAATTTTTTTGCTCCTGGGCAGCTTTTTTTCTGACCGCGGCATCACGCGTTTTCTTCCTCGGGCAGCAAAAACACTCGATTTTTAAAAACAGCTAATAATAATATTTTTAGACATGGAATTCCACCCCGAATGACATTCTAGCATCCGTTATTACATTTGAGAAAAAAAATTTTTTTGCTCCTGGGCAGCTTTTTTTCTGACCGCGGCATCACGCGTTTTCTTCCTCGGGCAGCAAAAACACTCGATTTTTAAAAACAGCTAATAATAATATTTTTAGACATGGAATTCCACCCCGAATCACATTCTAGCATCCGTTATTACATTTGAGAAAAAAAATTTTTTTGCTCCTGGGCAGCTTTTTTTCTGACCGCGGCATCACGCGTTTTCTTCCTCGGGCAGCAAAAACACTCGATTTTTAAAAACAGCTAATAATAATATTTTTAGACATGGAATTCCACCCCGAATCACATTCCAGCATCCGTTATTACATTTGAGAAAAAAAAAATTTTTGCTCCTGGGCAGCTTTTTTTCTGACCGCGGCATCACGCGTTTTCTTCCTCGGGCAGCAAAAACACTCGATTTTTAAAAACAGCTAATAATAATATTTTTAGACATGGAATTCCACCCCGAATCACATTCTAGCATCCGTTATTACATTTGAGAAAAAAAAAATTTTTTGCTCCTGGGCAGCTTTTTTTCTGACCGCGGCATCACACATTTTTTTCCTCGGGCAACAAAAACACTCGATTTTTAAAAACAGCAAATAATAATATTTTTAGACATGGAATTCCACCCAGAATCACATTCTGGCACCCGTTGTTACATTTGAGAAAAAAAAATTTTTTTGCTCCTGGGCAGCTTTTTTTCTGACCGCGGCATCACGCGTTTTCTTCCTCGGGCAGCAAAAACACTCGATTTTTAAAAAGAGCTAATAATAATATTTTTAGACATGGAATTCCACCCCGAATCACATTCCAGCATCCGTTATTACATTTGAGAAAAAAAAAATTTTTGCTCCTGGGCAGCTTTTTTTCTGACCGTGGCATCATGCGTTTTCTTCCTCGGGCAGCAAAAACACTCGATTTTTAAAAACAGCTAATAATAATATTTTTAGACATGGAATTCCAGCCCGAATCACATTCTAGCATCCGTTATTACATTTGAGAAGAAAAAATTTTTTTGCTCCTGGGCAGCTTTTTTTCTGACCGCGGCATCACGCGATTTCTTCCTCGGGCAGCAAAAACACTCGATTTTTAAAAACAGCTAATAATAATATTTTTAGACATGGAATTCCACCCCGAATGACATTCTAGCATCCGTTATTACATTTGAGAAAAAAAATTTTTTTGCTCCTGGGCAGCTTTTTTTCTGACCGCGGCATCACGCGTTTTCTTCCTCGGGCAGCAAAAACACTCGATTTTTAAAAACAGCAAATAATAATATTTTTAGACATGGAATTCCACCCCGAATCACATTCTAGCATCCGTTATTACATTTGAGAAAAAAAAATTTTTTGCTCCTGGGCAGCTTTTTTTCTGACCGCGGCATCACGCGTTTTCTTCCTCGGGCAGCAAAAACACTCGATTTTTAAAAACAGCTAATAATAATATTTTTAGACATGGAATTCCACCCCGAATCACATTCTAGCATCCGTTATTACATTTGAGGAAAAAAAAATTTTTGCTCCTGGGCAGCTTTTTTTCTGACCGCGGCATCACGCGTTTTCTTCCTCGGGCAGCAAAAACACTCGATTTTTAAAAACAGCTAATAATAATATTTTTAGACATGGAATTCCACCCCGAATCACATTCTAGCATCCGTTATTACATTTGAGAAGAAAAAATTTTTTTGCTCCTGGGCAGCTTTTTTTCTGACCGCGGCATCACGCATTTTTTTCCTCGGGCAACAAAAACACTCGATTTTTAAAAACAGCAAATAATAATATTTTTAGACATGGAATTCCACCCCGAATCACATTCTGGCACCCGTTGTTACATTTGAGAAAAAAAAAATTTTTTGCTCCTGGGCAGCTTTTTTTCTGACCGCGGCATCACGCGTTTTCTTCCTCGGGCAGCAAAAACACTCGATTTTTAAAAACAGCAAATAATAATATTTTTAGACATGGAATTCCACCCCGAATCACATTCTGGCACCCGTTGTTACATTTGAGAAAAAAAAATTTTTTTGGTCCTGGGCAGCTTTTTTTCTGACCGCGGCATCACGCGTTTTCTTCCTCGGGCAGCAAAAACACTCGATTTTTAAAAAGAGCTAATAATAATATTTTTAGACATGGAATTCCACCCCAAATCACATTCCAGCATCCGTTATTACATTTGAGAAAAAAAAAAATTTTGCTCCTGGGCAGCTTTTTTTCTGACCGCGGCATCACGCGTTTTCTTCCTCGGGCAGCAAAAACACTCGATTTTTAAAAACAGCTAATAATAATATTTTTAGACATGGAATTCCAGCCCGAATCACATTCTAGCATCCGTTATTACATTTGAAAAGAAAAAATTTTTTTGCTCCTGGGCAGCTTTTTTTCTGACCGCGCGCGGCATCACGCGTTTTCTTCCTCGGGCAGCAAAAACACTCGATTTTTAAAAACAGCAAATAATAATATTTTTAGACATGGAATTCCAGCCCGAATCACGTTCTAGCATCCGTTATTACATTTGAGAAGAAAAAATTTTTTTGCTCCTGGGCAGCTTTTTTTCTGACCGCGGCATCACGCGTTTTCTTCCTCGGGCAGCAAAAACACTCGATTTTTAAAAACAGCTAATAATAATATTTTTAGACATGGAATTCCACCCCGAATGACATTCTAGCATCCGTTATTACATTTGAGAAAAAAAAAATTTTTGCTCCTGGGCAGCTTTTTTTCTGACCGCGGCATCACGCGTTTTCTTCCTCGGGCAGCAAAAACACTCGATTTTTAAAAACAGCTAATAATAATATTTTTAGACATGGAATTCCACCCCGAATCACATTCTAGCATCCGTTATTACATTTGAGAAAAAAATTTTTTTTGCTCCTGGGCAGCTTTTTTTCTGACCGCGGCATCACGCGTTTTCTTCCTCGGGCAGCAAAAACACTCGATTTTTAAAAAGAGCTAATAATAATATTTTTAGACATGGAATTCCACCCCGAATCACATTCCAGCATCCGTTATTACATTTGAGAAAAAAAAAATTTTTGCTCCTGGGCAGCTTTTTTTCTGACCGCGGCATCACGCGTTTTCTTCCTCGGGCAGCAAAAACACTCGATTTTTAAAAACAGCTAATAATAATATTTTTAGACATGGAATTCCACCCCGAATCACATTCTAGCATCCGTTATTACATTTGAGAAAAAAAAAATTTTTTGCTCCTGGGCAGCTTTTTTTCTGACCGCGGCATCACACATTTTTTTCCTCGGGCAACAAAAACACTCGATTTTTAAAAACAGCAAATAATAATATTTTTAGACATGGAATTCCACCCAGAATCACATTCTAGCATCCGTTATTACATTTGAGAAAAAAAAATTTTTTTGCTCCTGGGCAGCTTTTTTTCTGACCGCGGCATCACGCGTTTTCTTCCTCGGGCAGCAAAAACACTCGATTTTTAAAAACAGCAAATAATAATATTTTTAGACATGGAATTCCACCCCGAAACACATTCTAGCATCCGTTATTACATTTGAGAAGAAAAATTTTTTTTGCTCCTTGGCAGCTTTTTTTCTGACCGCGGCATCACGCGTTTTCTTCCTCGGGCAGAAAAAACACTCGATTTTTAAAAACAGCAAATAATAATATTTTTAGACATGGAATTCCACCCCGAATCACATTCTGGCACCCGTTGTTACATTTGAGAAAAAAAAATTTTTTTGGTCCTGGGCAGCTTTTTTTCTGACCACGGCATCACGCGTTTTCTTCCTCGGGCAGCAAAAACACTCGATTTTTAAAAAGAGCTAATAATAATATTTTTAGACATGGAATTCCACCCCAAATCACATTCCAGCATCCGTTATTACATTTGAGAAAAAAAAAAATTTTGCTCCTTGGCAGCTTTTTTTCTGACCGCGGCATCACGCGTTTTCTTCCTCGGGCAGCAAAAACACTCGATTTTTAAAAACAGCTAATAATAATATTTTTAGACATGGAATTCCAGCCCGAATCACATTCTAGCATCCGTTATTACATTTGAAAAGAAAAAATTTTTTTGCTCCTGGGCAGCTTTTTTTCTGACCGCGCGCGGCATCACGCGTTTTCTTCCTCGGGCAGCAAAAACACTCGATTTTTAAAAACAGCAAATAATAATATTTTTAGACATGGAATTCCAGCCCGAATCACGTTCTAGCATCCGTTATTACATTTGAGAAGAAAAAATTTTTTTGCTCCTGGGCAGCTTTTTTTCTGACCGCGGCATCACGCGTTTTCTTCCTCGGGCAGCAAAAACACTCGATTTTTAAAAACAGCTAATAATAATATTTTTAGACATGGAATTCCACCCCGAATGACATTCTAGCATCCGTTATTACATTTGAGAAAAAAAAAATTTTTGCTCCTGGGCAGCTTTTTTTCTGACCGCGGCATCACGCGTTTTCTTCCTCGGGCAGCAAAAACACTCGATTTTTACAAACAGCTAATAATAATATTTTTAGACATGGAATTCCACCCCGAATCACATTCTAGCATCCGTTATTACATTTGAGAAAAAAAATTTTTTTGCTCCTGGGCAGCTTTTTTTCTGACCGCGGCATCACGCGTTTTCTTCCTCGGGCAGCAAAAACACTCGATTTTTAAAAACAGCTAATAATAATATTTTTAGACATGGAATTCCACCCCGAATCACATTCCAGCATCCGTTATTACATTTGAGAAAAAAAAAATTTTTGCTCCTGGGCAGCTTTTTTTCTGACCGCGGCATCACGCGTTTTCTTCCTCGGGCAGCAAAAACACTCGATTTTTAAAAACAGCTAATAATAATATTTTTAGACATGGAATTCCACCCCGAATCACATTCTAGCATCCGTTATTACATTTGAGAAAAAAATTTTTTTTGCTCCTGGGCAGCTTTTTTTCTGACCGCGGCATCACGCGTTTTCTTCCTCGGGCAGCAAAAACACTCGATTTTTAAAAAGAGCTAATAATAATATTTTTAGACATGGAATTCCACCCCGAATCACATTCCAGCATCCGTTATTACATTTGAGAAAAAAAAAATTTTTGCTCCTGGGCAGCTTTTTTTCTGACCGCGGCATCACGCGTTTTCTTCCTCGGGCAGCAAAAACACTCGATTTTTAAAAACAGCTAATAATAATATTTTTAGACATGGAATTCCACCCCGAATCACATTCTAGCATCCGTTATTACATTTGAGAAAAAAAAAATTTTTTGCTCCTGGGCAGCTTTTTTTCTGACCGCGGCATCACACATTTTTTTCCTCGGGCAACAAAAACACTCGATTTTTAAAAACAGCAAATAATAATATTTTTAGACATGGAATTCCACCCAGAATCACATTCTAGCATCCGTTATTACATTTGAGAAAAAAAATTTTTTTTGCTCCTGGGCAGCTTTTTTTCTGACCGCGGCATCACGCGTTTTCTTCCTCGGGCAGCAAAAACACTCGATTTTTAAAAACAGCAAATAATAATATTTTTAGACATGGAATTCCACCCCGAAACACATTCTAGCATCCGTTATTACATTTGAGAAGAAAAATTTTTTTTGCTCCTTGGCAGCTTTTTTTCTGACCGCGGCATCACGCGTTTTCTTCCTCGGGCAGAAAAAACACTCGATTTTTAAAAACAGCAAATAATAATATTTTTAGACATGGAATTCCACCCCGAATCACATTCTGGCACCCGTTGTTACATTTGAGAAAAAAAAATTTTTTTGGTCCTGGGCAGCTTTTTTTCTGACCACGGCATCACGCGTTTTCTTCCTCGGGCAGCAAAAACACTCGATTTTTAAAAAGAGCTAATAATAATATTTTTAGACATGGAATTCCACCCCAAATCACATTCCAGCATCCGTTATTACATTTGAGAAAAAAAAAAATTTTGCTCCTTGGCAGCTTTTTTTCTGACCGCGGCATCACGCGTTTTCTTCCTCGGGCAGCAAAAACACTCGATTTTTAAAAACAGCTAATAATAATATTTTTAGACATGGAATTCCAGCCCGAATCACATTCTAGCATCCGTTATTACATTTGAAAAGAAAAAATTTTTTTGCTCCTGGGCAGCTTTTTTTCTGACCGCGCGCGGCATCACGCGTTTTCTTCCTCGGGCAGCAAAAACACTCGATTTTTAAAAACAGCAAATAATAATATTTTTAGACATGGAATTCCAGCCCGAATCACGTTCTAGCATCCGTTATTACATTTGAGAAGAAAAAATTTTTTTGCTCCTGGGCAGCTTTTTTTCTGACCGCGGCATCACGCGTTTTCTTCCTCGGGCAGCAAAAACACTCGATTTTTAAAAACAGCTAATAATAATATTTTTAGACATGGAATTCCACCCCGAATGACATTCTAGCATCCGTTATTACATTTGAGAAAAAAAAAATTTTTGCTCCTGGGCAGCTTTTTTTCTGACCGCGGCATCACGCGTTTTCTTCCTCGGGCAGCAAAAACACTCGATTTTTAAAAACAGCTAATAATAATATTTTTAGACATGGAATTCCACCCCGAATCACATTCTAGCATCCGTTATTACATTTGAGAAAAAAAATTTTTTTGCTCCTGGGCAGCTTTTTTTCTGACCGCGGCATCACGCGTTTTCTTCCTCGGGCAGCAAAAACACTCGATTTTTAAAAACAGCTAATAATAATATTTTTAGACATGGAATTCCACCCCGAATCACATTCCAGCATCCGTTATTACATTTGAGAAAAAAAAAATTTTTGCTCCTGGGCAGCTTTTTTTCTGACCGCGGCATCACGCGTTTTCTTCCTCGGGCAGCAAAAACACTCGATTTTTAAAAACAGCTAATAATAATATTTTTAGACATGGAATTCCACCCCGAATCACATTCTAGCATCCGTTATTACATTTGAGAAAAAAAAATTTTTTTGCTCCTGGGCAGCTTTTTTTCTGACCGCGGCATCACACATTTTTTTCCTCGGGCAACAAAAACACTCGATTTTTAAAAACAGCAAATAATAATATTTTTAGACATGGAATTCCACCCAGAATCACATTCTAGCATCCGTTATTACATTTGAGAAAAAAAATTTTTTTTGCTCCTGGGCAGCTTTTTTTCTGACCGCGGCATCACGCGTTTTCTTCCTCGGGCAGCAAAAACACTCGATTTTTAAAAACAGCAAATAATAATATTTTTAGACATGGAATTCCACCCCGAAACACATTCTAGCATCCGTTATTACATTTGAGAAGAAAAATTTTTTTTGCTCCTTGGCAGCTTTTTTTCTGACCGCGGCATCACGCGTTTTCTTCCTCGGGCAGAAAAAACACTCGATTTTTAAAAACAGCAAATAATAATATTTTTAGACATGGAATTCCACCCCGAATCACATTCTAGCATCCGTTATTACATTTGAGAAGAAACAATTTTTTTGCTCCTGGGCAGCTTTTTTTCTGACCGCGGCATCACGCATTTTTTTCCTCGGGCAACAAAAACACTCGATTTTTAAAAACAGCAAATAATAATATTTTTAGACATGGAATTCCACCCAGAATCACATTCTAGCATCGGTTATTACATTTGAGAAGAAAAAAATTTTTTGCTCCTGGGCAGCTTTTTTTCTGACCGCGGCATCACGCGTTTTCTTCCTCGGGCAGCAAAAACACTCGATTTTTAAAAACAGCAAATAATAATATTTTTAGACATGGAATTCCACCCAGAATCACATTCTGGCACCCGTTGTTACATTTGAGAAAAAAAAATTTTTTTGCTCCTGGGCAGCTTTTTTTCTGACCGCGGCATCACGCGTTTTCTTCCTCGGGCAGCAAAAACACTCGATTTTTAAAAAGAGCTAATAATAATATTTTTAGACATGGAATTCCACCCCGAATCACATTCCAGCATCCGTTATTACATTTGAGAAAAAAAAAATTTTTGCTCCTGGGCAGCTTTTTTTCTGACCGTGGCATCACGCGTTTTCTTCCTCGGGCAGCAAAAACACTCGATTTTTAAAAACAGCTAATAATAATATTTTTAGACATGGAATTCCAGCCCGAATCACATTCTAGCATCCGTTATTACATTTGAGAAGAAAAAATTTTTTTGCTCCTGGGCAGCTTTTTTTCTGACCGCGGCATCACGCGATTTCTTCCTCGGGCAGCAAAAACACTCGATTTTTAAAAACAGCTAATAATAATATTTTTAGACATGGAATTCCACCCCGAATGACATTCTAGCATCCGTTATTACATTTGAGAAAAAAAAATTTTTTGCTCCTGGGCAGCTTTTTTTCTGACCGCGGCATCACGCGTTTTCTTCCTCGGGCAGCAAAAACACTCGATTTTTAAAAACAGCAAATAATAATATTTTTAGACATGGAATTCCACCCCGAATCACATTCTAGCATCCGTTATTACATTTGAGAAAAAAAAATTTTTTGCTCCTGGGCAGCTTTTTTTCTGACCGCGGCATCACGCGTTTTCTTCCTCGGGCAGCAAAAACACTCGATTTTTAAAAACAGCTAATAATAATATTTTTAGACATGGAATTCCACCCCGAATCACATTCTAGCATCCGTTATTACATTTGAGGAAAAAAAATTTTTGCTCCTGGGCAGCTTTTTTTCTGACCGCGGCATCACGCGTTTTCTTCCTCGGGCAGCAAAAACACTCGATTTTTAAAAACAGCTAATAATAATATTTTTAGACATGGAATTCCACCCCGAATCACATTCTAGCATCCGTTATTACATTTGAGAAGAAAAAATTTTTTTGCTCCTGGGCAGCTTTTTTTCTGACCGCGGCATCACGCATTTTTTTCCTCGGGCAACAAAAACACTCGATTTTTAAAAACAGCAAATAATAATATTTTTAGACATGGAATTCCACCCCGAATCACATTCTGGCACCCGTTGTTACATTTGAGAAAAAAAAAATTTTTTGCTCCTGGGCAGCTTTTTTTCTGACCGCGGCATCACGCGTTTTCTTCCTCGGGCAGCAAAAACACTCGATTTTTAAAAACAGCAAATAATAATATTTTTAGACATGGAATTCCACCCCGAAACACATTCTAGCATCCGTTATTACATTTGAAAAGAAAAATTTTTTTTGCTCCTTGGCAGCTTTTTTTCTGACCGCGGCATCACGCGTTTTCTTCCTCGGGCAGAAAAAACACTCGATTTTTAAAAACAGCAAATAATAATATTTTTAGACATGGAATTCCACCCCGAATCACATTCTAGCATCCGTTGTTACATTTGAGAAAAAAAAATTTTTTTGCTCCTGGGCAGCTTTTTTTCATCACGCGTTTTCTTCCTCGGGCAGCAAAAACACTCGATTTTTAAAAACAGCTAATAATAATATTTTTAGACATGGAATTCCATCCCGAATCACATTCTAGCATCTGTTATTACATTTGAGAAGAAAAAATTTTTTTGCTCCTGGGCAGCTTTTTTTCTGACCGCGGCATCACGCATTTTTTTCCTCGGGCAACAAAAACACTCGATTTTTAAAAACAGCAAATAATAATATTTTTAGACATGGAATTCCACCCAGAATCACATTCTAGCATCGGTTATTACATTTGAGAAGAAAAAAATTTTTTGCTCCTGGGCAGCTTTTTTTCTGACCGCGGCATCACGCGTTTTCTTCCTCGGGCAGCAAAAACACTCGATTTTTAAAAACAGCAAATAATAATATTTTTAGACATGGAATTCCACCCTGAATCACATTCTAGCATCCGTTATTACATTTGAGAAGAAAATTTTTTTTTTCTCCTTTGCAGCTTTTTTTCTGACCGCGGCATCACGCGTTTTCTTTCTCGGGCAGCAAAAACACTCGATTTTTAAAAACAGCAAATAATAATATTTTTAGACATGGAATTCCACCCTGAATCACATTCTAGCATCCGTTATTACATTTGAGAAGAAAAAATTTTTTTGCTCCTGGGCAGCTTTTTTTCTCACCGCGGCATCACGCGTTTTCTTCCTCGGGCAGCAAAAACACTCGATTTTTAAAAACAGCTAATAATAATATTTTTAGACATGGAATTCCATCCCGAATCACATTCTAGCATCCGTTATTACATTTGAGAAGAAAAAATTTTTTTGCTCCTGGGCAGCTTTTTTTCTGACCGCGGCATCACGCATTTTTTTCCTCGGGCAACAAAAACACTCGATTTTTAAAAACAGCAAATAATAATATTTTTAGACATGGAATTCCACCCAGAATCACATTCTAGCATCGGTTATTACATTTGAGAAGAAAAAAATTTTTTGCTCCTGGGCAGCTTTTTTTCTGACCGCGGCATCACGCGTTTTCTTCCTCGGGCAGCAAAAACACTCGATTTTTAAAAACAGCAAATAATAATATTTTTAGACATGGAATTCCACCCTGAATCACATTCTAGCATCCGTTATTACATTTGAGAAGAAAATTTTTTTTTTCTCCTTTGCAGCTTTTTTTCTGACCGCGGCATCACGCGTTTTCTTTCTCGGGCAGCAAAAACACTCGATTTTTAAAAACAGCAAATAATAATATTTTTAGACATGGAATTCCACCCTGAATCACATTCTAGCATCCGTTATTACATTTGAGAAGAAAAAATTTTTTTGCTCCTGGGCAGCTTTTTTTCTCACCGCGGCATCACGCGTTTTCTTCCTCGGGCAACAAAAACACTCGATTTTTAAAAACAGCTAATAATAATATTTTTAGACATGGAATTCCACCCCAAATCACATTCTAGCATCCGTTATTACATTTTAGAAAAAAAATTTTTTTTTGCTCCTGGGCAGCTTTTTTTCTGACCGCGGCATCACGCGTTTTCTTCCTCGGGCAGCAAAAACACTCGATTTTTAAAAACAGCTAATAATAATATTTTTAGACATGGAATTCCACCCCGAATCACATTCTAGCATCCGTTATTACATTTGAGAAAAAAAAATTTTTTTGCTCCTGGGCAGCTTTTTTTCTGACCGCGGCATCACGCGTTTTCTTCCTCGGGCAGCAAAAACACTCGATTTTTAAAAACAGCAAATAATAATATTTTTAGACATTGAATTCCAGCCCGAATCACATTCTAGCATCCGTTATTACATTTGAGAAGAAAAAATTTTTTTGCTCCTTGGCAGCTTTTTTTCTGACCGCGGCATCACGCGTTTTCTTCCTCGGGCAGCAAAAACACTCGATTTTTAAAAACAGCAAATAATAATATTTTTAGACATTGAATTCCAGCCCGAATCACATTCTAGCATCCGTTATTACATTTGAGAAGAAAAAATTTTTTTGCTCCTGGGCAGCTTTTTTTCTGACCGCGGCATCACGCGTTTTCTTCCTCGGGCAGCAAAAACACTCGATTTTTAAAAACAGCTAATAATAATATTTTTAGACATGGAATTCCATCCCGAATCACATTCTAGCATCCGTTATTACATTTGAGAAGAAAAAATTTTTTTGCTCCTGGGCAGCTTTTTTTCTGACCGCGGCATCACGCATTTTTTTCCTCGGGCAACAAAAACACTCGATTTTTAAAAACAGCAAATAATAATATTTTTAGACATGGAATTCCACCCAGAATCACATTCTAGCATCCGTTATGACATTTGAGAAGAAAAAAATTTTTTGCTCCTGGGCAGCTTTTTTTCTGACCGCGGCATCACGCGTTTTCTTCCTCGGGCAGCAAAAACACTCGATTTTTAAAAACAGCAAATAATAATATTTTTAGACATGGAATTCCACCCAGAATCACATTCTGGCACCCGTTGTTACATTTGAGAAAAAAAAATTTTTTGCTCCTGGGCAGCTTTTTTTCAGACCGCGGCATCACGCGTTTTCTTCCTCGGGCAGCAAAAACACTCGATTTTTAAAAACAGCAAATAATAATATTTTTAGACATGGAATTCCACCCTGAATCACATTCTAGCATCCGTTATTACATTTGAGAAGAAAAATTTTTTTTTCTCCTTTGCAGCTTTTTTTCTCACCGCGGCATCACGCGTTTTCTTCCTCGGGCAGCAAAAACACTCGATTTTTAAAAACAGCAAATAATAATATTTTTAGACATGGAATTCCACCCTGAATCACATTCTAGCATCCGTTATTACATTTTAGAAAAAAAAATTTTTTTTGCTCCTGGGCAGCTTTTTTTCTGACCGCGGCATCACGCGTTTTCTTCCTCGGGCAGCAAAAACACTCGATTTTTAAAAACAGCTAATAATAATATTTTTAGACATGGAATTCCACCCCGAATCACATTCTAGCATCCGTTATTACATTTGAGAAAAAAAAATTTTTTTGCTCCTGGGCAGCTTTTTTTCTGACCGCGGCATCACGCGTTTTCTTCCTCGGGCAGCAAAAACACTCGATTTTTAAAAACAGCAAATAATAATATTTTTAGACATTGAATTTCACCCCGAATCACATTCTGGCAACCGTTGTTACATTTGAGAAAAAAAATTTTTTTGCTCCTGGGCAGCTTTTTTTCTGACCGCGGCATCACGCGTTTTCTTCCTCGGGCAGCAAAAACACTCGATTTTTAAAAACAGCTAATAATAATATTTTTAGACATGGAATTCCACCCCAAATCACATTCTAGCATCCGTTATTACATTTTAGAAAAAAAAATTTTTTTTGCTCCTGGGCAGCTTTTTTTCTGACCGCGGCATCACGCGTTTTCTTCCTCGGGCAGCAAAAACACTCGATTTTTAAAAACAGCTAATAATAATATTTTTAGACATGGAATTCCACCCCGAATCACATTCTAGCATCCGTTATTACATTTGAGAAAAAAAAAATTTTTTGCTCCTGGGCAGCTTTTTTTCTGACCGCGGCATCACGCGTTTTCTTCCTCGGGCAGCAAAAACACTCGATTTTTAAAAACAGCAAATAATAATATTTTTAGACATTGAATTCCAGCCCGAATCACATTCTAGCATCCGTTATTACATTTGAGAAGAAAAAAATTTTTTGCTCCTGGGCAGCTTTTTTTCTGACCGCGGCATCACGGGTTTTTTTCCTCGGGCAGCAAAAACACTCGATTTTTAAAAACAGCTAATAATAATATTTTTAGACATGGAATTCCACCCCGAATCACATTCTGGCACCCGTTGTTACATTTGAGAAAAAAAAATTTTTTTGCTCCTGGGCAGCTTTTTTTCTGACCGCGGCATCACGCGTTTTCTTCCTCGGGCAGCAAAAACACTCGATTTTTAAAAACAGCTAATAATAATATTTTTAGACATGGAATTCCACCCAGAATCACATTCTAGCATCGGTTATTACATTTGAGAAGAAAAAAATTTTTTGCTCCTGGGCAGCTTTTTTTCTGACCGCGGCATCACGCGTTTTCTTCCTCGGGCAGCAAAAACACTCGATTTTTAAAAACAGCAAATAATAATATTTTTAGACATTGAATTCCAGCCCGAATCACATTCTAGCATCCGTTATTACATTTGAGAAGAAAAAAATTTTTTGCTCCTGGGCAGCTTTTTTTCTGACCGCGGCATCACGGGTTTTTTTCCTCGGGCAGCAAAAACACTCGATTTTTAAAAACAGCTAATAATAATATTTTTAGACATGGAATTCCACCCCGAATCACATTCTGGCACCCGTTGTTACATTTGAGAAAAAAAATTTTTTTGCTCCTGGGCAGCTTTTTTTCTGACCGCGGCATCACGCATTTTTTTCCTTGGGCAACAAAAACACTCGATTTTTAAAAACAGCAAATAATAATATTTTTAGACATGGAATTCCACCCAGAATCACATTCTAGCATCGGTTATTACATTTGAGAAGAAAAAAATTTTTTGCTCCTGGGCAGCTTTTTTTCTGACCGCGGCATCACGCGTTTTCTTCCTCGGGCAGCAAAAACACTCGATTTTTAAAAACAGCAAATAATAATATTTTTAGACATGGAATTCCACCCTGAATCACATTCTAGCATCCGTTATTACATTTGAGAAGAAAATTTTTTTTTTCTCCTTTGCAGCTTTTTTTCTGACCGCGGCATCACGCGTTTTCTTTCTCGGGCAGCAAAAACACTCGATTTTTAAAAACAGCAAATAATAATATTTTTAGACATGGAATTCCACCCTGAATCACATTCTAGCATCCGTTATTACATTTGAGAAGAAAAAATTTTTTTGCTCCTGGGCAGCTTTTTTTCTCACCGCGGCATCACGCGTTTTCTTCCTCGGGCAACAAAAACACTCGATTTTTAAAAACAGCTAATAATAATATTTTTAGACATGGAATTCCACCCCAAATCACATTCTAGCATCCGTTATTACATTTTAGAAAAAAAATTTTTTTTTGCTCCTGGGCAGCTTTTTTTCTGACCGCGGCATCACGCGTTTTCTTCCTCGGGCAGCAAAAACACTCGATTTTTAAAAACAGCTAATAATAATATTTTTAGACATGGAATTCCACCCCGAATCACATTCTAGCATCCGTTATTACATTTGAGAAAAAAAAATTTTTTTGCTCCTGGGCAGCTTTTTTTCTGACCGCGGCATCACGCGTTTTCTTCCTCGGGCAGCAAAAACACTCGATTTTTAAAAACAGCAAATAATAATATTTTTAGACATTGAATTCCAGCCCGAATCACATTCTAGCATCCGTTATTACATTTGAGAAGAAAAAATTTTTTTGCTCCTTGGCAGCTTTTTTTCTGACCGCGGCATCACGCGTTTTCTTCCTCGGGCAGAAAAAACACTCGATTTTTAAAAACAGCAAATAATAATATTTTTAGACATGGAATTCCACCCCGAATCACATTCTAGCATCCGTTGTTACATTTGAGAAAAAAAAATTTTTTTTGCTCCTGGGCAGCTTTTTTTCTGACCGCGGCATCACGCGTTTTCTTCCTCGGGCAGCAAAAACACTCGATTTTTAAAAACAGCTAATAATAATATTTTTAGACATGGAATTCCACCCTGAATCACATTCTAGCATCCGTTATTACATTTGAGAAGAAAAAATTTTTTTGCTCCTGGGCAGCTTTTTTTCTCACCGCGGCATCACGCGTTTTCTTCCTCGGGCAACAAAAACACTCGATTTTTAAAAACAGCTAATAATAATATTTTTAGACATGGAATTCCACCCCAAATCACATTCTAGCATCCGTTATTACATTTTAGAAAAAAAAATTTTTTTTGCTCCTGGGCAGCTTTTTTTCTGACCGCGGCATCACGCGTTTTCTTCCTCGGGCAGCAAAAACACTCGATTTTTAAAAACAGCTAATAATAATATTTTTAGACATGGAATTCCACCCCGAATCACATTCTAGCATCCGTTATTACATTTGAGAAAAAAAAATTTTTGTGCTCCTGGGCAGCTTTTTTTCTGACCGCGGCATCACGCGTTTTCTTCCTCGGGCAGCAAAAACACTCGATTTTTAAAAACAGCAAATAATAATATTTTTAGACATTGAATTCCAGCCCGAATCACATTCTAGCATCCGTTATTACATTTGAGAAGAAAAATTTTTTTTGCTCCTGGGCAGCTTTTTTTCTGACCGCGGCATCACGGGTTTTTTTCCTCGGGCAGCAAAAACACTCGATTTTTAAAAACAGCTAATAATAATATTTTTAGACATGGAATTCCACCCCGAATCACATTCTGGCACCCGTTGTTACATTTGAGAAAAAAAAATTTTTTTGCTCCTGGGCAGCTTTTTTTCTGACCGCGGCATCACGCGTTTTCTTCCTCGGGCAGCAAAAACACTCGATTTTTAAAAACAGCTAATAATAATATTTTTAGACATGGAATTCCACCCCGAATCACATTCTGGCAACCGTTGTTACATTTGAGAAAAAAAATTTTTTTGCTCCTGGGCAGCTTTTTTTCTGACCGCGGCATCACGCGTTTTCTTCCTCGGGCAGCAAAAACACTCGATTTTTAAAAACAGCTAATAATAATATTTTTAGACATGGAATTCCACCCCAAATCACATTCTAGCATCCGTTATTACATTTTAGAAAAAAAAATTTTTTTTGCTCCTGGGCAGCTTTTTTTCTGACCGCGGCATCACGCGTTTTCTTCCTCGGGCAGCAAAAACACTCGATTTTTAAAAACAGCTAATAATAATATTTTTAGACATGGAATTCCACCCCGAATCACATTCTAGCATCCGTTATTACATTTGAGAAAAAAAAATTTTTTTGCTCCTGGGCAGCTTTTTTTCTGACCGCGGCATCACGCGTTTTCTTCCTCGGGCAGCAAAAACACTCGATTTTTAAAAACAGCTAATAATAATATTTTTAGACATGGAATTCCACCCCGAATCACATTCTAGCATCCGTTATTACATTTGAGAAAAAAAAATTTTTTTGCTCCTGGGCAGCTTTTTTTCTGACCGCGGCATCACGCGTTTTCTTCCTCGGGCAGCAAAAACACTCGGTTTTTAAAAACAGCAAATAATAATATTTTTAGACATTGAATTCCAGCCCGAATCACATTCTAGCATCCGTTATTACATTTGAGAAGAAAAAATTTTTTTGCTCCTTGGCAGCTTTTTTTCTGACCGCGGCATCACGCGTTTTCTTCCTCGGGCAGAAAAAACACTCGATTTTTAAAAACAGCAAATAATAATATTTTTAGACATGGAATTCCACCCCGAATCACATTCTAGCATCCGTTGTTACATTTGAGAAAAAAAAATTTTTTTTGCTCCTGGGCAGCTTTTTTTCTGACCGCGGCATCACGCGTTTTCTTCCTCGGGCAGCAAAAACACTCGATTTTTAAAAACAGCTAATAATAATATTTTTAGACATGGAATTCCACCCTGAATCACATTCTAGCATCCGTTATTACATTTGAGAAGAAAAAATTTTTTTGCTCCTGGGCAGCTTTTTTTCTCACCGCGGCATCACGCGTTTTCTTCCTCGGGCAACAAAAACACTCGATTTTTAAAAACAGCTAATAATAATATTTTTAGACATGGAATTCCACCCCAAATCACATTCTAGCATCCGTTATTACATTTTAGAAAAAAAAATTTTTTTTGCTCCTGGGCAGCTTTTTTTCTGACCGCGGCATCACGCGTTTTCTTCCTCGGGCAGCAAAAACACTCGATTTTTAAAAACAGCTAATAATAATATTTTTAGACATGGAATTCCACCCCGAATCACATTCTAGCATCCGTTATTACATTTGAGAAAAAAAAATTTTTGTGCTCCTGGGCAGCTTTTTTT
Organism: Pantherophis guttatus; assembly: GCF_059756535.1. Lineage (NCBI taxonomy): Eukaryota > Metazoa > Chordata > Lepidosauria > Squamata > Colubridae > Pantherophis > Pantherophis guttatus. Next base: position 29,426,515 of record NC_142071.1, read on the forward strand.
CTGACCGCGGCATCACGCGTTTTCTTCCTCGGGCAGCAAAAACACTCGATTTTTAAAAACAGCAAATAATAATATTTTTAGACATTGAATTCCAGCCCGAATCACATTCTAGCATCCGTTATTACATTTGAGAAGAAAAAATTTTTTTGCTCCTGGGCAGCTTTTTTTCTGACCGCGGCATCACGGGTTTTTTTCCTCGGGCAGCAAAAACACTCGATTTTTAAAAACAGCTAATAATAATATTTTTAGACATGGAATTCCACCCCGAATCACATTCTGGCACCCGTTGTTACATTTGAGAAAAAAAAATTTTTTTGCTCCTGGGCAGCTTTTTTTCTGACCGCGGCATCACGCGTTTTCTTCCTCGGGCAGCAAAAACACTCGATTTTTAAAAACAGCTAATAATAATATTTTTAGACATGGAATTCCACCCCGAATCACATTCTGGCAACCGTTGTTACATTTGAGAAAAAAAATTTTTTTGCTCCTGGGCAGCTTTTTTTCTGACCGCGGCATCACGCGTTTTCTTTCTCGGGCAGCAAAAACACTCGATTTTTAAAAACAGCTAATAATAATATTTTTAGACATGGAATTCCACCCCAAATCACATTCTAGCATCCGTTATTACATTTTAGAAAAAAAAATTTTTTTTGCTCCTGGGCAGCTTTTTTTCTGACCGCGGCATCACGCGTTTTCTTCCTCGGGCAGCAAAAACACTCGATTTTTAAAAACAGCTAATAATAATATTTTTAGACATGGAATTCCACCCCGAATCACATTCTAGCATCCGTTATTACATTTGAGAAAAAAAAATTTTTTTGCTCCTGGGCAGCTTTTTTTCTGACCGCGGCATCACGCGTTTTCTTCCTCGGGCAGCAAAAACACTCGATTTTTAAAAACAGCAAATAATAATATTTTTAGACATTGAATTCCAGCCCGAATCACATTCTAGCATCCGTTATTACATTTGAGAAGAAAAAATTTTTTTGCTCCTGGGCAGCTTTTTTTCTGACCGCGGCATCACGGGTTTTTTTCCTCGGGCAGCAAAAACACTCGATTTTTAAAAACAGCTAATAATAATATTTTTAGACATGGAATTCCACCCCGAATCACATTCTGGCACCCGTTGTTACATTTGAGAAAAAAAAATTTTTTGCTCCTGGGCAGCTTTTTTTCTGACCGCGGCATCACGCGTTTTCTTCCTCGGGCAGCAAAAACACTCGATTTTTAAAAACAGCTAATAATAATATTTTTAGACATGGAATTCCACCCCGAATCACATTCTGGCAACCGTTGTTACATTTGAGAAAAAAAATTTTTTTGCTCCTGGGCAGCTTTTTTTCTGACCGCGGCATCACGCGTTTTCTTCCTCGGGCAGCAAAAACACTCGATTTTTAAAAACAGCTAATAATAATATTTTTAGACATGGAATTCCACCCCGAATCACATTCTGGCAACCGTTGTTACATTTGAGAAAAAAAATTTTTTTGCTCCTGGGCAGCTTTTTTTCTGACCGCGGCATCACGCGTTTTCTTCCTCGGGCAGCAAAAACACTCAATTTTTAAAAACAGCTAATAATAATATTTTTAGACATGGAATTCCACCCCGAATCACATTCTAGCATCCGTTATTACATTTGAGAAAAAAAAATTTTTTGCTCCTTGGCAGCTTTTTTTCTGACCGCGGCATCACGCGTTTTCTTCCTCGGGCAGCAAAAACACTCGATTTTTAAAAACAGCTAATAATAATATTTTTAGACATGGAATTCCACCCCGAATCACATTCTAGCATCCGTTATTACATTTGAGAAGAAAAAATTTTTTTGCTCCTTGGCAGCTTTTTTTCTGACCGCGGCATCACGCGTTTTCTTCCTCGGGCAGCAAAAACACTCGATTTTTAAAAACAGCAAATAATAATATTTTTAGACATGGAATTCCACCCCGAATCACATTCTAGCATCCGTTATTACATTTGAGAAAAAAAAATTTTTTTGCTCCTGGGCAGCTTTTTTTCTGACCGCGGCATCACGCGTTTTCTTCCTCGGGCAACAAAAACACTCGATTTTTAAAAACAGCAAATAATAATATTTTTAGACATGGAATTCCACCCCGAATCACATTCTAGCATCCGTTATTACATTTGAGAAAAAAAATTTTTTTTGCTCCTGGGCAGCTTTTTTTCTGACCGCGGCATCACGCGTTTTCTTCCTCGGGCAGCAAAAACACTCGATTTTTAAAAACAGCAAATAATAATATTTTTAGACATGGAATTCCAGCCGGAATCACATTCTAGCATCCGTTATTACATTTGAGAAGAAAAAAATTTTTTGCTCCTGGGCAGCTTTTTTTCTGACCGCGGCATCACGCGTTTTTTTCCTCGGGCAGCAAAAAACTCGATTTTTAAAAACAGCAAATAATAATATTTTTAGACATGGAATTCCACCCCGAATGACATTCTAGCATCCGTTATTACATTTGAGAAAAAAAAATTTTTTTGCTCCTTGGCAGCTTTTTTTCTGACCGTGGCATCACGCGTTTTTTTCCTCGGGCAGCAAAAACACTCGATTTTTAAAAACAGCTAATAATAATATTTTTAGACATGGAATTCCAGCCCGAATCACATTCTAGCATCCGTTATAACATTTGAGAAGAAAAAATTTTTTTGCTCCTTGGCAGCTTTTTTTCTGACCGCGGCATCACGCGTTTTCTTCCTCGGGCAGCAAAAACACTCGATTTTTAAAAACAGCTAATAATAATATTTTTAGACATGGAATTCCGCCCCGAATCACATTCTAGCATCCGTTATTACATTTGAGAAGAAAAAATTTTTTTGCTCCTTGGCAGCTTTTTTTCTGACCGCGGCATCACGCGTTTTCTTCCTCGGGCAACAAAAACACTCGATTTTTAAAAACAGCAAATAATAATATTTTTAGACATGGAATTCCACCCCGAATCACATTCTAGCATCCGTTATTACATTTGAGAAAAAAAAAATTTTTTGCTCCTGGGCAGCTTTTTTTCTGACCGCGGCATCACGCGTTTTCTTCCTCGGGCAGCAAAAACACTCGATTTTTAAAAACAGCTAATAATAATATTTTTAGACATGGAATTCCACCCCGAATCACATTCTGGCACCCGTTGTTACATTTGAGAAAAAAAAAATTTTTTGCTCCTGGGCAGCTTTTTTTCTGACCGCGGCATCACGCGTTTTCTTCCTCGGGCAGCAAAAACACTCGATTTTTAAAAACAGCTAATAATAATATTTTTAGACATGGAATTCCGCCCCGAATCACATTCTAGCATCCGTTATTACATTTTAGAAAAAAAAATTTTTTTTGCTCCTGGGCAGCTTTTTTTCTGACCGCGGCATCACGCGTTTTCTTCCTCGGGCAGCAAAAACACTCGATTTTTAAAAACAGCTAATAATAATATTTTTAGACATGGAATTCCACCCCGAATCACATTCTAGCATCCGTTATTACATTTGAGAAAAAAAAATTTTTTTGCTCCTGGGCAGCTTTTTTTCTGACCGCGGCATCACGCGTTTTCTTCCTCGGGCAGCAAAAACACTCGATTTTTAAAAACAGCAAATAATAATATTTTTAGACATTGAATTCCAGCCCGAATCACATTCTAGCATCCGTTATTACATTTGAGAAGAAAAAATTTTTTTGCTCCTGGGCAGCTTTTTTTCTGACCGCGGCATCACGGGTTTTTTTCCTCGGGCAGCAAAAACACTCGATTTTTAAAAACAGCTAATAATAATATTTTTAGACATGGAATTCCACCCCGAATCACATTCTGGCACCCGTTGTTACATTTGAGAAAAAAAAATTTTTTGCTCCTGGGCAGCTTTTTTTCTGACCGCGGCATCACGCGTTTTCTTCCTCGGGCAGCAAAAACACTCGATTTTTAAAAACAGCTAATAATAATATTTTTAGACATGGAATTCCACCCCGAATCACATTCTGGCAACCGTTGTTACATTTGAGAAAAAAAATTTTTTTGCTCCTGGGCAGCTTTTTTTCTGACCGCGGCATCACGCGTTTTCTTCCTCGGGCAGCAAAAACACTCGATTTTTAAAAACAGCTAATAATAATATTTTTAGACATGGAATTCCACCCCGAATCACATTCTGGCAACCGTTGTTACATTTGAGAAAAAAAATTTTTTTGCTCCTGGGCAGCTTTTTTTCTGACCGCGGCATCACGCGTTTTCTTCCTCGGGCAGCAAAAACACTCAATTTTTAAAAACAGCTAATAATAATATTTTTAGACATGGAATTCCACCCCGAATCACATTCTAGCATCCGTTATTACATTTGAGAAAAAAAAATTTTTTGCTCCTTGGCAGCTTTTTTTCTGACCGCGGCATCACGCGTTTTCTTCCTCGGGCAGCAAAAACACTCGATTTTTAAAAACAGCTAATAATAATATTTTTAGACATGGAATTCCACCCCGAATCACATTCTAGCATCCGTTATTACATTTGAGAAGAAAAAATTTTTTTGCTCCTTGGCAGCTTTTTTTCTGACCGCGGCATCACGCGTTTTCTTCCTCGGGCAGCAAAAACACTCGATTTTTAAAAACAGCAAATAATAATATTTTTAGACATGGAATTCCACCCCGAATCACATTCTAGCATCCGTTATTACATTTGAGAAAAAAAAATTTTTTTGCTCCTGGGCAGCTTTTTTTCTGACCGCGGCATCACGCGTTTTCTTCCTCGGGCAACAAAAACACTCGATTTTTAAAAACAGCAAATAATAATATTTTTAGACATGGAATTCCACCCCGAATCACATTCTAGCATCCGTTATTACATTTGAGAAAAAAAATTTTTTTTGCTCCTGGGCAGCTTTTTTTCTGACCGCGGCATCACGCGTTTTCTTCCTCGGGCAGCAAAAACACTCGATTTTTAAAAACAGCAAATAATAATATTTTTAGACATGGAATTCCAGCCGGAATCACATTCTAGCATCCGTTATTACATTTGAGAAGAAAAAAATTTTTTGCTCCTGGGCAGCTTTTTTTCTGACCGCGGCATCACGCGTTTTTTTCCTCGGGCAGCAAAAAACTCGATTTTTAAAAACAGCAAATAATAATATTTTTAGACATGGAATTCCACCCCGAATGACATTCTAGCATCCGTTATTACATTTGAGAAAAAAAAATTTTTTTGCTCCTTGGCAGCTTTTTTTCTGACCGTGGCATCACGCGTTTTTTTCCTCGGGCAGCAAAAACACTCGATTTTTAAAAACAGCTAATAATAATATTTTTAGACATGGAATTCCACCCCGAATCACATTCTAGCATCCGTTATTACATTTGAGAAAAAAAAAATTTTTTGCTCCTGGGCAGCTTTTTTTCTGACCGCGGCATCACGCGTTTTCTTCCTCGGGCAGCAAAAACACTCGATTTTTAAAAACAGCTAATAATAATATTTTTAGACATGGAATTCCACCCCGAATCACATTCTGGCACCCGTTGTTACATTTGAGAAAAAAAAAATTTTTTGCTCCTGGGCAGCTTTTTTTCTGACCGCGGCATCACGCGTTTTCTTCCTCGGGCAGCAAAAACACTCGATTTTTAAAAACAGCTAATAATAATATTTTTAGACATGGAATTCCGCCCCGAATCACATTCTAGCATCCGTTATTACATTTGAGAAGAAAAAATTTTTTTGCTCCTTGGCAGCTTTTTTTCTGACCGCGGCATCACGCGTTTTCTTCCTCGGGCAACAAAAACACTCGATTTTTAAAAACAGCAAATAATAATATTTTTAGACATGGAATTCCACCCCGAATCACATTCTAGCATCCGTTATTACATTTGAGAAAAAAAAAATTTTTTGCTCCTGGGCAGCTTTTTTTCTGACCGCGGCATCACGCGTTTTCTTCCTCGGGCAGCAAAAACACTCGATTTTTAAAAACAGCTAATAATAATATTTTTAGACATGGAATTCCACCCCGAATCACATTCTGGCACCCGTTGTTACATTTGAGAAAAAAAAAATTTTTTGCTCCTGGGCAGCTTTTTTTCTGACCGCGGCATCACGCGTTTTCTTCCTCGGGCAGCAAAAACACTCGATTTTTAAAAACAGCTAATAATAATATTTTTAGACATGGAATTCCGCCCCGAATCACATTCTAGCATCCGTTATTACATTTGAGAAGAAAAAATTTTTTTGCTCCTTGGCAGCTTTTTTTCTGACCGCGGCATCACGCGTTTTCTTCCTCGGGCAACAAAAACACTCGATTTTTAAAAACAGCAAATAATAATATTTTTAGACATGGAATTCCACCCCGAATCACATTCTAGCATCCGTTATTACATTTGAGAAAAAAAATTTTTTTTGCTCCTGGGCAGCTTTTTTTCTGACCGCGGCATCACGCGTTTTCTTCCTCGGGCAGCAAAAACACTCGATTTTTAAAAACAGCTAATAATAATATTTTTAGACATGGAATTCCGCCCCGAATCACATTCTAGCATCCGTTATTACATTTGAGAAGAAAAAATTTTTTTGCTCCTTGGCAGCTTTTTTTCTGACCGCGGCATCACGCGTTTTCTTCCTCGGGCAACAAAAACACTCGATTTTTAAAAACAGCAAATAATAATATTTTTAGACATGGAATTCCACCCCGAATCACATTCTAGCATCCGTTATTACATTTGAGAAAAAAAATTTTTTTTGCTCCTGGGCAGCTTTTTTTCTGACCGCGGCATCACGCGTTTTCTTCCTCGGGCAGCAAAAACACTCGATTTTTAAAAACAGCAAATAATAATATTTTTAGACATGGAATTCCAGCCGGAATCACATTCTAGCATCCGTTATTACATTTGAGAAGAAAAAAATTTTTTGCTCCTGGGCAGCTTTTTTTCTGACCGCGGCATCACGCGTTTTTTTCCTCGGGCAGCAAAAAACTCGATTTTTAAAAACAGCAAATAATAATATTTTTAGACATGGAATTCCACCCCGAATGACATTCTAGCATCCGTTATTACATTTGAGAAGAAAAAATTTTTTTGCTCCTTGGCAGCTTTTTTTCTGACCGCGGCATCACGCGTTTTCTTCCTCGGGCAACAAAAACACTCGATTTTTAAAAACAGCAAATAATAATATTTTTAGACATGGAATTCCACCCCGAATCACATTCTAGCATCCGTTATTACATTTGAGAAAAAAAAATTTTTTTGCTCCTGGGCAGCTTTTTTTCTGACCGCGGCATCACGCGTTTTCTTCCTCGGGCAGCAAAAACACTCGATTTTTAAAAACAGCTAATAATAATATTTTTAGACATGGAATTCCGCCCCGAATCACATTCTAGCATCCGTTATTACATTTGAGAAGAAAAAATTTTTTTGCTCCTTGGCAGCTTTTTTTCTGACCGCGGCATCACGCGTTTTCTTCCTCGGGCAACAAAAACACTCGATTTTTAAAAACAGCAAATAATAATATTTTTAGACATGGAATTCCACCCCGAATCACATTCTAGCATCCGTTATTACATTTGAGAAAAAAAAATTTTTTTGCTCCTGGGCAGCTTTTTTTCTGACCGCGGCATCACGCGTTTTCTTCCTCGGGCAGCAAAAACACTCGATTTTTAAAAACAGCTAATAATAATATTTTTAGACATGGAATTCCACCCCGAATCACATTCTGGCACCCGTTGTTACATTTGAGAAAAAAAAAATTTTTTGCTCCTGGGCAGCTTTTTTTCTGACCGCGGCATCACGCGTTTTCTTCCTCGGGCAGCAAAAACACTCGATTTTTAAAAACAGCTAATAATAATATTTTTAGACATGGAATTCCGCCCCGAATCACATTCTAGCATCCGTTATTACATTTGAGAAGAAAAAATTTTTTTGCTCCTTGGCAGCTTTTTTTCTGACCGCGGCATCACGCGTTTTCTTCCTCGGGCAACAAAAACACTCGATTTTTAAAAACAGCAAATAATAATATTTTTAGACATGGAATTCCACCCCGAATCACATTCTAGCATCCGTTATTACATTTGAGAAAAAAAAATTTTTTTGCTCCTGGGCAGCTTTTTTTCTGACCGCGGCATCACGCGTTTTCTTCCTCGGGCAGCAAAAACACTCGATTTTTAAAAACAGCTAATAATAATATTTTTAGACATGGAATTCCACCCCGAATCACATTCTGGCACCCGTTGTTACATTTGAGAAAAAAAAAATTTTTTGCTCCTGGGCAGCTTTTTTTCTGACCGCGGCATCACGCGTTTTCTTCCTCGGGCAGCAAAAACACTCGATTTTTAAAAACAGCTAATAATAATATTTTTAGACATGGAATTCCGCCCCGAATCACATTCTAGCATCCGTTATTACATTTGAGAAGAAAAAATTTTTTTGCTCCTTGGCAGCTTTTTTTCTGACCGCGGCATCACGCGTTTTCTTCCTCGGGCAACAAAAACACTCGATTTTTAAAAACAGCAAATAATAATATTTTTAGACATGGAATTCCACCCCGAATCACATGCCAGCATCCGTTATTACATTTGAGAAAAAAAAATTTTTTTGCTCCTGGGCAGCTTTTTTTCTGACCGCGGCATCACGCGTTTTCTTCCTCGGGCAGCAAAAACACTCGATTTTTAAAAACAGCTAATAATAATATTTTTAGACATGGAATTCCACCCCGAATCACATTCTGGCACCCATTGTTACATTTGAGAAAAAAAAATTTTTTTGCTCCTGGGCAGCTTTTTTTCTGACCGCGGCATCACGCGTTTTCTTCCTCGGGCAACAAAAACACTCGATTTTTAAAAACAGCAAATAATAATATTTTTAGACATGGAATTCCACCCCGAATCACATTCTAGCATCCGTTATTACATTTGAGAAAAAAAAATTTTTTTGCTCCTGGGCAGCTTTTTTTCTGACCGCGGCATCACGCGTTTTCTTCCTCGGGCAGCAAAAACACTCGATTTTTAAAAACAGCTAATAATAATATTTTTAGACATGGAATTCCACCCCGAATCACATTCTGGCACCCGTTGTTACATTTGAGAAAAAAAAAATTTTTTGCTCCTGGGCAGCTTTTTTTCTGACCGCGGCATCACGCGTTTTCTTCCTCGGGCAGCAAAAACACTCGATTTTTAAAAACAGCTAATAATAATATTTTTAGACATGGAATTCCGCCCCGAATCACATTCTAGCATCCGTTATTACATTTGAGAAGAAAAAATTTTTTTGCTCCTTGGCAGCTTTTTTTCTGACCGCGGCATCACGCGTTTTCTTCCTCGGGCAACAAAAACACTCGATTTTTAAAAACAGCAAATAATAATATTTTTAGACATGGAATTCCACCCCGAATCACATGCCAGCATCCGTTATTACATTTGAGAAAAAAAAATTTTTTTGCTCCTGGGCAGCTTTTTTTCTGACCGCGGCATCACGCGTTTTCTTCCTCGGGCAGCAAAAACACTCGATTTTTAAAAACAGCTAATAATAATATTTTTAGACATGGAATTCCACCCCGAATCACATTCTGGCACCCATTGTTACATTTGAGAAAAAAAAATTTTTTTGCTCCTGGGCAGCTTTTTTTCTGACCGCGGCATCACGCGTTTTCTTCCTCGGGCAGCAAAAACACTCGATTTTTAAAAACAGCTAATAATAATATTTTTAGACATGGAATTCCACCCCGAATCACATTCTAGCATCCGTTATTACATTTGAGAAAAAAAATTTTTTTTTGCTCCTGGGCAACTTTTTTTCTGACCGCGGCATCACGCGTTTTCTTCCTCGGGCAGCAAAAACACTCTATTTTTCAAAACAGCAAATAATAATATTTTTAGACATGGAATTCCACCCCGAATCACATTCTAGCATCCGTTATTACATTTGAGAAGAAAAAAATTTTTTGCTCCTTGGCAGCTTTTTTTCTGACCGCGGCATCACGCGTTTTCTTCCTCGGGCAGCAAAAACACTCGATTTTTAAAAACAGCAAATAATAATATTTTTAGACATGGAATTCCACCCCGAATCACATTCTAGCATCCGTTATTACATTTGAGAGAAAAAATTTTTTTTTGCTCCTGGGCAGCTTTTTTCTGACCGCGGCATCACGCGTTTTCTTCCTCGGGAAGCAAAAACACTGGATTTTTTAAAACAGCAAATAATAATATTTTTAGACATGGAATTCCACCCAGAATCACATTCTAGCATCCGTTATTACATTTGAGAAAAAAAAATTTTTTGCTCCTGGGCAGCTTTTTTTCTGACCGCGGCATCACGCGTTTTCTTCCTCGGGCAGCAAAAACACTCGATTTTTAAAAACAGCTAATAATAATATTTTTAGACATGGAATTCCACCCCGAATCACATTCTGGCACCCGTTGTTACATTTGAGAAAAAAAAAATTTTTTGCTCCTGGGCAGCTTTTTTTCTGACCGCGGCATCACGCGTTTTCTTCCTCGGGCAGCAAAAACACTCGATTTTTAAAAACAGCAAATAATAATATTTTTAGACATGGAATTCCACCCCGAATCACATTCTAGCATCCGTTATTACATTTGAGAAGAAAAAAATTTTTTGCTCCTGGGCAGCTTTTTTTCTGACCGCGGCATCACGCGTTTTCTTCCTCGGGCAGCAAAAACACTCGATTTTTAAAAACAGCTAATAATAATATTTTTAGACATGGAATTCCACCCCGAATCACATTCTAGCATCCGTTATTACATTTGAGAAGAAAAATTTTTTTTGCTCCTTGGCAGCTTTTTTTCTGACCGCGGCATCACGCGTTTTCTTCCTCGGGCAGCAAAAACACTCGATTTTTAAAAACAGCTAATAATAATATTTTTAGACATGGAATTCCACCCCGAATCACATTCTAGCATCCGTTATTACATTTGAGAAGAAAAATTTTTTTTGCTCCTTGGCAGCTTTTTTTCTGACCGCGGCATCACGCGTTTTCTTCCTCGGGCAACAAAAACACTAGATTTTTAAAAACAGCAAATAATAATATTTTTAGATATGGAATTGCACCCCGAATCACATTCTAGCATCCGTTATTACATTTGAGAAAAAAAATTTTTTTGCTCCTGGGCAGCTTTTTTTCTGACCGCGGCATCACGCGTTTTCTTCCTCGGGCAGCAAAAACACTCGATTTTTAAAAACAGCTAATAATAATATTTTTAGACATGGAATTCCACCCCGAATCACATTCTGGCACCCGTTGTTACATTTGAGAAAAAAAAAATTTTTTGCTCCTGGGCAGCTTTTTTTCTGACCGCGGCATCACGCGTTTTCTTCCTCGGGCAGCAAAAACACTCGATTTTTAAAAACAGCTAATAATAATATTTTTAGACATGGAATTCCGCCCCGAATCACATTCTAGCATCCGTTATTACATTTGAGAAGAAAAAATTTTTTTGCTCCTTGGCAGCTTTTTTTCTGACCGCGGCATCACGCGTTTTCTTCCTCGGGCAACAAAAACACTCGATTTTTAAAAACAGCAAATAATAATATTTTTAGACATGGAATTCCACCCCGAATCACATTCTAGCATCCGTTATTACATTTGAGAAAAAAAAATTTTTTTGCTCCTGGGCAGCTTTTTTTCTGACCGCGGCATCACGCGTTTTCTTCCTCGGGCAGCAAAAACACTCGATTTTTAAAAACAGCTAATAATAATATTTTTAGACATGGAATTCCACCCCGAATCACATTCTGGCACCCATTGTTACATTTGAGAAAAAAAAATTTTTTTGCTCCTGGGCAGCTTTTTTTCTGACCGCGGCATCACGCGTTTTCTTCCTCGGGCAGCAAAAACACTCGATTTTTAAAAACAGCTAATAATAATATTTTTAGACATGGAATTCCACCCCGAATCACATTCTAGCATCCGTTATTACATTTGAGAAAAAAAATTTTTTTTTGCTCCTGGGCAACTTTTTTTCTGACCGCGGCATCACGCGTTTTCTTCCTCGGGCAGCAAAAACACTCAATTTTTAAAAACAGCAAATAATAATATTTTTAGACATGGAATTCCACCCCGAATCACATTCTAGCATCCGTTATTACATTTGAGAAGAAAAAAATTTTTTGCTCCTTGGCAGCTTTTTTTCTGACCGCGGCATCACGCGTTTTCTTCCTCGGGCAGCAAAAACACTCGATTTTTAAAAACAGCAAATAATAATATTTTTAGACATGGAATTCCACCCCGAATCACATTCTAGCATCCGTTATTACATTTGAGAGAAAAAAATTTTTTTTGCTCCTGGGCAGCTTTTTTTCTGACCGCGGCATCACGCGTTTTCTTCCTCGGGAAGCAAAAACACTGGATTTTTTAAAACAGCAAATAATAATATTTTTAGACATGGAATTCCACCCAGAATCACATTCTAGCATCCGTTATTACATTTGAGAAAAAAATTTTTTTTGCTCCTGGGCAGCTTTTTTTCTGACCGCGGCATCACGCGTTTTCTTCCTCGGGCAGCAAAAACACTCGATTTTTAAAAACAGCTAATAATAATATTTTTAGACATGGAATTCCACCCCGAATCACATTCTGGCACCCGTTGTTACATTTGAGAAAAAAAAAATTTTTTGCTCCTGGGCAGCTTTTTTTCTGACCGCGGCATCACGCGTTTTCTTCCTCGGGCAGCAAAAACACTCGATTTTTAAAAACAGCAAATAATAATATTTTTAGACATGGAATTCCACCCCGAATCACATTCTAGCATCCGTTATTACATTTGAGAAGAAAAAAATTTTTTGCTCCTGGGCAGCTTTTTTTCTGACCGCGGCATCACGCGTTTTCTTCCTCGGGCAGCAAAAACACTCGATTTTTAAAAACAGCTAATAATAATATTTTTAGACATGGAATTCCACCCCGAATCACATTCTAGCATCCGTTATTACATTTGAGAAGAAAAATTTTTTTTGCTCCTTGGCAGCTTTTTTTCTGACCGCGGCATCACGCGTTTTCTTCCTCGGGCAGCAAAAACACTCGATTTTTAAAAACAGCTAATAATAATGTTTTTAGACATGGAATTCCACCCCGAATCACATTCTAGCATCCGTTATTACATTTGAGAAGAAAAATTTTTTTTGCTCCTTGGCAGCTTTTTTTCTGACCGCGGCATCACGCGTTTTCTTCCTCGGGCAACAAAAACACTCGATTTTTAAAAACAGCAAATAATAATATTTTTAGATATGGAATTGCACCCCGAATCACATTCTAGCATCCGTTATTACATTTGAGAAAAAAAATTTTTTTGCTCCTGGGCAGCTTTTTTTCTGACCGCGGCATCACGCGTTTTCTTCCTCGGGCAGCAAAAACACTCGATTTTTAAAAACAGCTAATAATAATATTTTTAGACATGGAATTCCACCCCGAATCACATTCTAGCATCCGTTATTACATTTGAGAAGAAAAATTTTTTTTGCTCCTTGGCAGCTTTTTTTCTGACCGCGGCATCACGCGTTTTCTTCCTCGGGCAGCAAAAACACTCGATTTTTAAAAACAGCAAATAATAATATTTTTAGACATGGAATTCCACCCCGAATCACATTCTAGCATCCGTTATTACATTTGAGAAAAAAAAAATTTTTTGCTCCTGGGCAGCTTTTTTTCTGACCGCGGCATCACGCGTTTTCTTCCTCGGGCAACAAAAACACTCGATTTTTAAAAACAGCTAATAATAATATTTTTAGACATGGAATTCCACCCCGAATCACATTCTAGCATCCGTTATTACATTTGAGAAGAAAATTTTTTTTTGCTCCTTGGCAGCTTTTTTTCTGACCGCGGCATCACGCGTTTTCTTCCTCGGGCAGCAAAAACACTCGATTTTTAAAAACAGCAAATAATAATATTTTTAGACATGGAATTCCACCCCGAATCACATTCTAGCATCCGTTATTACATTTGAGAAAAAAAAATTTTTTTGCTCCTGGGCAGCTTTTTTTCTGACCGCGGCATCACGCGTTTTCTTCCTCGGGCAACAAAAACACTCGATTTTTAAAAACAGCTAATAATAATATTTTTAGACATGGAATTCCGCCCCGAATCACATTCTAGCATCCGTTATTACATTTGAGAAGAAAAAATTTTTTTGCTCCTGGGCAGCTTTTTTTCTGACTGCGGCATCACGCGTTTTCTTCCTCGGGCAGCAAAAACACTCGATTTTTAAAAACAGCTAATAATAATATTTTTAGACATGGAATTCCACCCCGAATCACATTCTAGCATCTGTTATTACATTTGAGAAAAAAAATTTTTTTTTGCTCCTGGGCAGCTTTTTTTCTGACCGCGGCATCACGCGTTTTCTTCCTCGGGCAGCAAAAACACTCGATTTTTAAAAACAGCAAATAATAATATTTTTAGACATGGAATTCCACCCCGAATCACATTCTAGCATCCGTTATTACATTTGAGAAGAAAAAATTTTTTTGCTCCTTGGCAGCTTTTTTTCTGACCGCGGCATCACGCGTTTTCTTCCTCGGGCAGCAAAAACACTCGATTTTTAAAAACAGCAAACAATAATATTTTTAGACATGGAATTCCACCCCGAATCACATTCTAGCATCCGTTATTACATTTGAGAAAAAAAATTTTTTTTGCTCCTGGGCAGCTTTTTTTCTGACCGCGGCATCACGCGTTTTCTTCCTCAGGAAGCAAAAACACTGGATTTTTAAAAACAGCAAATAATAATATTTTTAGACATGGAATTCCACCCAGAATCACATTCTAGCATCCGTTATTACATTTGAGAAAAAAAATTTTTTTGCTCCTGGGCAGCTTTTTTTCTGACCGCGGCATCACGCGTTTTCTTCCTCGGGCAGCAAAAACACTCGATTTTTAAAAACAGCTAATAATAATATTTTTAGACATGGAATTCCACCCCGAATCACATTCTGGCACCCGTTGTTACATTTGAGAAAAAAAAATTTTTTTGCTCCTGGGCAGCTTTTTTTCTGACCGCGGCATCACGCGTTTTCTTCCTCGGGCAGCAAAAACACTCGATTTTTAAAAACAGCAAATAATAATATTTTTAGACATGGAATTCCACCCCGAATCACATTCTAGCATCCGTTATTACATTTGAGAAAAAAAAATTTTTTTTGCTGCTGGGCAGCTTTTTTTCTGACCGCGGCATCACGCGTTTTCTTCCTCGGGCAGCAAAAACACTCGATTTTTAAAAACAGCAAATAATAATATTTTTAGACATGGAATTCCACCCCGAATCACATTCTAGCATCCGTTATTACATTTGAGAAAAAAAAATTTTTGCTCCTGGGCAGCTTTTTTTCTGACGGCGGCATCACGCGTTTTCTTCCTCGGGCAACAAAAACACTCGATTTTAAAAAACAGCAAATAATAATATTTTTAGACATGGAATTCCACCCCGAATCACATTCTAGCATCCGTTATTACATTTGAGAAGAAAAAATTTTTTTGCTCCTGGGCAGCTTTTTTTCTGACCGCGGCATCACGCGTTTTCTTCCTCGGGCAGCAAAAACACTCGATTTTTAAAAACAGCTAATAATAATATTTTTAGACATGGAATTCCACCCCGAATCACATTCTAGCATCCGTTATTACATTTGAGAAGAAAAATTTTTTTTGCTCCTTGGCAGCTTTTTTTCTGACCGCGGCATCACGCGTTTTCTTCCTCGGGCAGCAAAAACACTCGATTTTTAAAAACAGCTAATAATAATGTTTTTAGACATGGAATTCCACCCCGAATCACATTCTAGCATCCGTTATTACATTTGAGAAGAAAAATTTTTTTTGCTCCTTGGCAGCTTTTTTTCTGACCGCGGCATCACGCGTTTTCTTCCTCGGGCAACAAAAACACTCGATTTTTAAAAACAGCAAATAATAATATTTTTAGATATGGAATTGCACCCCGAATCACATTCTAGCATCCGTTATTACATTTGAGAAAAAAAATTTTTTTGCTCCTGGGCAGCTTTTTTTCTGACCGCGGCATCACGCGTTTTCTTCCTCGGGCAGCAAAAACACTCGATTTTTAAAAACAGCTAATAATAATATTTTTAGACATGGAATTCCACCCCGAATCACATTCTAGCATCCGTTATTACATTTGAGAAGAAAAATTTTTTTTGCTCCTTGGCAGCTTTTTTTCTGACCGCGGCATCACGCGTTTTCTTCCTCGGGCAGCAAAAACACTCGATTTTTAAAAACAGCAAATAATAATATTTTTAGACATGGAATTCCACCCCGAATCACATTCTAGCATCCGTTATTACATTTGAGAAAAAAAAAAATTTTTGCTCCTGGGCAGCTTTTTTTCTGACCGCGGCATCACGCGTTTTCTTCCTCGGGCAACAAAAACACTCGATTTTTAAAAACAGCTAATAATAATATTTTTAGACATGGAATTCCACCCCGAATCACATTCTAGCATCCGTTATTACATTTGAGAAGAAAAATTTTTTTTGCTCCTTGGCAGCTTTTTTTCTGACCGCGGCATCACGCGTTTTCTTCCTCGGGCAGCAAAAACACTCGATTTTTAAAAACAGCAAATAATAATATTTTTAGACATGGAATTCCACCCCGAATCACATTCTAGCATCCGTTATTACATTTGAGAAAAAAAAATTTTTTTGCTCCTGGGCAGCTTTTTTTCTGACCGCGGCATCACGCGTTTTCTTCCTCGGGCAACAAAAACACTCGATTTTTAAAAACAGCTAATAATAATATTTTTAGACATGGAATTCCGCCCCGAATCACATTCTAGCATCCGTTATTACATTTGAGAAGAAAAAATTTTTTTGCTCCTGGGCAGCTTTTTTTCTGACTGCGGCATCACGCGTTTTCTTCCTCGGGCAGCAAAAACACTCGATTTTTAAAAACAGCTAATAATAATATTTTTAGACATGGAATTCCACCCCGAATCACATTCTAGCATCTGTTATTACATTTGAGAAAAAAAATTTTTTTTTGCTCCTGGGCAGCTTTTTTTCTGACCGCGGCATCACGCGTTTTCTTCCTCGGGCAGCAAAAACACTCGATTTTTAAAAACAGCAAATAATAATATTTTTAGACATGGAATTCCACCCCGAATCACATTCTAGCATCCGTTATTACATTTGAGAAGAAAAAATTTTTTTGCTCCTTGGCAGCTTTTTTTCTGACCGCGGCATCACGCGTTTTCTTCCTCGGGCAGCAAAAACACTCGATTTTTAAAAACAGCAAACAATAATATTTTTAGACATGGAATTCCACCCCGAATCACATTCTAGCATCCGTTATTACATTTGAGAAAAAAAATTTTTTTTGCTCCTGGGCAGCTTTTTTTCTGACCGCGGCATCACGCGTTTTCTTCCTCAGGAAGCAAAAACACTGGATTTTTAAAAACAGCAAATAATAATATTTTTAGACATGGAATTCCACCCAGAATCACATTCTAGCATCCGTTATTACATTTGAGAAAAAAAATTTTTTTGCTCCTGGGCAGCTTTTTTTCTGACCGCGGCATCACGCGTTTTCTTCCTCGGGCAGCAAAAACACTCGATTTTTAAAAACAGCTAATAATAATATTTTTAGACATGGAATTCCACCCCGAATCACATTCTGGCACCCGTTGTTACATTTGAGAAAAAAAAATTTTTTTGCTCCTGGGCAGCTTTTTTTCTGACCGCGGCATCACGCGTTTTCTTCCTCGGGCAGCAAAAACACTCGATTTTTAAAAACAGCAAATAATAATATTTTTAGACATGGAATTCCACCCCGAATCACATTCTAGCATCCGTTATTACATTTGAGAAAAAAAAATTTTTTTTGCTCCTGGGCAGCTTTTTTTCTGACCGCGGCATCACGCGTTTTCTTCCTCGGGCAGCAAAAACACTCGATTTTTAAAAACAGCAAATAATAATATTTTTAGACATGGAATTCCACCCCGAATCACATTCTAGCATCCGTTATTACATTTGAGAAAAAAAAATTTTTGCTCCTGGGCAGCTTTTTTTCTGACGGCGGCATCACGCGTTTTCTTCCTCGGGCAACAAAAACACTCGATTTTAAAAAACAGCAAATAATAATATTTTTAGACATGGAATTCCACCCCGAATCACATTCTAGCATCCGTTATTACATTTGAGAAGAAAAAATTTTTTTGCTCCTTGGCAGCTTTTTTTCTGACCGCGGCATCACGCGTTTTCTTCCTCGGGCAGCAAAAACACTCGATTTTTAAAAACAGCTAATAATAATATTTTTAGACATGGAATTCCACCCCGAATCACATTCTAGCATCCGTTATTACATTTGAGAAGAAAAAATTTTTTTGCTCCTTGGCAGCTTTTTTTCTGACCGCGGCATCACGCGTTTTCTTCCTCGGGCAGCAAAAACACTCGATTTTTAAAAACAGCAAATAATAATATTTTTAGACATGGAATTCCACCCCGAATCACATTCTAGCATCCGTTATTACATTTGAGAAAAAAAAATTTTTTTGCTCCTGGGCAGCTTTTTTTCTGACCGCGGCATCACGCGTTTTCTTCCTCGGGCAACAAAAACACTCGATTTTTAAAAACAGCAAATAATAATATTTTTAGATATGGAATTGCACCCCGAATCACATTCTAGCATCCGTTATTACATTTGAGAAAAAAATTTTTTTTTGCTCCTGGGCAGCTTTTTTTCTGACCGCGGCATCACGCGTTTTCTTCCTCGGGCAACAAAAACACTCGATTTTTAAAAACAGCTAATAATAATATTTTTAGACATGGAATTCCGCCCCGAATCACATTCTAGCATCCGTTATTACATTTGAGAAGAAAAAATTTTTTTGCTCCTGGGCAGCTTTTTTTCTGACCGCGGCATCACGCGTTTTCTTCCTCGGGCAGCAAAAACACTCGATTTTTAAAAACAGCTAATAATAATATTTTTAGACATGGAATTCCACCCCGAATCACATTCTAGCATCCGTTATTACATTTGAGAAAAAAAATTTTTTTGCTCCTGGGCAGCTTTTTTTCTGACCGCGGCATCACGCGTTTTCTTCCTCGGGCAGCAAAAACACTCGATTTTTAAAAACAGCTAATAATAATATTTTTAGACATGGAATTCCACCCCGAATCACATTCTAGCATCCGTTATTACATTTGAGAAAAAAAAAATTTTTTGCTCCTGGGCAGCTTTTTTTCTGACCGCGGCATCACGCGTTTTCTTCCTCGGGCAACAAAAACACTCGATTTTTAAAAACAGCTAATAATAATATTTTTAGACATGGAATTCCGCCCCGAATCACATTCTAGCATCCGTTATTACATTTGAGAAGAAAAAATTTTTTTGCTCCTGGGCAGCTTTTTTTCTGACCGCGGCATCACGCGTTTTCTTCCTCGGGCAGCAAAAACACTCGATTTTTAAAAACAGCTAATAATAATATTTTTAGACATGGAATTCCACCCCGAATCACATTCTAGCATCCGTTATTACATTTGAGAAAAAAAATTTTTTTTTGCTCCTGGGCAGCTTTTTTTCTGACCGCGGCATCACGCATTTTCTTCCTCGGGCAGCAAAAACACTCGATTTTTAAAAACAGCAAATAATAATATTTTTAGACATGGAATTCCACCCCAAATCACATTCTAGCATCCGTTATTACATTTGAGAAGAAAAATTTTTTTTGCTCCTGGGCAGCTTTTTTTCTGACCGCGGCATCACGCGTTTTCTTCCTCGGGCAGCAAAAACACTCGATTTTTAAAAACAGCAAATAATAATATTTTTAGACATGGAATTCCACCCCGAATCACATTCTAGCATCCGTTATTACATTTGAGAAAAAAAAATTTTTGCTCCTGGGCAGCTTTTTTTCTGACGGCGGCATCACGCGTTTTCTTCCTCGGGCAACAAAAACACTCGATTTTAAAAAACAGCAAATAATAATATTTTTAGACATGGAATTCCACCCCGAATCACATTCTAGCATCCGTTATTACATTTGAGAAGAAAAAATTTTTTTGCTCCTTGGCAGCTTTTTTTCTGACCGCGGCATCACGCGTTTTCTTCCTCGGGCAGCAAAAACACTCGATTTTTAAAAACAGCTAATAATAATATTTTTAGACATGGAATTCCACCCCGAATCACATTCTGGCACCCGTTGTTACATTTGAGAAAAAAAAATTTTTTTGCTCCTGGGCAGCTTTTTTTCTGACCGCGGCATCACGCGTTTTCTTCCTCGGGCAGCAAAAACACTCGATTTTTAAAAACAGCAAATAATAATATTTTTAGACATGGAATTCCACCCCGAATCACATTCTAGCATCCGTTATTACATTTGAGAAAAAAAAATTTTTTTTGCTCCTGGGCAGCTTTTTTTCTGACCGCGGCATCACGCGTTTTCTTCCTCGGGCAGCAAAAACACTCGATTTTTAAAAACAGCAAATAATAATATTTTTAGACATGGAATTCCACCCCGAATCACATTCTAGCATCCGTTATTACATTTGAGAAAAAAAAATTTTTGCTCCTGGGCAGCTTTTTTTCTGACGGCGGCATCACGCGTTTTCTTCCTCGGGCAACAAAAACACTCGATTTTAAAAAACAGCAAATAATAATATTTTTAGACATGGAATTCCACCCCGAATCACATTCTAGCATCCGTTATTACATTTGAGAAGAAAAAATTTTTTTGCTCCTTGGCAGCTTTTTTTCTGACCGCGGCATCACGCGTTTTCTTCCTCGGGCAGCAAAAACACTCGATTTTTAAAAACAGCTAATAATAATATTTTTAGACATGGAATTCCACCCCGAATCACATTCTAGCATCCGTTATTACATTTGAGAAGAAAAAATTTTTTTGCTCCTTGGCAGCTTTTTTTCTGACCGCGGCATCACGCGTTTTCTTCCTCGGGCAGCAAAAACACTCGATTTTTAAAAACAGCAAATAATAATATTTTTAGACATGGAATTCCACCCCGAATCACATTCTAGCATCCGTTATTACATTTGAGAAAAAAAAATTTTTTTGCTCCTGGGCAGCTTTTTTTCTGACCGCGGCATCACGCGTTTTCTTCCTCGGGCAACAAAAACACTCGATTTTTAAAAACAGCAAATAATAATATTTTTAGATATGGAATTGCACCCCGAATCACATTCTAGCATCCGTTATTACATTTGAGAAAAAAATTTTTTTTTGCTCCTGGGCAGCTTTTTTTCTGACCGCGGCATCACGCGTTTTCTTCCTCGGGCAACAAAAACACTCGATTTTTAAAAACAGCTAATAATAATATTTTTAGACATGGAATTCCGCCCCGAATCACATTCTAGCATCCGTTATTACATTTGAGAAGAAAAAATTTTTTTGCTCCTGGGCAGCTTTTTTTCTGACCGCGGCATCACGCGTTTTCTTCCTCGGGCAGCAAAAACACTCGATTTTTAAAAACAGCTAATAATAATATTTTTAGACATGGAATTCCACCCCGAATCACATTCTAGCATCCGTTATTACATTTGAGAAAAAAAATTTTTTTGCTCCTGGGCAGCTTTTTTTCTGACCGCGGCATCACGCGTTTTCTTCCTCGGGCAGCAAAAACACTCGATTTTTAAAAACAGCTAATAATAATATTTTTAGACATGGAATTCCACCCCGAATCACATTCTAGCATCCGTTATTACATTTGAGAAAAAAAAAATTTTTTGCTCCTGGGCAGCTTTTTTTCTGACCGCGGCATCACGCGTTTTCTTCCTCGGGCAACAAAAACACTCGATTTTTAAAAACAGCTAATAATAATATTTTTAGACATGGAATTCCGCCCCGAATCACATTCTAGCATCCGTTATTACATTTGAGAAGAAAAAATTTTTTTGCTCCTGGGCAGCTTTTTTTCTGACCGCGGCATCACGCGTTTTCTTCCTCGGGCAGCAAAAACACTCGATTTTTAAAAACAGCTAATAATAATATTTTTAGACATGGAATTCCACCCCGAATCACATTCTAGCATCCGTTATTACATTTGAGAAAAAAAATTTTTTTTTGCTCCTGGGCAGCTTTTTTTCTGACCGCGGCATCACGCATTTTCTTCCTCGGGCAGCAAAAACACTCGATTTTTAAAAACAGCAAATAATAATATTTTTAGACATGGAATTCCACCCCAAATCACATTCTAGCATCCGTTATTACATTTGAGAAGAAAAATTTTTTTTGCTCCTGGGCAGCTTTTTTTCTGACCGCGGCATCACGCGTTTTCTTCCTCGGGCAGCAAAAACACTCGATTTTTAAAAACAGCAAATAATAATATTTTTAGACATGGAATTCCACCCCGAATCACATTCTAGCATCCGTTATTACATTTGAGAAAAAAAAATTTTTGCTCCTGGGCAGCTTTTTTTCTGACGGCGGCATCACGCGTTTTCTTCCTCGGGCAACAAAAACACTCGATTTTAAAAAACAGCAAATAATAATATTTTTAGACATGGAATTCCACCCCGAATCACATTCTAGCATCCGTTATTACATTTGAGAAGAAAAAATTTTTTTGCTCCTTGGCAGCTTTTTTTCTGACCGCGGCATCACGCGTTTTCTTCCTCGGGCAGCAAAAACACTCGATTTTTAAAAACAGCTAATAATAATATTTTTAGACATGGAATTCCACCCCGAATCACATTCTAGCATCCGTTATTACATTTGAGAAGAAAAAATTTTTTTGCTCCTTGGCAGCTTTTTTTCTGACCGCGGCATCACGCGTTTTCTTCCTCGGGCAGCAAAAACACTCGATTTTTAAAAACAGCAAATAATAATATTTTTAGACATGGAATTCCACCCCGAATCACATTCTAGCATCCGTTATTACATTTGAGAAAAAAAAATTTTTTTGCTCCTGGGCAGCTTTTTTTCTGACCGCGGCATCACGCGTTTTCTTCCTCGGGCAACAAAAACACTCGATTTTTAAAAACAGCAAATAATAATATTTTTAGATATGGAATTGCACCCCGAATCACATTCTAGCATCCGTTATTACATTTGAGAAAAAAATTTTTTTTTGCTCCTGGGCAGCTTTTTTTCTGACCGCGGCATCACGCGTTTTCTTCCTCGGGCAACAAAAACACTCGATTTTTAAAAACAGCTAATAATAATATTTTTAGACATGGAATTCCGCCCCGAATCACATTCTAGCATCCGTTATTACATTTGAGAAGAAAAAATTTTTTTGCTCCTGGGCAGCTTTTTTTCTGACCGCGGCATCACGCGTTTTCTTCCTCGGGCAGCAAAAACACTCGATTTTTAAAAACAGCTAATAATAATATTTTTAGACATGGAATTCCACCCCGAATCACATTCTAGCATCCGTTATTACATTTGAGAAAAAAAATTTTTTTGCTCCTGGGCAGCTTTTTTTCTGACCGCGGCATCACGCGTTTTCTTCCTCGGGCAGCAAAAACACTCGATTTTTAAAAACAGCTAATAATAATATTTTTAGACATGGAATTCCACCCCGAATCACATTCTAGCATCCGTTATTACATTTGAGAAAAAAAAAATTTTTTGCTCCTGGGCAGCTTTTTTTCTGACCGCGGCATCACGCGTTTTCTTCCTCGGGCAACAAAAACACTCGATTTTTAAAAACAGCTAATAATAATATTTTTAGACATGGAATTCCGCCCCGAATCACATTCTAGCATCCGTTATTACATTTGAGAAGAAAAAATTTTTTTGCTCCTGGGCAGCTTTTTTTCTGACCGCGGCATCACGCGTTTTCTTCCTCGGGCAGCAAAAACACTCGATTTTTAAAAACAGCTAATAATAATATTTTTAGACATGGAATTCCACCCCGAATCACATTCTAGCATCCGTTATTACATTTGAGAAAAAAAATTTTTTTTTGCTCCTGGGCAGCTTTTTTTCTGACCGCGGCATCACGCATTTTCTTCCTCGGGCAGCAAAAACACTCGATTTTTAAAAACAGCAAATAATAATATTTTTAGACATGGAATTCCACCCCAAATCACATTCTAGCATCCGTTATTACATTTGAGAAGAAAAAATTTTTTTGCTCCTTGGCAGCTTTTTTTCTGAACGCGGCATCACGCGTTTTCTTCCTCGGGCAGCAAAAACACTCGATTTTTAAAAACAGCAAATAATAATATTTTTAGACATGGAATTCCACCCCGAATCACATTCTAGCATCCGTTATTACATTTGAGAAAAAAAATTTTTTTTGCTCCTGGGCAGCTTTTTTTCTGACCGCGGCATCACGCGTTTTCTTCCTCGGGCAACAAAAACACTCGATTTTTAAAAACAGCAAATAATAATATTTTTAGACATGGAATTCCACCCCGAATCACATTCTAGCATCCGTTATTACA
Source organism: Pantherophis guttatus (assembly GCF_059756535.1). Classification (NCBI taxonomy): domain Eukaryota; kingdom Metazoa; phylum Chordata; class Lepidosauria; order Squamata; family Colubridae; genus Pantherophis; species Pantherophis guttatus. Next base: position 29,450,814 of record NC_142071.1, read on the forward strand.
TTTGAGAGAAAAAATTTTTTTTTGCTCCTGGGCAGCTTTTTTTCTGACCGCGGCATCACGCGTTTTCTTCCTCGGGAAGCAAAAACACTGGATTTTTAAAAACAGCAAATAATAATATTTTTAGACATGGAATTCCACCCCGAATCACATTCTAGCATCCGTTATTACATTTGAGAAAAAAAATTTTTTTTTGCTACTGGGCAGCTTTTTTTCTGACCGCGGCATCACGCGTTTTCTTCCTCGGGCAGCAAAAACACTCGATTTTTAAAAACAGCAAATAATAATATTTTTAGACATGGAATTCCACCCCGAATCACATTCTAGCATCCGTTATTACATTTGAGAAAAAAAATTTTTTGCTCCTGGGCAGCTTTTTTTCTGACCGCGGCATCACGCGTTTTCTTCCTCGGGCAACAAAAACACTCGATTTTAAAAAACAGCAAATAATAATATTTTTAGACATGGAATTCCACCCCGAATCACATTCTAGCATCCGTTATTACATTTGAGAAGAAAAAAATTTTTTGCTTTTTGGCAGCTTTTTTTCTGACCGCGGCATCACGCGTTTTCTTCCTCGGGCAGCAAAAACACTCGATTTTTAAAAACAGCTAATAATAATATTTTTAGACATGGAATTCCACCCCGAATCACATTCTAGCATCCGTTATTACATTTGAGAAGAAAAATTTTTTTTGCTCCTTGGCAGCTTTTTTTCTGACCGCAGCATCACGCGTTTTCTTCCTCGGGCAGCAAAAACACTCGATTTTTAAAAACAGCAAATAATAATATTTTTAGACATGGAATTCCACCCCGAATCACATTCTAGCATCCGTTATTACATTTGAGAAGAAAAATTTTTTTTGCTCCTTGGCAGCTTTTTTTCTGACCGCGGCATCACGCGCTTTCTTCCTCGGGCAGCAAAAACACTCGATTTTTAAAAACAGCTAATAATAATATTTTTAGACATGGAATTCCACCCCGAATCACATTCTAGCATCCATTATTACATTTGAGAAGAAAAATTTTTTTTGCTCCTTGGCAGCTTTTTTTCTGACCGCGGCATCACGCGTTTTCTTCCTCGGGCAGCAAAAACACTCGATTTTTAAAAACAGCAAATAATAATATTTTTAGACATGGAATTCCACCCCGAATCACATTCTAGCATCCGTTATTACATTTGAGAAAAAAAATTTTTTTGCTCCTGGGCAGCTTTTTTTCTGACCGCGGCATCACGCGTTTTCTTCCTCGGGCAACAAAAACACTCGATTTTTAAAAACAGCAAATAATAATATTTTTAGACATGGAATTCCACCCCGAATCACATTCTAGCATCCGTTATTACATTTGAGAAGAAAAAATTTTTTTGCTCCTGGGCAGCTTTTTTTCTGACCGCGGCATCACGCGTTTTTTTCCTCGGGCAGCAAAAACACTCGATTTTTAAAAACAGCAAATAATCATATTTTTAGACATGGAATTCCACCCCGAATCACATTCTAGCATCCATTATTACATTTGAGAAGAAAAAATTTTTTTGCTCCTGGGCAGCTTTTTTTCTGACCGCGGCATCACGAGTTTTTTTCCTCGGGCAGCAAAAACACTCGATTTTTAAAAACAGCAAATAATAATATTTTTAGACATGGAATTCCACCCCGAATCACATTCTAGCATCCGTTATTACATTTGAGAAGAAAAATTTTTTTTGCTCCTTGGCAGCTTTTTTTCTGACCGCGGCATCACGCGTTGTCTTCCTCGGGCAGCAAAAACACTCGATTTTTAAAAACAGCTAATAATAATATTTTTAGACATGGAATTCCACCCCGAATCACATTCTGGCACCCGTTGTTACATTTGAGAAAAAAAAATTTTTTGCTCCTGGGCAGCTTTTTTTCTGACCGTGGCATCACGGGTTTTCTTCCTCGGGCAGCAAAAACACTCGATTTATAAAAACAGCAAATAATAATATTTTTAGACATGGAATTCCACCCCGAATCACATTCTAGCATCCGTTATTACATTTGAGAAGAAAAAATTTTTTTGCTCCTGGGCAGCTTTTTTTCTGACCGCGGCATCACGCGTTTTTTTCCTCGGGAAGCAAAAACACTCGATTTTTAAAAACAGCAAATAATAATATTTTTAGACATGGAATTCCACCCCGAATCACATTCTAGCATCCGTTATTACATTTGAGAAAAAAAAAATTTTTTGCTCCTTGGCAGCTTTTTTTCTGACCGCGGCATCACGCGTTTTTTTCCTCGGGCAGCAAAAACACTCGATTTTTAAAAACAGCTAATAATAATATTTTTAGACATGGAATTCCACCCCGAATCACATTCTAGCATCCGTTATTACATTTGAGAAGAAAATTTTTTTTTGCTCCTTGACAGCTTTTTTTCTGACCGCGGCATCACGCGTTATTTTCCTCGGGCAGCAAAAACACTCGATTTTTAAAAACATCTAATAATAATATTTTTAGACATGGAATTCCACCCCGAATCACATTCTAGCATCCGTTATTACATTTGAGAAAAAAAAAATTTTTTGCTCCTTGGCAGCTTTTTTTCTGACCGTGGCATCACGGGTTTTTTTCCTCGGGCAGCAAAAACACTCGATTTTTAAAAACAGCTAATAATAATATTTTTAGACATGGAATTCCACCCCGAATCACATTCTAGCATCCGTTATTACATTTGAGAAAAAAAAAATTTTTTGCTCCTTGGCAGCTTTTTTTCTGACCGCGGCATCACGCGTTTTTTTCCTCGGGCAGCAAAAACACTCGATTTTTAAAAACAGCTAATAATAATATTTTTAGACATGGAATTCCACCCAGAATCACATTCTAGCATCCGTTATTACATTTGAGAAGAAAAATTTTTTTTGCTCCTTGGCAGCTTTTTTTCTGACTGCGGCATCACGCGTTTTTTTCCTCGGACAGCAAAAACACTCGATTTTTAAAAACAGCTAATAATAATATTTTTAGACATAGAATTCCACCCCGAATCACATTCTAGCATCCGTTATTACATTTGAGAAAAAAAATTTTTTTTGCTCCTTGGCAGCTTTTTTTCTGACCGCGGCATCACGCGTTATTTTCCTCGGGCAGCAAAAACACTCGATTTTTAAAAACATCTAATAATAATATTTTTAGACATGGAATTCCACCCTGAATCACATTCTAGCATCCGTTATTACATTTGAGAAGAAAAAATTTTTTTGCTCCTGGGCAGCTTTTTTTCTGACCGCGGCATCACCGGTTTTCTTCCTCGGGCAGCAAAAACACTTGATTTATAAAAACAGCAAATAATAATAATTTTAGACATGGAATTCCACCCCGAATCACATTCTAGCATCCGTTATTACATTTGAGAAGAAAAAATTTTTTTGCTCCTGGGCAGCTTTTTTTCTGACCGCGGCATCACGCGTTTTCTTCCTCGGGCAACAAAAACACTCGATTTTTAAAAACAGCAAATAATAATATTTTTAGACATGGAATTCCACCCCGAATCACATTCTAGCATCCGTTATTACATTTGAGAAGAAAAAATTTTTTTGCTCCTGGGCAGCTTTTTTTCTGACCGCGGCATCACGTGTTTTTTTCCTCGGGCAGCAAAAACACTCGATTTTTAAAAACAGCAAATAATAAGATTTTTAGACATGGAATTCCACCCCGAATCACATTCTAGCATCCGTTATTACATTTGAGAAGAAAAAATTTTTTTGCTCCTTGGCAGCTTTTTTTCTGACCGCGGCATCACGCGTTGTCTTCCTCGGGCAGCAAAAACACTCGATTTTTAAAAACATCTAATAATAATATTTTTAGACATGGAATTCCACCCCGAATCACATTCTAGCATCCGTTATTACATTTGAGAAAAAAAAAATTTTTGCTCCTTGGCAGCTTTTTTTCTGACCGCGGCATCACGGGTTTTTTTCCTCGGGCAGCAAAAACACTCGATTTTTAAAAACAGCTAATAATAATATTTTTAGACATGGAATTCCACCCCGAATCACATTCTAGCATCCGTTATTACATTTGAGAAAAAAAAAATTTTTTGCTCCTTGGCAGCTTTTTTTCTGACCGCGGCATAACGCGTTTTTTTCCTCGGGCAGCAAAAACACTCGATTTTTAAAAACAGCTTATAATAATATTTTTAGACATGGAATTCCACCCAGAATGACATTCTAGCATCCGTTATTACATTTGAGAAAAAAAAAATTTTTTGCTCCTTGGCAGCTTTTTTTCTGACCGCGGCATCACGCGTTTTTTTCCTCGGGCAGCAAAAACACTCGATTTTTAAAAACAGCTAATAATAATATTTTTAGACATGGAATTCCACCCCGAATCACATTCTAGCATCCGTTATTACATTTGAGAAGAAAAAATTTTTTTGCTCCTTGGCAGCTTTTTTTCTGACCGCGGCATCACGCGTTTTCTTCCTCGGGCAGCAAAAACACTCGATTTTTAAAAACAGCAAATAATAATATTTTTAGACATGGAATTCCACCCCGAATCACATTCTAGCATCCGTTATTACATTTGAGAAAAAAAAATTTTTTGCTCCTGGGCAGCTTTTTTTCTGACCGCGGCATCACGCGTTTTCTTCCTCGGGCAACAAAAACACTCGATTTTTAAAAACAGCAAATAATAATATTTTTAGACATGGAATTCCACCCCGAATCACATTCTAGCATCCGTTATTACATTTGAGAAAAAAAAAATTTTGCTCCTGGGCAGCTTTTTTTCTGACCGCGGCATCACGCGTTTTCTTCCTCGGGCAGCAAAAACACTCGATTTTTAAAAACAGCAAATAATAATATTTTTAGACATGGAATTCCACCCCGAATCACATTCTAGCATCCGTTATTACTATTGAGAAAAAAAAAATTTTTTGCTCCTTGGCAGCTTTTTTTCTGACCGCGGCATCACGCGTTTTCTTCCTCGGGCAGCAAAAACACTCGATTTTTAAAAACAGCTAATAATAATATTTTTAGACATGGAATTCCGCCCCGAATCACATTCTAGCATCCGTTATTACATTTGAGAAGAAAAATTTTTTTTGCTCCTTGGCAGCTTTTTTTCTGACCGCGGCATCACGCGTTTTTTTCCTCGGGCAGCAAAAACACTCGATTTTTAAAAACATCTAATAATAATATTTTTAGACATGGAATTCCACCCCGAATCACATTCTAGCATCCGTTATTACATTTGAGAAAAAAATTTTTTTTGCTCCTTGGCACCTTTTTTTCTGACCGCGGCATCACGGGTTTTTTTCCTCGGGCAGCAAAAACACTCGATTTTTAAAAACAGCTAATAATAATATTTTTAGACATGGAATTCCACCCCGAATCACATTCTAGCATCCGTTATTACATTTGAGAAGAAAAATTTTTTTTGCTCCTTGGCAGCTTTTTTTCTGACCGCGGCATCACGCGTTTTCTTCCTCGGGCAGCAAAAACACTCGATTTTTAAAAACAGCTAATAATAATATTTTTAGACATGGAATTCCACCCCGAATGACATTCTAGCATCCGTTATTACATTTGAGAAAAAAAAATTTTTTTGCTCCTGGGCAGCTTTTTTTCTGACCGCGGCATCACGCGTTTTCTTCCTCGGCCAACAAAAACACTCGATTTTTAAAAACAGCAAATAATAATATTTTTAGACATGGAATTCCACCCCGAATCACATTCTAGCATCCGTTATTACATTTGAGAAGAAAAAAATTTTTTGCTCCTGGGCAGCTTTTTGTCTGACCGCGGCATCACGCGTTTTCTTCCTCGGGCAGCAAAAACACTCGATTTTTAAAAACAGCTAATAATAATATTTTTAGACATGGAATTCCACCCCGAATCACATTCTAGCATCCATTATTACATTTGAGAAGAAAAATTTTTTTTGCTCCTTGGCAGCTTTTTTTCTGACCGCGGCATCACGCGTTTTCTTCCTCGGGCAGCAAAAACACTCGATTTTTAAAAACAGCAAATAATAATATTTTTAGACATGGAATTCCACCCCGAATCACATTCTAGCATCCGTTATTACATTTGAGAAAAAAAATTTTTTGCTCCTGGGCAGCTTTTTTTCTGACCGCGGCATCACGTGTTTTCTTCCTCGGGCAACAAAAACACTCGATTTTTAAAAACAGCAAATAATAATATTTTTAGACATGGAATTCCACCCCGAATCACATTCTAGCATCCGTTATTACATTTGAGAAGAAAAATTTTTTTTGCTCCTGGGCAGCTTTTTTTCTGACCGCGGCATCACGCGTTTTTTTCCTCGGGCAGCAAAAACACTCGATTTTTAAAAACAGCAAATAATAATATTTTTAGACATGGAATTCCACCCCGAATCACATTCTAGCATCCGTTATTACATTTGAGAAGAAAAAAATTTTTTGCTCCTGGGCAGCTTTTTTTCTGACCGCGGCATCACGAGTTTTTTTCCTCCGGCAGCAAAAACACTCGATTTTTAAAAACAGCAAATAATAATATTTTTAGACATGGAATTCCACCCCGAATCACATTCTAGCATCCGTTATTACATTTGAGAAGAAAAAATTTTTTTGCTCCTTGGCAGCTTTTTTTCTGACCGCGGCATCACGCGTTGTCTTCCTCGGGCAGCAAAAACACTCGATTTTTAAAAACAGCTAATAATAATATTTTTAGACATGGAATTCCACCCCGAATCACATTCTGGCACCCGTTGTTACATTTGAGAAAAAAAATTTTTTTTGCTCCTGGGCAGCTTTTTTTCTGACCGTGGCATCACGGGTTTTCTTCCTCGGGCAGCAAAAACACTCGATTTATAAAAACAGCAAATAATAATATTTTTAGACATGGAATTCCACCCCGAATCACATTCTAGCATCCGTTATTACATTTGAGAAGAAAAAATTTTTTTGCTCCTGGGCAGCTTTTTTTCTGACCGCGGCATCACGCGTTTTTTTCCTCGGGCAGCAAAAACACTCGATTTTTAAAAACAGCAAATAATAATATTTTTAGACATGGAATTCCACCCCGAATCACATTCTAGCATCCGTTACTACATTTGAGAAAAAAAAATTTTTTTGCTCCTTGGCAGCTTTTTTTCTGACCGCGGCATCACGCGTTTTTTTCCTCGGGCAGCAAAAACACTCGATTTTTAAAAACAGCTAATAATAATATTTTTAGACATGGAATTCCACCCCGAATCACATTCTAGCATCCGTTATTACATTTGAGAAGAAAAATTTTTTTTGCTCCTTGGCAGCTTTTTTTCTGACCGCGGCATCACGCGTTTTTTTCCTCGGGCAGCAAAAACACTCGATTTTTAAAAACAGCTAATAATAATATTTTTAGACATGGAATTCCACCCCGAATCACATTCTAGCATCCGTTATTACATTTGAGAAGAAAAATTTTTTTTGCTCCTTGGCAGCTTTTTTTCTGACCGCGGCATCACGCGTTATTTTCCTCGGGCAGCAAAAACACTCGATTTTTAAAAACAGCAAATAATAATATTTTTAGACATGGAATTCCACCCCGAATCACATTCTAGCATCCGTTATTACATTTGAGAAAAAAAAATTTTTTTGCTCCTTGGCAGCTTTTTTTCTGACCGCGGCATCACGCGTTTTTTTCCTCGGGCAGCAAAAACACTCGATTTTTAAAAACAGCTAATAATAATATTTTTAGACATGGAATTCCACCCCGAATCACATTCTAGCATCCGTTATTACATTTGAGAAGAAAAATTTTTTTTGCTCCTTGGCAGCTTTTTTTCTGACCGCGGCATCACGCGTTATTTTCCTCGGGCAGCAAAAACACTCGATTTTTAAAAACATCTAATAATAATATTTTTAGACATGGAATTCCACCCCGAATCACATTCTAGCATCCGTTATTACATTTGAGAAAAAAAAATTTTTTTGCTCCTTGGCAGCTTTTTTTCTGACCGCGGCATCACGGGTTTTTTTCCTCGGGCAGCAAAAACACTCGATTTTTAAAAACAGCTAATAATAATATTTTTAGACATGGAATTCCACCCCGAATCACATTCTAGCATCCGTTATTACATTTGAGAAAAAAAAAATTTTTTGCTCCTTGGCAGCTTTTTTTCTGACCGCGGCATCACGCGTTTTCTTCCTCGGGCAGCAAAAACACTCGATTTTTAAAAACAGCAAATAATAATATTTTTAGACATGGAATTCCACCCCGAATCACATTCTAGCATCCGTTATTACATTTGAGAAAAAAAATTTTTTTTCTCCTTGGCAGCTTTTTTTCTGATCGCGGCATCACGCGTTTTCTTCCTCAGGCAGCAAAAACACTCGATTTTTAAAAACAGCAAATAATAATATTTTTAGACATGGAATTCCACCCCGAATCACATTCTAGCATCCGTTATTACATTTGATAAAAAAAAAATTTTTTGCTCCTGGGCAGCTTTTTTTCTGACCGCGGCATCACGCGTATTCTTCCTCGGGCAACAAAAACACTCGATTTTTAAAAACAGCAAATAATAATATTTTTAGACACGGAATTCCACCCCGAATCCCATTCTGGCACCCGTTGTTACATTTGAGAAAAAAAAATTTTTTTGCTCCTGGGCATCTTTTTTTCTGACCCCGGAATCACTCGTTTTCTTCCTCGGGTAGCAGAAACACTCGATTTTTAAAAACAGCTAATAATAATATTTTTAGACATGGAATTCCACCCCGAATCACATTCTAGCATCCGTTATTACATTTGAGAAAAAAAAAATTTTTTGCTCCTGGGCAGCTTTTTTTCTGACCGCGGCATCACGCGTTTTCTTCCTCGGGCAGCAAAAACACTCGATTTTTAAAAACAGCAAATAATAATATTTTTAGACATGGAATTCCACCCCGAATCACATTCTAGCATCCGTTATTACATTTGAGAAAAAAAATTTTTTTGCTCCTTGGCAGCTTTTTTTCTGATCGCGGCATCACGCGTTTTCTTCCTCGGGCAGCAAAAACACTCGATTTTTAAAAACAGCAAATAATAATATTTTTAGACATGGAATTCCACCCCGAATCACATTCTAGCATCCGTTATTACATTTGAGAAAAAAAAATTTTTTGCTCCTGGGCAGCTTTTTTTCTGACCGCGGCATCACGCGTTTTCTTCCTCGGGCAACAAAAACACTCGATTTTTAAAAACAGCAAATAATAATATTTTTAGACATGGAATTCCACCCCGAATCACATTCTAGCATCCGTTATTACATTTGAGAAAAAAAATTTTTTTTTGCTCCTGGGCAGCTTTTTTTCTGACCGCGGCATCACGCGTTTTCTTCCTCGGACAGCAAAAACACTCGATTTTTAAAAACAGCTAATAATAATATTTTTAGACATGGAATTCCACCCCGAATCACATTCTGGCACCCATTGTTACATTTGAGAAAAAAAAATTTTTTTGCTCCTTGGCAGCTTTTTTTCTGACCGCGGCATCACGCGTTTTCTTCCTCGGGCAGCAAAAACACTCGATTTTTAAAAACAGCTAATAATAATATTTTTAGACATGGAATTCCACCCCGAATCACATTCTAGCATCCGTTATTACATTTGAGAAAAAAATTTTTTTTGCTCCTGGGCAGCTTTTTTTCTGACCGCGGCATCACGCGTTTTTTTCCTCGGGCAGCAAAAACACTCGATTTTTAAAAACAGCAAATAATAATATTTTTAGACATGGAATTCCACCCCGAATCACATTCTAGCATCCGTTATTACATTTGAGAAGAAAAAAATTTTTTGCTCCTTGGCAGCTTTTTTTCTGACCGCGGCATCACGCGTTTTCTTCCTCGGGCAGCAAAAACACTCGATTTTTAAAAACAGCAAATAATAATATTTTTAGACATGGAATTCCACCCCGAATCACATTCTAGCATCCGTTATTACATTTGATAAAAAAAAAAATTTTTGCTCCTGGGCAGCTTTTTTTCTGACCGCGGCATCACGCGTTTTCTTCCTCGGGCAGCAAAAACACTCGATTTTTAAAAACAGCAAATAATAATATTTTTAGACATGGAATTCCACCCCGAATCACATTCTGGCACCCGTTGTTACATTTGAGAAAAAAAAAATTTTTCCTCCTGGGCATCTTTTTTTCTGACCGCGGCATCACGCGTTTTCTTCCTCGGGTAGCAAAAACACTCGATTTTTAAAAACAGCTAATAATAATATTTTTAGACATGGAATTCCACCCCGAATCACATTCTAGCATCCGTTATTACATTTGAGAAGAAAAATTTTTTTTGCTCCTTGGCAGCTTTTTTTCTGACCGCGGCATCACGCGTTTTCTTCCTCGGGCAGCAAAAACACTCGATTTTTAAAAACAGCTAATAATAATATTTTTAGACATGGAATTCGACCCCGAATCACATTCTGGCACCCGTTGTTACATTTGAGAAAAAAAAATTTTTTTGCTCCTGAGTAGCTTTTTTTCTGACCGCGGCATCACGCGTTTTCTTCCTCGGGCAGCAAAAACACTCGATTTTTAAAAACAGCTAATAATAATATTTTTAGACATGGAATTCCACCCCGAATCACATTCTGGCACCCGTTGTTACATTTGAGAAAAAAAAATTTTTTTGCTCCTGGGCATCTTTTTTTCTGACCGGGGCATCACGCGTTTTCTTCCTCCGGCAGCAAAAACACTCGATTTTTAAAAACAGCTAATAATAATATTTTTAGACATGGAATTTCACCCCGAATCACATTCTAGCATCCGTTATTACATTTGAGAAAAAAAAATTTTTTGCTCCTGGGCAGCTTTTTTTTTGACCGCGGCATCACGCGTTTTCTTCCTCGGGCAGCAAAAACACTCGATTTTTAAAAACAGCTAATAATAATATTTTTAGACATGGAATTCCACCCCGAATCACATTCTGGCACCCGTTGTTACATTTGGGAAAAAAAATTTTTTTTGCTCCTGGGCATCTTTTTTTCTGACCGCGGCATCACGCGTTTTCTTCCTCGGGTAGCAAAAACACTCGATTTTTAAAAACAGCTAATAATAATATTTTTAGACATGGAATTCCACCCCGAATCACATTCTAGCATCTGTTATTACATTTGAGAAAAAAAATTTTTTTGCTCCTAGGCAGCTTTTTTTCTGACCGCGGCATCACGCGTTTTCTTCCTAGGGCAGCAAAAACACTCGATTTTTAAAAACAGCTAATAATAAGATTTTTAGACATGGAATTCCACCCCGAATCACATTCTGGCACCCGTTGTTACGTTTGAGAAAAAAAAATTTTTTTGCTCCTGAGTAGCTTTTTTTCTGACCGCGGCATCACGCGTTTTCTTCCTCGGGCAGGAAAAACACTCGATTTTTAAAAACAGCTAATAATAATATTTTTAGACATGGAATTCCACCCCGAATGACATTCTAGCGTCCGTTATTACATTTCAGAAAAAAAAATTTTTTTGCTCCTGGGCAGCTTTTTTTCTGACCGCGGCATCACGCGTTTTCTTCCTCGGGCAGCAAAAACACTCGATTTTTAAAAACAGCTAATAATAATATTTTTAGACATGGAATTCCACCCCGAATCACATTCTAGCATCCGTTATTACATTTGAGAAAAAAAAATTTTTTTGCTCCTGGGCAGCATTTTTTCTGACCGCGGCATCAAGCGTTTTCTTACTCGGGCAGCAAAAACACTCGATTTTTAAAAACAGCTAATAATAATATTTTTAGACATGGAATTCCACCCCGAATCACATTCTAGCATCCGTTATTACATTTGAGAAAAAAAAATTTTTTTGCTCCTGGGCAGATTTTTTTCTGACCGCGGCATCACGCGTTTTCTTCCTCGGGCAGCAAAAACACTCGATTTTTAAAAACAGCTAATAATAATATTTTTAGACATGGAATTTCACCCCGAATCACATTCTAGCATCCGTTATTACATTTGAGAAAAAAAAATTTTTGCTCCTGGGCAGCTTTTTTTCTGACCGCGGCATCACGCGTTTTCTTCCTCGGGCAGCAAAAACACTCGATTTTTAAAAACAGCTAATAATAATATTTTTAGACATGGAATTCCACCCCGAATCACATTCTAGCATCCGTTGTTACATTTGAGAAATAAAAATTTTTTTGCTCCTGGGCAGATTTTTTTCTGACCGCGGCATCACGCGTTTTCTTCCTCGGGCAGCAAAAACACTCGATTTTTAAAAACAGCTAATAATAATATTTTTAGACATGGAATTCCACCCTGAATCACATTCTAGCATCCGTTATTACATTTGAGAAAAAAAAATTTTTTTGCTCCTTGGCAGCTTTTTTTCTGACCGCGGCATCACGCGTTTTCTTCCTCGGGCAGCAAAAACACTCGATTTTTAAAAACAACTAATAATAATATTTTTAGACATGGAATTCCACCCCGAATAACATTCTAGCATCCGTTATTACATTTGAGAAAAAAAAATTTTTTTTGCTCCTGGCCAGCTTTTTTTCTGACCGCGGCATCACGCGTTTTCTTCCTCGGGCAGCAAAAACACTCGATTTTTAAAAACAGCTAATAATAATATTTTTAGACATGGAATTCCGCCCCGAATCACATTCTAGCATCCGTTATTACATTTGAGGAAAAAAAATTTTTTTGCTCCTGGGCAGCTTTTTTTCTGACCGCGGCATCACGCGTTTTCTTCCTCGGGCAGCAAAAACACTCGATTTTTAAAAACAGCTAATAATAATATTTTTAATAATATATGGAATTCCACCCCGAATCACATTCTGGCACCCGTTGTTACATTTGAGAAAAAAAAATTTTTTTGCTCCTGGGCACCTTTTTTTCTGACCGCGGCATCACGCGTTTTCTTCCTCCGGCAGCAAAAACACTCGATTTTTAAAAACAGCTAATAATAATATTTTTAGACATGGAATTCCACCACGAATCACATTCTAGCATCCGTTATTACATTTGAGAAAAAAAAATTTTTTTGCTCCTGGGCAGCTTTTTTTCTGACCGCGGCATCACGCGTTTTCTTCCTCGGGCAGCAAAAACACTCGATTTTTAAAAACAGCTAATAATAATATTTTTAGACATGGAATTCCACTCCGAATCACATTCTGGCACCCGTTGTTACATTTGAGAAAAAAAAAAATTTTTGCTCCTGGGAAGCTTTTTTTGTGACCACGGCATCACGCGTTTTCTTCCTCCGGCAGCAAAAACACTCGATTTTTAAAAACAGCTAATAATAATATTTTTAGACATGGAATTTCACCCCGAATCACATTCTAGCATCCGTTATTACATTTGAGAAAAAAAATTTTTTTGCTCCTGGGCAGCTTTTTTTCTGACCGCGGCATCACGCGTTTTCTTCCTCTGGCAGCAAAAACACTCGATTTATAAAAACAGCTAATAATAATATTTTTAGACATGGAATTCCACCCCGAATCACATTCTGGCACCTGTTGTTACATTTGAGAAAAAAAATTTTTTTGCTCCTGGGCAGCTTTTTTTCTGACCGCGGCATCACGCGTTTTCTTCCTCGGGCAGCAAAAACACTCGATTTTTAAAAACAGCTAATAATAATATTTTTAGACATGGAATTCCAACCCGAATCACATTCTAGCATCAGTTATTACATTTCAGAAAAAAAATTTTTTTTGGTCCTGGGCAGCTTTTTTTCTGACCGTGGCATCACGCGTTTTCTTCCTCGGGCAGCAAAAACACTCGATTTTTAAAAACAGCTAATAATAATACTTTTATACATGGAATTCCACCCCGAATCACATTCTAGCATCCGTTGTTACATTTGAGAAAAAAAAATTTTTTTGCTCCTGGGCAGCTTTTTTTCTGACCGCGGCATCACGCGTTTTCTTCCTCGGGCAGCAAAAACACTCGATTTTTAAAAACAGCTAATAATAATATTTTTAGACATGGAATTCCATGCCGAATCACATTCTGGCACCCGTTGTTACATTTGAGAAAAAAAATTTTTTTTGCTCCTGGGCAGATTTTTTTCTGACCGCGGCATCACGCGTTTTCTTCCTCGGGCAGCAAAAACACTCGATTTTTAAAAACAGCTAATAATAATATTTTTAGACATGGAATTCCACTCCGAATCACATTCTGGCACCCGTTGTTACATTTGAGAAAAAAAAATTTTTGCTCCTGGGCAGCTTTTTTTGTGACCGCGGCATCACGCGTTTTCTTCCTCCGGCAGCAAAAACACTCGATTTTTAAAAACAGCTAATAATAATATTTTTAGACATGGAATTTCACCCCGAATCACATTCTAGCATCTGTTATTACATTTGAGAAAAAAAATTTTTTTGCTCCTGGGCAGCTTTTTTTCTGACCGCGGCATCAACCGTTTTCTTCCTCGGGCAGCAAAAACACTCGATTTTTAAAAACAGCTAATAATAATATTTTTAGACATGGAATTCCACCCCGAATCACATTCTGGCACCTGTTGTTACATTTGAGAAAAAAAATTTTTTTGCTCCTGGGCAGCTTTTTTTCTGACCGCGGCATCACGCGTTTTCTTCCTCGGGCAGCAAAAACACTCGATTTTTAAAAACAGCTAATAATAATATTTTTAGACATGGAATTCCAACCCGAATCACATTCTAGCATCAGTTATTACATTTCAGAAAAAAAAATTTTTTTGGTCCTGGGCAGCTTTTTTTCTGACCGCGGCATCAGGCGTTTTCTTCCTCGGGCAGCAAAAACACTCGATTTTTAAAAACAGCTAATAATAATATTTTTAGACATGGAATTCCACCCCGAATCACATTCTGGCACCCGTTGTTACATTTGAGAAAAAAATTTTTTTTTGCTCCTCGGCACCTTTTTTTCTGACCGCGGCATCACGCGTTTTCTTCCTCGGGCAGCAAAAACACTCGATTTTTAAAAACAGCTAATAATAATATTTTTAGACATGGAATTCCACCCCGAATCACATTCTAGCATCCGTTATTACATTTGAGAAAAAAAATTTTTTTGCTCCTGGCCAGCTTTTTTTCTGACCGGGGCATCACGCGTTTTCTTCCTCGGGCAGCAAAAACCCTCGATTTTTAAAAACAGCTAATTATAATATTTTTAGACATGGAATTCCACCCCGAATCACATTCTAGCATCCGTTATTACATTTGAGGAAAAAAAAATTTTTTGCTCCTCGGCACCTTTTTTTCTGACCGCGGCATCACGCGTTTTCTTCCTCGGGCAGCAAAAACACTCGATTTTTAAAAACAGCTAATAATAATATTTTTAGACATGGAATTCCACCCCGAATCACATTCTGGCACCCGTTGTTACATTTGAGAAAAAAAATTTTTTTTGCTCCTCGGCACCTTTTTTTCTGACCGCGGCATCACGCGTTTTCTTCCTCGGGCAGCAAAAACACTCGATTTTTAAAAACAGCTAATAATAATATTTTTAGACATGGAATTCCACCCCGAATCACATTCTAGCATCCGTTATTACATTTGAGAAAAAAAATTTTTTTGCTCCTGGCCAGCTTTTTTTCTGACCGCGGCATCACGCGTTTTCTTCCTCGGGCAGCAAAAACACTTGATTTTTAAAAACAGCAAATAATAATATTTTTAGACATGGAACTCCACCCCGAATCACATTCTGGCACCCGTTGTTACATTTGAGAAAAAAAATTTTTTTTGCTCCTGGGCAGCTTTTTTTCTGACCGCGGCATCACGCGTTTTCTTCCTCGGGCAGCAAAAACACTCGATTTTTAAAAACAGCTAATAATAATATTTTTAGACATGGAATTCCACCCCGAATCACATTCTGGCACCCGTTGTTACATTTGAGAAAAAAAAAATTTTTGCTCCTGGGCAGCTTTTTTTCTGACCGCGGCATCACGCGTTTTCTTCCTCGGGCAGCAAAAACACTCGATTTTTAAAAACAGCTAATAATAATATTTTTAGACATGGAATTCCACCCCGAATCACATTCTGGCACCTGTTGTTACATTTGAGAAAAAAAATTTTTTTGCTCCTGGGCAGCTTTTTTTCTGACCGCGGCATCACGCGTTTTCTTCCTCGGGCAGCAAAAACACTTGATTTTTAAAAACAGCTAATAATAATATTTTTAGACATGGAATTCCACCCCGAATCACATTCTGGCACCCATTGTTACATTTGAGAAAAAAAATTATTTTTGCTCCTCGGCACCTTTTTTTCTGACCGCGGCATCACGCGTTTTCTTCCTCGGGCAGCAAAAACACTCGATTTTTAAAAACAGCTAATAATAATATTTTTAGACATGGAATTCCACCCCGAATCACATTCTGGCATCCGTTGTTACATTTGAGAAAAAAAAAAATTTTGCTCCTGGGCAGCTTTTTTTCTGACCGCGGCATCACGCGTTTTCTTCCTCTGGCAGCAAAAACACTTGATTTTTAAAAACAGCTAATAATAATATTTTTAGACATGGAATTCCACCCCAAATCACATTCTGGCACCCGTTGTTACATTTGAGAAAAAAAAATTTTTTTGCTCCTGGGCAGCTTTTTTTCTGACCGTGGCATCACGCGTTTTCTTCCTCGGGCAGCAAAAACACTTGATTTTTAAAAACAGCTAATAATAATATTTTTAGACATGGAATTCCACCCCGAATCACATTCTGGCACCCGTTGTTACATTTGAGAAAAAAAAAATTTTGCTCCTGGGCAGCTTTTTTTCTGACCGCGGCATCACGCGTTTTCTTCCTCGGGCAGCAAAAACACTCGATTTTTAAAAACAGCTAATAATAATATTTTTAGACATGGAATTCCACCCCGAATCACATTCTAGTATCTGTTATTACATTTGAGAAAAAAAAATTTTTTTGCTCCTGGGCAGCTTTTTTTCTGACCGCGGCATCACGCGTTTTCTTCCTCGGGCAGCAAAAACACTTGATTTTTAAAAACAGCTAATAATAATATTTTTAGACATGGAATTCCACCCCGAATCACATTCTGGCACCCGTTGTTACATTTGAGAAAAAAAAAATTTTTGCTCCTGGGCAGCTTTTTTTCTGACCGCGGCATCACGCGTTTTCTTCCTCGGGCAGCAAAAACACTCGATTTTTAAAAACAGCTAATAATAATATTTTTAGACATGGAATTCCACCCCGAATCACATTCTGGCACCTGTTGTTACATTTGAGAAAAAAAAATTTTTTGCTCCTGGGCAGATTTTTTTCTGACCGCGGCATCACGCGTTTTCTTCCTCGGGCAGCAAAAACACTTGATTTTTAAAAACAGCTAATAATAATATTTTTAGACATGGAATTCCACCCCGAATCACATTCTGGCACCCATTGTTACATTTGAGAAAAAAAATTATTTTTGCTCCTCGGCACCTTTTTTTCTGACCGCGGCATCACGCGTTTTCTTCCTCGGGCAGCAAAAACACTCGATTTTTAAAAACAGCTAATAATAAAATTTTTAGACATGGAATTCCACCCCGAATCACATTCTAGTATCCGTTATTACATTTGAGAAAAAAAAATTTTTTTGCTCCTGGGCAGCTTTTTTTCTGACCGCGGCATCACGCGTTTTCTTCCTCGGGCAGCAAAAACACTTGATTTTTAAAAACAGCTAATAATAATATTTTTAGACATGGAATTCCACCCCGAATCACATTCTGGCACCCGTTGTTACATTTGAGAAAAAAAAATTTTTTGCTCCTGGGCAGCTTTTTTTCTGACCGCGGCATCACGCGTTTTCTTCCTCGGGCAGCAAAAACACTTGATTTTTAAAAACAGCTAATAATAATATTTTTAGACATGGAATTCCACCCCGAATCACATTCTGGCACCCGTTGTTACATTTGAGAAAAAAAAATTTTTTGCTCCTGGGCAGCTTTTTTTCTGACCGCGGCATCACGCGTTTTCTTCCTCGGGCAGCAAAAACACTCGATTTTTAAAAACAGCTAATAATAATATTTTTAGACATGGAATTCCACCCCGAATCACATTCTGGCACCCATTGTTACATTTGAGAAAAAAAATTATTTTTGCTCCTCGGCACCTTTTTTTCTGACCGCGGCATCACGCGTTTTCTTCCTCGGGCAGCAAAAACACTCGATTTTTAAAAACAGCTAATAATAAAATTTTTAGACATGGAATTCCACCCCGAATCACATTCTAGTATCCGTTATTACATTTGAGAAAAAAAAATTTTTTTGCTCCTGGGCAGCTTTTTTTCTGACCGCGGCATCACGCGTTTTCTTCCTCGGGCAGCAAAAACACTTGATTTTTAAAAACAGCTAATAATAATATTTTTAGACATGGAATTCCACCCCGAATCACATTCTGGCACCCGTTGTTACATTTGAGAAAAAAAAATTTTTTGCTCCTGGGCAGCTTTTTTTCTGACCGCGGCATCACGCGTTTTCTTCCTCGGGCAGCAAAAACACTTGATTTTTAAAAACAGCTAATAATAATATTTTTAGACATGGAATTCCACCCCGAATCACATTCTGGCACCCGTTGTTACATTTGAGAAAAAAAAATTTTTTGCTCCTGGGCAGCTTTTTTTCTGACCGCGGCATCACGCGTTTTCTTCCTCGGGCAGCAAAAACACTCGATTTTTAAAAACAGCTAATAATAATATTTTTAGACATGGAATTCCACCCCGAATCACATTCTGGCACCTGTTGTTACATTTGAGAAAAAAAATTTTTTTGCTCCTGGGCAGCTTTTTTTCTGACCGCGGCATCACGCGTTTTCTTCCTCGGGCAGCAAAAACACTTGATTTTTAAAAACAGCTAATAATAATATTTTTAGACATGGAATTCCACCCCGAATCACATTCTGGCACCCATTGTTACATTTGAGAAAAAAAATTATTTTTGCTCCTCGGCACCTTTTTTTCTGACCGCGGCATCACGCGTTTTCTTCCTCGGGCAGCAAAAACACTCGATTTTTAAAAACAGCTAATAATAATATTTTTAGACATGGAATTCCACCCCGAATCACATTCTAGTATCCGTTATTACATTTGAGAAAAAAAAATTTTTTTGCTCCTGGGCAGCTTTTTTTCTGACCGCGGCATCATGCGTTTTCTTCCTCGGGCAGCAAAAACACTTGATTTTTAAAAACAGCTAATAATAATATTTTTAGACATGGAATTCCACCCCGAATCACATTCTGGCACCCGTTGTTACATTTGAGAAAATAAAAAATTTTTGCTCCTGGGCAGCTTTTTTTCTGACAGCGGCATCACGCGTTTTCTTCCTCGGGCAGCAAAAACACTCGATTTTTAAAAACAGCTAATAATAATATTTTTAGACATGGAATTCCACCACGAATCACATTCTGGCACCCGTTGTTACATTTGAGAAAAAAAAATTTTTGCTCCTGGGCAGCTTTTTTTCTGACCGCGGCATCACGCGTTTTCTTCCTCGGGCAGCAAAAACACTTGATTTTTAAAAACAGCTAATAATAATATTTTTAGACATGGAATTCCACCCCGAATCACATTCTGGCACCCGTTGTTAAATTTGAGAAAAAAAATTTTTTTGCTCCTGGGCAGCTTTTTTTCTGACCGCGGCATCACGCGTTTTCTTCCTCGGGCAGCAAAAACACTTGATTTTTAAAAACAGCTAATAATAATATTTTTAGACATGGAATTCCACCCCGAATCACATTCTGGCACCCGTTGTTACATTTGAGAAAAAAAAAATTTTTGCTCCTGGGCAGCTTTTTTTCTGACCGCGGCATCACGCGTTTTCTTCCTCGGGCAGCAAAAACACTCGATTTTTAAAAACAGCTAATAATAATATTTTTAGACATGGAATTCCACCCCGAATCACATTCTGGCACCTGTTGTTACGTTTGAGAAAAAAAATTTTTTTGCTCCTGGGCAGCTTTTTTTCTGACCGCGGCATCACGCGTTTTCTTCCTCGGGCAGCAAAAACACTTGATTTTTAAAAACAGCTAATAATAATATTTTTAGACATGGAATTCCACCCCGAATCACATTCTAGTATCCGTTATTACATTTGAGAAAAAAAAAAATTTTTGCTCCTGGGCAGCTTTTTTTCTGACCGCGGCATCACGCGTTTTCTTCCTCGGGCAGCAAAAACACTCGATTTTTAAAAACAGCTAATAATAATATTTTTAGACATGGAATTCCACCCCGAATCACATTCTGGCACCCGTTGTTACATTTGAGAAAAAAAAATTTTTTGTTCCTGGGCAGCTTTTTTTCTGACCGCGGCATCACGTGTTTTCTTCCTCGGGCAGCAAAAACACTCGATTTTTAAAAACAGCTAATAATAATATTTTTAGACATGGAATTCCACCCCGAATCACATTCTAGCATCCGTTATTACATTTGAGAAAAAAAAATTTTTTTTGCTCCTGGGCAGCTTTTTTTCTGACTGCGGCATCACGCGTTTTCTTCCTCCGGCAGCAAAAACCCTCGATTTTTAAAAACAGCTAATAATAATATTTTTAGACATGGAATTCCACCCCGAATCACATTCTAGTATCCGTTATTACATTTGAGAAAAAAAATTTTTTTTGCTCCTGGGCAGCTTTTTTTCTGACCGCGGCATCACGCGTTTTCTTCCTCGGGCAGCAAAAACACTTGATTTTTAAAAACAGCTAATAATAATATTTTTAGATATGGAATTCCACCCCGAATCACATTCTGGCACCCGTTGTTACATTTGAGAAAAAAAAATTTTTTGCTCCTGGGCAGCTTTTTTTCTGACCGCGGCATCACGCGTTTTCTTCCTCGGGCAGCAAAAACACTTGATTTTTAAAAACAGCTAATAATAATATTTTTAGACATGGAATTCCACCCCGAATCACATTCTGGCACCCGTTGTTACATTTGAGAAAAAAAAATTTTTTGCTCCTGGGCAGCTTTTTTTCTGACCACGGCATCACGCGTTTTCTTCCTCGGGCAGCAAAAACACTCGATTTTTAAAAACAGCTAATAATAATATTTTTAGACATGGAATTCCACCCCGAATCACATTCTAGTATCCGTTATTACATTTGAGAAAAAAAAATTTTTTTGCTCCTGGGCAGCTTTTTTTCTGACCGCGGCATCATGCGTTTTCTTCCTCGGGCAGCAAAAACACTTGATTTTTAAAAACAGCTAATAATAATATTTTTAGACATGGAATTCCACCCCGAATCACATTCTGGCACCCGTTGTTACATTTGAGAAAATAAAAAATTTTTGCTCCTGGGCAGCTTTTTTTCTGACAGCGGCATCACGCGTTTTCTTCCTCGGGCAGCAAAAACACTCGATTTTTAAAAACAGCTAATAATAATATTTTTAGACATGGAATTCCACCACGAATCACATTCTGGCACCCGTTGTTACATTTGAGAAAAAAAAAATTTTTGCTCCTGGGCAGCTTTTTTTCTGACCGCGGCATCACGCGTTTTCTTCCTCGGGCAGCAAAAACACTCGATTTTTAAAAACAGCTAATAATAATATTTTTAGACATGGAATTCCACCCCGAATCACATTCTAGTATCCGTTATTACATTTGAGAAAAAAAAAAATTTTTGCTCCTGGGCAGCTTTTTTTCTGACCGCGGCATCACGCGTTTTCTTCCTCGGGCAACAAAAACACTCGATTTTTAAAAACAGCTAATAATAATGTTTTTAGACATGGAATTCCACCCCGAATCACATTCTAGCATCCGTTATTACATTTGAGAAAAAAAAATTTTTTTTGCTCCTGGGCAGCTTTTTTTCTGACTGCGGCATCACGCGTTTTCTTCCTCCGGCAGCAAAAACCCTCGATTTTTAAAAACAGCTAATAATATTTTTAGACATGGAATTCCACCCCGAATCACATTCTAGCATCCGTTATTATATTTGAGGAGAAAAATTTTTTTTGCTCCTCGGCACCTTTTTTTCTGACCGCGGCATCACGCGTTTTCTTCCTCGGGCAGCAAAAACACTTGATTTTTAAAAACAGCTAATAATAATATTTTTAGACATGGAATTCCACCCCGAATCACATTCTGGCACCCGTTGTTACATTTGAGAAAAAAAAAATTTTTGCTCCTGGGCAGCTTTTTTTCTGACCGCGGCATCACGCGTTTTCTTCCTCGGGCAGCAAAAACACTCGATTTTTAAAAACAGCTAATAATAATATTTTTAGACATGGAATTCCACCCCGAATCACATTCTGGCACCCGTTGTTACATTTGAGAAAAAAAAAATTTTTTGCTCCTGGGCAGCTTTTTTTCTGACCGCGGCATCACGCGTTTTCTTCCTCGGGCAGCAAAAACACTCGATTTTTAAAAACAGCTAATAATAATATTTTTAGACATGGAATTCCACCCCGAATCACATTCTGGCACCCGTTGTTACATTTGAGAAAAAAAAATTTTTTTGCTCCTGGGCAGCTTTTTTTCGGACCGCGGCATCACGCGTTTTCTTCCTCGGGCAGCAAAAACACTCGATTTTTAAAAACAGCTAATAATAATATTTTTAGACATGGAATTCCACCCCGAATCACATTCTGGCACCTGTTGTTACATTTGAGAAAAAAAAATTTTTTTGCTCCTGGGCAGCTTTTTTTCTGACCGCGGCATCACGCGTTTTCTTCCTCGGGCAGCTAAAACACTCGATTTTTAAAAACAGCTAATAATAATATTTTTAGACATGGAATTCCACCCCGAATCACATTCTAGTATCCGTTATTACATTTGAGAAAAAAAAAATTTTTTGCTCCTGGGCAGCTTTTTTTCTGACCGCGGCATCACGCGTTTTCTTCCTCGGGCAGCAAAAACACTCGATTTTTAAAAACAGCTAATAATAATATTTTTAGACATGGAATTCCACCCCGAATCACATTCTGGCACCCGTTGTTACATTTGAGAAAAAAAAATTTTTTGCTCCTGGGCAGCTTTTTTTCTGACCGCGGCATCACGCGTTTTCTTCCTCGGGCAGCAAAAACACTTGATTTTTAAAAACAGCTAATAATAATATTTTTAGACATGGAATTCCACCCCGAATCACATTCTGGCACCCGTTGTTACATTTGAGAAAAAAAATTATTTTTGCTCCTCGGCACCTTTTTTTCTGACCGCGGCATCACGCGTTTTCTTCCTCGGGCAGCAAAAACACTTGATTTTTAAAAACAGCTAATAATAATATTTTTAGACATGGAATTCCACCCCGAATCACATTCTGGCACCCGTTTTTACATTTGAGAAAATAAAAAATTTTTGCTCCTGGGCAGCTTTTTTTCTGACCGCGGCATCACGCGTTTTCTTCCTCGGGCAGCAAAAACACTTGATTTTTAAAAACAGCTAATAATAATATTTTTAGACATGGAATTCCACCCCGAATCACATTCTGGCACCCGTTGTTACATTTGAGAAAAAAAAATTTTTTGCTCCTGGGCAGCTTTTTTTCTGACCGCGGCATCACGTGTTTTCTTCCTCGGGCAGGAAAAGCACTCGATTTTTAAAAACAGCTAATAATAATATTTTTAGACATGGAATTCCACCCCGAATCACATTCTAGCATCCGTTATTACATTTGAGGAGAAAAATTTTTTTTGCTCCTTGGCAGCTTTTTTTCTGACCGCGGCATCACGCGTTTTCTTCCTCGGGCAGCAAAAACACTTGATTTTTAAAAACAGCTAATAATAATATTTTTAGACATGGAATTCCACCCCGAATCACATTCTGGCACCCGTTGTTACATTTGAGAAAAAAAAAATTTTTGCTCCTGGGCAGCTTTTTTTCTGACCGCGGCATCACGCGTTTTCTTCCTCGGGCAGCAAAAACACTCGATTTTTAAAAACAGCTAATAATAATATTTTTAGACATGGAATTCCACCCCGAATCACATTCTAGTATCCGTTATTACATTTGAGAAAAAAAAATTTTTTTGCTCCTGGGCAGCTTTATTTCTGACCGCGGCATCACGCGTTTTCTTCCTCGGGCAGCAAAAACACTTGATTTTTAAAAACAGCTAATAATAATATTTTTAGACATGGAATTCCACCCCGAATCACATTCTGGCACCCGTTGTTACATTTGAGAAAAAAAAAATTTTGCTCCTGGGCAGCTTTTTTTCTGACCGCGGCATCACGCGTTTTCTTCCTCGGGCAGCAAAAACACTCGATTTTTAAAAACAGCTAATAATAATATTTTTAGACATGGAATTCCACCCCGAATCACATTCTGGCACCCGTTGTTACATTTGAGAGAAAAAATTTTTTTTGCTCCTGGGCAGCTTTTTTTCTGACCGCGGCATCACGCGTTTTCTTCCTCGGGCAGCAAAAACACTCGATTTTTAAAAACAGCTAATAATAATATTTTTAGACATGGAATTCCACCCCGAATCACATTCTGGCACCCGTTGTTACATTTGAGAAAAAAAAATTTTTTTGCTCCTGGGCAGCTTTTTTTCTGACCGCGGCATCACGCGTTTTCTTCCTCGGGCAGCAAAAACACTCGATTTTTAAAAACAGCTAATAATAATATTTTTAGACATGGAATTCCACCCCGAATCACATTCTGGCACCTGTTGTTACATTTGAGAAAAAAAAATTTTTTTGCTCCTGGGCAGCTTTTTTTCTGACCGCGGCATCACGCGTTTTCTTCCTCGGGCAGCAAAAACACTCGATTTTTAAAAACAGCTAATAATAATATTTTTAGACATGGAATTCCACCCCGAATCACATTCTGGCACCCGTTTTTACATTTGAGAAAATAAAAAATTTTTGCTCCTGGGCAGCTTTTTTTCTGACCGCGGCATCACGCGTTTTCTTCCTCGGGCAGCAAAAACACTTGATTTTTAAAAACAGCTAATAATAATATTTTTAGACATGGAATTCCACCCCGAATCACATTCTGGCACCCGTTGTTACATTTGAGAAAAAAAAATTTTTTGCTCCTGGGCAGCTTTTTTTCTGACCGCGGCATCACGTGTTTTCTTCCTCGGGCAGCAAAAGCACTCGATTTTTAAAAACAGCTAATAATAATATTTTTAGACATGGAATTCCACCCCGAATCACATTCTAGCATCCGTTATTACATTTGAGGAGAAAAATTTTTTTTGCTCCTTGGCAGCTTTTTTTCTGACCGCGGCATCACGCGTTTTCTTCCTCGGGCAGCAAAAACACTTGATTTTTAAAAACAGCTAATAATAATATTTTTAGACATGGAATTCCACCCCGAATCACATTCTGGCACCCGTTGTTACATTTGAGAAAAAAAAAATTTTTGCTCCTGGGCAGCTTTTTTTCTGACCGCGGCATCACGCGTTTTCTTCCTCGGGCAGCAAAAACACTCGATTTTTAAAAACAGCTAATAATAATATTTTTAGACATGGAATTCCACCCCGAATCACATTCTAGTATCCGTTATTACATTTGAGAAAAAAAAATTTTTTTGCTCCTGGGCAGCTTTATTTCTGACCGCGGCATCACGCGTTTTCTTCCTCGGGCAGCAAAAACACTTGATTTTTAAAAACAGCTAATAATAATATTTTTAGACATGGAATTCCACCCCGAATCACATTCTGGCACCCGTTGTTACATTTGAGAAAAAAAAAATTTTGCTCCTGGGCAGCTTTTTTTCTGACCGCGGCATCACGCGTTTTCTTCCTCGGGCAGCAAAAGCACTCGATTTTTAAAAACAGCTAATAATAATATTTTTAGACATGGAATTCCACCCCGAATCACATTCTAGCATCCGTTATTACATTTGAGGAGAAAAATTTTTTTTGCTCCTTGGCAGCTTTTTTTCTGACCGCGGCATCACGCGTTTTCTTCCTCGGGCAGCAAAAACACTTGATTTTTAAAAACAGCTAATAATAATATTTTTAGACATGGAATTCCACCCCGAATCACATTCTGGCACCCGTTGTTACATTTGAGAAAAAAAAATTTTTGCTCCTGGGCAGCTTTTTTTCTGACCGCGGCATCACGCGTTTTCTTCCTCGGGCAGCAAAAACACTCGATTTTTAAAAACAGCTAATAATAATATTTTTAGACATGGAATTCCACCCTGAATCACATTCTAGTATCCGTTATTACATTTGAGAAAAAAAAATTTTTTTGCTCCTGGGCAGCTTTATTTCTGACCGCGGCATCACGCGTTTTCTTCCTCGGGCAGCAAAAACACTTGATTTTTAAAAACAGCTAATAATAATATTTTTAGACATGGAATTCCACCCCGAATCACATTCTGGCACCCGTTGTTACATTTGAGAAAAAAAAATTTTGCTCCTGGGCAGCTTTTTTTCTGACCGCGGCATCACGCGTTTTCTTCCTCGGGCAGCAAAAACACTCGATTTTTAAAAACAGCTAATAATAATATTTTTAGACATGGAATTCCACCCCGAATCACATTCTGGCACCCGTTGTTACATTTGAGAAAAAAAATTTTTTTTGCTCCTGTGCAGCTTTTTTTCTGACCGCGGCATCACGCGTTTTCTTCCTCGGGCAGCAAAAACACTCGATTTTTAAAAACAGCTAATAATAATATTTTTAGACATGGAATTCCACCCCGAATCACATTCTGGCACCCGTTGTTACATTTGAGAAAAAAAAATTTTTTTGCTCCTGGGCAGCTTTTTTTCTGACCGCGGCATCACGCGTTTTCTTCCTCGGGCAGCAAAAACACTCGATTTTTAAAAACAGCTAATAATAATATTTTTAGACATGGAATTCCACCCCGAATCACATTCTGGCACCTGTTGTTACATTTGAGAAAAAAAAATTTTTTTTGCTCCTGGGCAGCTTTTTTTCTGACCGCGGCATCACGCGTTTTCTTCCTCGGGCAGCAAAAACACTCGATTTTTAAAAACAGCTAATAATAATATTTTTAGACATGGAATTCCACCCCGAATCACATTCTAGTATCCGTTATTACATTTGAGAAAAAAAAATTTTTTTGCTCCTGGGCAGCTTTATTTCTGACCGCGGCATCACGCGTTTTCTTCCTCGGGCAGCAAAAACACTTGATTTTTAAAAACAGCTAATAATAATATTTTTAGACATGGAATTCCACCCCGAATCACATTCTGGCACCCGTTGTTACATTTGAGAAAAAAAAAATTTTGCTCCTGGGCAGCTTTTTTTCTGACCGCGGCATCACGCGTTTTCTTCCTCGGGCAGCAAAAACACTTGATTTTTAAAAACAGCTAATAATAATATTTTTAGACATGGAATTCCACCCCGAATCACATTCTGGCACCCGTTGTTACATTTGAGAAAAAAAATTTTTTTTGCTCCTGGGCAGCTTTTTTTCTGACCGCGGCATCACGCGTTTTCTTCCTCGGGCAGCAAAAACACTCGATTTTTAAAAACAGCTAATAATAATATTTTTAGACATGGAATTCCACCCCGAATCACATTCTGGCACCCGTTGTTACATTTGAGAAAAAAAAATTTTTTTGCTCCTGGGCAGCTTTTTTTCTGACCGCGGCATCACGCGTTTTCTTCCTCGGGCAGCAAAAACACTCGATTTTTAAAAACAGCTAATAATAATATTTTTAGACATGGAATTCCACCCCGAATCACATTCTGGCACCTGTTGTTACATTTGAGAAAAAAAAATTTTTTTGCTCCTGGGCAGCTTTTTTTCTGACCGCGGCATCACGCGTTTTCTTCCTCGGGCAGCAAAAACACTCGATTTTTAAAAACAGCTAATAATAATATTTTTAGACATGGAATTCCACCCCGAATCACATTCTAGCATCCGTTATTACATTTCAGAAAAAAAATTTTTTTTGCTCCTGGGCAGCTTTTTTTCTGACCGCGGCATCACGCGTTTTCTTCCTCGGGCAGCAAAAACACTTGATTTTTAAAAACAGCTAATAATAATATTTTTAGACATGGAATTCCACCCCGAATCACATTCTGTCACCCGTTGTTACATTTGAGAAAAAAAAATTTTTTGCTCCTGGGCAGCTTTTTTTCTGACCGCGGCATCACGCGTTTTCTTCCTCGGGCAGCAAAAACACTCGATTTTTAAAAACAGCTAATAATAATATTTTTAGACATGGAATTCCACCCCGAATCACATTCTAGTATCCGTTATTACATTTGAGAAAAAAAAATTTTTTTGCTCCTGGGCAGCTTTTTTTCTGACCGCGGCATCACGCGTTTTCTTCCTCGGGCAGCAAAAACACTTGATTTTTAAAAACAGCTAATAATAATATTTTTAGACATGGAATTCCACCCCGAATCACATTCTGGCACCCGTTGTTACATTAGAGAAAAAAAAATTTTGCTCCTGGGCAGCTTTTTTTCTGGCCGCGGCATCACGCGTTTTCTTCCTCGGGCAGCAAAAACACTCGATTTTTAAAAACAGCTAATAATAATATTTTTAGACATGGAATTCCACCCCGAATCACATTCTGGCACCCGTTGTTACATTTGAGAAAAAAAAATTTTTGCTCCTGGGCAGCTTTTTTTCTGACCGCGGCATCACGCGTTTTCTTCCTCGGGCAGCAAAAACACTTGATTTTTAAAAACAGCTAATAATAATATTTTTAGACATGGAATTCCAACCCGAATCACATTCTGGCACCTGTTGTTACATTTGAGAAAAAAAAATTTTTTTGCTCCTGGGCAGCTTTTTTTCTGACCGCGGCATCACGCGTTTTCTTCCTCGGGCAGCAAAAACACTTGATTTTTAAAAACAGCTAATAATAATATTTTTAGACATGGAATTCCACCCCGAATCACATTCTGGCACCCGTTGTTACATTTGAGAAAAAAAAAATTTTTGCTCTTGGGCAGCTTTTTTTCTGACCGCGGCATCACGCGTTTTCTTCCTCGGGCAGCAAAAACACTCGATTTTTAAAAACAGCTAATAATAATATTTTTAGACATGGAATTCCACCCCGAATCACATTCTGGCACCTGTTGTTACATTTGAGAAAAAAAAAATTTTTTGCTCCTGGGCAGCTTTTTTTCTGACCGCGGCATCACGCGTTTTCTTCCTCGGGCAGCAAAAACACTTGATTTTTAAAAACAGCTAATAATAATATTTTTAGACATGGAATTCCACCCCGAATCACATTCTGGCACCCGTTGTTACATTTGAGAAAAAAAATTATTTTTGCTCCTCGGCACCTTTTTTTCTGACCGCGGCATCACGCGTTTTCTTCCTCAGGCAGCAAAAACACTCGATTTTTAAAAACAGCTAATAGTAATATTTTTAGACATGGAATTCCACCCCGAATCACATTCTAGCATCCGTTATTACATTTGAGAAAAAAATTTTTTTTTGCTCCTGGGCAGCTTTTTTTCTGACCGCGGCATCACGCGTTTTCTTCCTCGGGCAGCAAAAACACTCGATTTTTAAAAACAGCTAATAATAATATTTTTAGACATGGAATTCCACCCCGAATAACATTCTAGTATCCGTTATTACATTTGAGAAAAAAAATTTTTTTTGCTCCTGGGCAGCTTTTTTTCTGACCGCGGCATCACGCGTTTTCTTCCTCGGGCAGCAAAAACACTTGATTTTTAAAAACAGCTAATAATAATATTTTTAGACATGGAATTCCACCCCGAATCACATTCTGGCACCCGTTGTTACATTTGAGAAAAAAAAAATTTTTGCTCCTGGGCAGCTTTTTTTCTGACCGCGGCATCACGCGTTTTCTTCCTCCGGCAGCAAAAACACTCGATTTTTAAAAACAGCTAATAATAATATTTTTAGACATGGAATTCCACCCCGAATCACATTCTAGCATCCGTTATTACATTTGAGAAAAAAATTTTTTTTTGCTCCTGGGCAGCTTTTTTTCTGACCGCGGCATCACGCGTTTTCTTCCTCGGGCAGCAAAAACACTCGATTTTTAAAAACAGCTAATAATAATATTTTTAGACATGGAATTCCACCCCGAATAACATTCTAGTATCCGTTATTACATTTGAGAATAAAAAATTTTTTTGCTCCTGGGCAGCTTTTTTTCTGACCGCGGCATCACGCGTTTTCTTCCTCGGGCAGCAAAAACACTTGATTTTTAAAAACAGCTAATAATAATATTTTTAGACATGGAATTCCACCCCGAATCACATTCTGGCACCCGTTGTTACATTTGAGAAAAAAAAAATTTTTGCTCCTGGGCAGCTTTTTTTCTGACCGCGGCATCACGCGTTTTCTTCCTCCGGCAGCAAAAACACTCGATTTTTAAAAACAGCTAATAATAATATTTTTAGACATGGAATTTCACCCTGAATCACATTCTAGCATCCGTTATTACATTTGAGAAAAAAAAATTTTTTTGCTCCTCGGCACCTTTTTTTCTGACCGCGGCATCACGTGTTTTCTTCCTCGGGCAGCAAAAACACTCGATTTTTAAAAACAGCTAATAATAATATTTTTAGACATGGAATTCCACCCCGAATCACATTCTAGCATCCGTTATTACATTTGAGAAAAAAAATTTTTTTTGCTCCTGGGCAGCTTTTTTTCTGACCGCGGCATCACGCGTTTTCTTTCTCGGGCAGCAAAAACACTCGATTTTTAAAAACAGCTAATAATAATATTTTTAGACATGGAATTCCACCCCGAATAACATTCTAGCATCCGTTATTACATTTGAGGAAAAAAAATTTTTTTGCTCCTGGGCAGCTTTTTTTCTGACCGCGGCATCACGCGCTTTCTTCCTCGGGCAGCAAAAACACTCGATTTTTAAAAACAGCTAATAATAATATTTTTAGACATGGAATTCCACCCCGAATCACATTCTGGCACCCGTTGTTACATTTGAGAAAAAAAAATTTTTTGCTCCTGGGCAGCTTTTTTTCTGACCGCGGCATCACGCGTTTTCTTCCTCGGGCAGCAAAAACACTCGATTTTTAAAGACAGCTAATAATAATATTTTTAGACATGGAATTCCACCCCGAATCACATTCTAGCATCCGTTATTACATTTGAGGAAAAAAATTTTTTTTGCTCCTGGGCAGCTTTTTTTCTGACCGCGGCATCACGCGTTTTCTTCCTCGGGCAGCAAAAACACTCGATTTTTAAAAACAGCTAATAATAATATTTTTAGACATGGAATTCCACCCCGAATCACATTCTGGCACCCGTTGTTACATTTGAGAAAAAAAATTTTTTGCTCCTGGGCAGCTTTTTTTCTGACCGCGGCATCACGCGTTTTCTTCCTCGGGCAGCAAAAACACTTGATTTTTAAAAACAGCTAATAATAATATTTTTAGACATGGAATTCCACCCCGAATCACATTCTGGCACCCGTTGTTACATTTGAGAAAAAAAAAATTTTTGCTCTTGGGCAGCTTTTTTTCTGACCGCGGCATCACGCGTTTTCTTCCTCGGGCAGCAAAAACACTCGATTTTTAAAAACAGCTAATAATAATATTTTTAGACATGGAATTCCACCCCGAATCACATTCTGGCACCTGTTGTTACATTTGAGAAAAAAAAAATTTTTTGCTCCTGGGCAGCTTTTTTTCTGACCGCGGCATCACGCGTTTTCTTCCTCGGGCAGCAAAAACACTTGATTTTTAAAAACAGCTAATAATAATATTTTTAGACATGGAATTCCACCCCGAATCACATTCTGGCACCCGTTGTTACATTTGAGAAAAAAAATTATTTTTGCTCCTCGGCACCTTTTTTTCTGACCGCGGCATCACGCGTTTTCTTCCTCAGGCAGCAAAAACACTCGATTTTTAAAAACAGCTAATAGTAATATTTTTAGACATGGAATTCCACCCCGAATCACATTCTAGCATCCGTTATTACATTTGAGAAAAAAATTTTTTTTTGCTCCTGGGCAGCTTTTTTTCTGACCGCGGCATCACGCGTTTTCTTCCTCGGGCAGCAAAAACACTCGATTTTTAAAAACAGCTAATAATAATATTTTTAGACATGGAATTCCACCCCGAATAACATTCTAGTATCCGTTATTACATTTGAGAAAAAAAATTTTTTTTGCTCCTGGGCAGCTTTTTTTCTGACCGCGGCATCACGCGTTTTCTTCCTCGGGCAGCAAAAACACTTGATTTTTAAAAACAGCTAATAATAATATTTTTAGACATGGAATTCCACCCCGAATCACATTCTGGCACCCGTTGTTACATTTGAGAAAAAAAAAATTTTTGCTCCTGGGCAGCTTTTTTTCTGACCGCGGCATCACGCGTTTTCTTCCTCCGGCAGCAAAAACACTCGATTTTTAAAAACAGCTAATAATAATATTTTTAGACATGGAATTCCACCCCGAATCACATTCTAGCATCCGTTATTACATTTGAGAAAAAAATTTTTTTTTGCTCCTGGGCAGCTTTTTTTCTGACCGCGGCATCACGCGTTTTCTTCCTCGGGCAGCAAAAACACTCGATTTTTAAAAACAGCTAATAATAATATTTTTAGACATGGAATTCCACCCCGAATAACATTCTAGTATCCGTTATTACATTTGAGAATAAAAAATTTTTTTGCTCCTGGGCAGCTTTTTTTCTGACCGCGGCATCACGCGTTTTCTTCCTCGGGCAGCAAAAACACTTGATTTTTAAAAACAGCTAATAATAATATTTTTAGACATGGAATTCCACCCCGAATCACATTCTGGCACCCGTTGTTACATTTGAGAAAAAAAAAATTTTTGCTCCTGGGCAGCTTTTTTTCTGACCGCGGCATCACGCGTTTTCTTCCTCCGGCAGCAAAAACACTCGATTTTTAAAAACAGCTAATAATAATATTTTTAGACATGGAATTTCACCCTGAATCACATTCTAGCATCCGTTATTACATTTGAGAAAAAAAAAATTTTTTTGCTCCTCGGCACCTTTTTTTCTGACCGCGGCATCACGTGTTTTCTTCCTCGGGCAGCAAAAACACTCGATTTTTAAAAACAGCTAATAATAATATTTTTAGACATGGAATTCCACCCCGAATCACATTCTAGCATCCGTTATTACATTTGAGAAAAAAATTTTTTTTTGCTCCTGGGCAGCTTTTTTTCTGACCGCGGCATCACGCGTTTTCTTCCTCGGGCAGCAAAAACACTCGATTTTTAAAAACAGCTAATAATAATATTTTTAGACATGGAATTCCACCCCGAATAACATTCTAGCATCCGTTATTACATTTGAGGAAAAAAAATTTTTTTGCTCCTGGGCAGCTTTTTTTCTGACCGCGGCATCACGCGCTTTCTTCCTCGGGCAGCAAAAACACTCGATTTTTAAAAACAGCTAATAATAATATTTTTAGACATGGAATTCCACCCCGAATCACATTCTGGCACCCGTTGTTACATTTGAGAAAAAAAATTTTTTTGCTCCTGGGCAGCTTTTTTTCTGACCGCGGCATCACGCGTTTTCTTCCTCGGACAGCAAAAACACTCGATTTTTAAAGACAGCTAATAATAATATTTTTAGACATGGAATTCCACCCCGAATCACATTCTAGCATCCGTTATTACATTTGAGGAAAAAAATTTTTTTTGCTCCTGGGCAGCTTTTTTTCTGACCGCGGCATCACGCGTTTTCTTCCTCGGGCAGCAAAAACACTCGATTTTTAAAAACAGCTAATAATAATATTTTTAGACATGGAATTCCACCCCGAATCACATTCTGGCACCCGTTGTTACATTTGAGAAAAAAAATTTTTTGCTCCTGGGCAGCTTTTTTTCTGACCGCGGCATCACGCGTTTTCTTCCTCGGGCAGCAAAAACACTTGATTTTTAAAAACAGCTAATAATAATATTTTTAGACATGGAATTACACCCCGAATCACATTCTGGCACCTGTTGTTACATTTGAGAAAAAAAAATTTTTTTGCTCCTGGGCAGCTTTTTTTCTGACCGCGGCATCACGCGTTTTCTTCCTCGGGCAGCAAAAACACTTGATTTTTAAAAACAGCTAATAATAATATTTTTAGACATGGAATTCCACCCCGAATCACATTCTGGCACCCGTTGTTACATTTGAGAAAAAAAAAAATTTTGCTCCTGGGCAGCTTTTTTTCTGACCGCGGCATCACGCGTTTTCTTCCTCGGGCAGCAAAAACACTCGATTTTTAAAAACAGCTAATAATAATATTTTTAGACATGGAATACCACCCCGAATCACGTTCTGGCACCTGTTGTTACATTTGAGAAAAAAAAATTTTTTTGCTCCTGGGCAGCTTTTTTTCTGACCGCGGCATCACGCGTTTTCTTCCTCGGGCAGCAAAAACACTTGATTTTTAAAAACAGCTAATAATAATATTTTTAGACATGGAATTCCACCCCGAATCACATTCTGGCACCCGTTGTTACATTTGAGAAAAAAAATTATTTTTGCTCCTCGGCACCTTTTTTTCTGACCGCGGCATCACGCGTTTTCTTCCTCGGGCAGCAAAAACACTCGATTTTTAAAAACAGCTAATAATAATATTTTTAGACATGGAATTCCACCCCGAATAACATTCTAGTATCCGTTATTACATTTGAGAAAAAAAATTTTTTTTGCTCCTGGGCAGCTTTTTTTCTGACCGCGGCATCACGCGTTTTCTTCCTCGGGCAGCAAAAACACTTGATTTTTAAAAACAGCTAATAATAATATTTTTAGACATGGAATTCCACCCCGAATCACATTCTGGCACCCGTTGTTACATTTGAGAAAAAAAAAATTTTTGCTCCTGGGCAGCTTTTTTTCTGACCGCGGCATCACGCGTTTTCTTCCTCCGGCAGCAAAAACACTTGATTTTTAAAAACAGCTAATAATAATATTTTTAGACATGGAATTCCACCCCGAATCACATTCTGGCACCCGTTGTTACATTTGAGAAAAAAAAAAATTTTGCTCCTGGGCAGCTTTTTTTCTGACCGCGGCATCACGCGTTTTCTTCCTCGGGCAGCAAAAACACTCGATTTTTCAAAACAGCTAATAATAATATTTTTAGACATGGAATACCACCCCGAATCACGTTCTGGCACCTGTTGTTACATTTGAGAAAAAAAAATTTTTTTGCTCCTGGGCAGCTTTTTTTCTGACCGCGGCATCACGCGTTTTCTTCCTCGGGCAGCAAAAACACTTGATTTTTAAAAACAGCTAATAATAATATTTTTAGACATGGAATTCCACCCCGAATCACATTCTGGCACCCGTTGTTACATTTGAGAAAAAAAATTATTTTTGCTCCTCGGCACCTTTTTTTCTGACCGCGGCATCACGCGTTTTCTTCCTCGGGCAGCAAAAACACTCGATTTTTAAAAACAGCTAATAATAATATTTTTAGACATGGAATTCCACCCCGAATCACATTCTAGCATCCGTTATTACATTTGAGAAAAAAATTTTTTTTTGCTCCTGGGCAGCTTTTTTTCTGACCGCGGCATCACGCGTTTTCTTCCTCGGGCAGCAAAAACACTCAATTTTTAAAAACAGCTAATAATAATATTTTTACACATGGAATTCCACCCCGAATAACATTCTAGTATCCGTTATTACATTTGAGAAAAAAAAAATTTTTGCTCCTGGGCAGCTTTTTTTCTGACCGCGGCATCACGCGTTTTCTTCCTCCGGCAGCAAAAACACTCGATTTTTAAAAACAGCTAATAATAATATTTTTAGACATGGAATTCCACCCCGAATCACATTCTGGCACCCGTTGTTACATTTGAGAAAAAAAAATTTTTGCTCCTGGGCAGCTTTTTTTCTGACCGCGGCATCACGCGTTTTCTTCCTCGGGCAGCAAAAACACTTGATTTTTAAAAACAGCTAATAATAATATTTTTAGACATGGAATTCCAACCCGAATCACATTCTGGCACCTGTTGTTACATTTGAGAAAAAAAATTTTTTTTGCTCCTGGGCAGCTTTTTTTCTGACCGCGGCATCACGCGTTTTCTTCCTCGGGCAGCAAAAACACTTGATTTTTAAAAACAGCTAATAATAATATTTTTAGACATGGAATTCCACCCCGAATAACATTCTAGCATCCGTTATTACATTTGAGAAAAAAAATTTTTTTTTGCTCCTGGGCAGCTTTTTTTCTGACTGCGGCATCACGCGTTTTCTTCCTCGGGCAGCAAAAACCCTCGATTTTTAAAAACAGCTAATAATAATATTTTTAGACATGGAATTCCACCCCGAATCACATTCTAGCATCCGTTATTACATTTGAGGAAAAAAATTTTTTTTGCTCCTGGGCAGCTTTTTTTCTGACCGCGGCATCACGCGCTTTCTTCCTCGGGCAGCAAAAACACTCGATTTTTAAAGACAGCTAATAATAATATTTTTAGACATGGAATTCCACCCCGAATCACATTCTAGCATCCGTTATTACATTTGAGGAAAAAAATTTTTTTTGCTCCTGGGCAGCTTTTTTTCTGACCGCGGCATCACGCGTTTTCTTCCTCGGGCAGCAAAAACACTCGATTTTTAAAAACAGCTAATAATAATATTTTTAGACATGGAATTCCACCCCGAATCACATTCTGGCACCCGTTGTTACATTTGAGAAAAAAAATTTTTTGCTCCTGGGCAGCTTTTTTTCTGACCGCGGCATCACGCGTTTTCTTCCTCGGGCAGCAAAAACACTTGATTTTTAAAAACAGCTAATAATAATATTTTTAGACATGGAATTCCACCCCGAATCACATTCTGGCACCTGTTGTTACATTTGAGAAAAAAAAAATTTTTTGCTCCTGGGCAGCTTTTTTTCTGACCGCGGCATCACGCGTTTTCTTCCTCGGGCAGCAAAAACACTTGATTTTTAAAAACAGCTAATAATAATATTTTTAGACATGGAATTCCACCCCGAATCACATTCTGGCACCCGTTGTTACATTTGAGAAAAAAAAATTTTTGCTCCTGGGCAGCTTTTTTTCTGACCGCGGCATCACGCGTTTTCTTCCTCGGGCAGCAAAAACACTTGATTTTTAAAAACAGCTAATAATAATATTTTTAGACATGGAATTCCACCCCGAATCACATTCTGGCACCCGTTGTTACATTTGAGAAAAAAAATTATTTTTGCTCCTCGGCACCTTTTTTTCTGACCGCGGCATCACGCGTTTTCTTCCTCGGGCAGCAAAAACACTCGATTTTTAAAAACAGCTAATAGTAATATTTTTAGACATGGAATTCCACCCCGAATCACATTCTAGCATCCGTTATTACATTTGAGAAAAAAATTTTTTTTTGCTCCTGGGCAGCTTTTTTTCTGACCGCGGCATCACGCGTTTTCTTCCTCGGGCAGCAAAAACACTCGATTTTTAAAAACAGCTAATAATAATATTTTTAGACATGGAATTCCACCCCGAATAACATTCTAGTATCCGTTATTACATTTGAGAAAAAAATTTTTTTTTGCTCCTGGGCAGCTTTTTTTCTGACCGCGGCATCACGCGTTTTCTTCCTCGGGCAGCAAAAACACTTGATTTTTAAAAACAGCTAATAATAATATTTTTAGACATGGAATTCCACCCCGAATCACATTCTGGCACCCGTTGTTACATTTGAGAAAAAAAAAATTTTTGCTCCTGGGCAGCTTTTTTTCTGACCGCGGCATCACGCGTTTTCTTCCACCGGCAGCAAAAACACTCGATTTTTAAAAACAGCTAATAATAATATTTTTAGACATGGAATTCCACCCCGAATCACATTCTAGCATCCGTTATTACATTTGAGAAAAAAATTTTTTTTTGCTCCTGGGCAGCTTTTTTTCTGACCGCGGCATCACGCGTTTTCTTCCTCGGGCAGCAAAAACACTCGATTTTTAAAAACAGCTAATAATAATATTTTTAGACATGGAATTCCACCCCGAATAACATTCTAGTATCCGTTATTACATTTGAGAATAAAAAATTTTTTTGCTCCTGGGCAGCTTTTTTTCTGACCGCGGCATCACGCGTTTTCTTCCTCGGGCAGCAAAAACACTTGATTTTTAAAAACAGCTAATAATAATATTTTTAGACATGGAATTCCACCCCGAATCACATTCTGGCACCCGTTGTTACATTTGAGAAAAAAAAAAATTTTGCTCCTGGGCAGCTTTTTTTCTGACCGCGGCATCACGCGTTTTCTTCCTCGGGCAGCAAAAACACTCGATTTTTAAAAACAGCTAATAATAATATTTTTAGACATGGAATTCCACCCCGAATCACATTCTGGCACCCGTTGTTACATTTGAGAAAAAAAATTATTTTTGCTCCTCGGCACCTTTTTTTCTGACCGCGGCATCACGCGTTTTCTTCCTCGGGCAGCAAAAACACTCGATTTTTAAAAACAGCTAATAATAATATTTTTAGACATGGAATTCCACCCCGAATAACATTCTAGTATCCGTTATTACATTTGAGAAAAAAAATTTTTTTTGCTCCTGGGCAGCTTTTTTTCTGACCGCGGC
This sequence comes from Pantherophis guttatus, assembly GCF_059756535.1. Taxonomy (NCBI): domain Eukaryota; kingdom Metazoa; phylum Chordata; class Lepidosauria; order Squamata; family Colubridae; genus Pantherophis; species Pantherophis guttatus. The sequence continues at coordinate 29,489,085 of NC_142071.1, forward strand.
ATCACGCGTTTTCTTCCTCGGGCAGCAAAAACACTCGATTTTTAAAAACAGCTAATAATAATATTTTTAGACATGGAATTCCACCCCGAATCACATTCTGGCACCCGTTGTTACATTTGAGAAAAAAAATTTTTTTGCTCCTGGGCAGCTTTTTTTCTGACCGCGGCATCACGCGTTTTCTTCCTCGGGCAGCAAAAACACTCGATTTTTAAAGACAGCTAATAATAATATTTTTAGACATGGAATTCCACCCCGAATCACATTCTAGCATCCGTTATTACATTTGAGGAAAAAAATTTTTTTTGCTCCTGGGCAGCTTTTTTTCTGACCGCGGCATCACGCGTTTTCTTCCTCGGGCAGCAAAAACACTCGATTTTTAAAAACAGCTAATAATAATATTTTTAGACATGGAATTCCACCCCGAATCACATTCTGGCACCCGTTGTTACATTTGAGAAAAAAAATTTTTTGCTCCTGGGCAGCTTTTTTTCTGACCGCGGCATCACGCGTTTTCTTCCTCGGGCAGCAAAAACACTTGATTTTTAAAAACAGCTAATAATAATATTTTTAGACATGGAATTCCACCCCGAATCACATTCTGGCACCCGTTGTTACATTTGAGAAAAAAAAAATTTTGCTCCTGGGCAGCTTTTTTTCTGACCGCGGCATCACGTGTTTTCTTCCTCGGGCAGCAAAAACACTCGATTTTTAAAAACAGCTAATAATAATATTTTTAGACATGGAATACCACCCCGAATCACGTTCTGGCACCTGTTGTTACATTTGAGAAAAAAAAAATTTTTTGCTCCTGGGCAGCTTTTTTTCTGACCGCGGCATCACGCGTTTTCTTCCTCGGGCAGCAAAAACACTTGATTTTTAAAAACAGCTAATAATAATATTTTTAGACATGGAATTCCACCCCGAATCACATTCTGGCACCCGTTGTTACATTTGAGAAAAAAAATTATTTTTGCTCCTCGGCACCTTTTTTTCTGACCGCGGCATCACGCGTTTTCTTCCTCGGGCAGCAAAAACACTCGATTTTTAAAAACAGCTAATAATAATATTTTTAGACATGGAATTCCACCCCGAATAACATTCTAGTATCCGTTATTACATTTGAGAAAAAAATTTTTTTTTGCTCCTGGGCAGCTTTTTTTCTGACCGCGGCATCACGCGTTTTCTTCCTCGGGCAGCAAAAACACTCGATTTTTAAAAACAGCTAATAATAATATTTTTAGACATGGAATTCCACCCCGAATCACATTCTGGCACCCGTTGTTACATTTGAGAAAAAAAAAATTTTTGCTCCTGGGCAGCTTTTTTTCTGACCGCGGCATCACGCGTTTTCTTCCTCCGGCAGCAAAAACACTCGATTTTTAAAAACAGCTAATAATAATATTTTTAGACATGGAATTCCACCCCGAATCACATTCTAGCATCCGTTATTACATTTGAGAAAAAAAATTTTTTTTGCTCCTGGGCAGCTTTTTTTCTGACCGCGGCATCACGCGTTTTCTTCCTCGGGCAGCAAAAACACTCGATTTTTAAAAACAGCTAATAATAATATTTTTAGACATGGAATTCCACCCCGAATCACATTCTAGTATCCGTTATTACATTTGAGAATAAAAAATTTTTTTGCTCCTGGGCAGCTTTTTTTCTGACCGCGGCATCACGCGTTTTCTTCCTCGGGCAGCAAAAACACTTGATTTTTAAAAACAGCTAATAATAATATTTTTAGACATGGAATTCCACCCCGAATCACATTCTGGCACCCGTTGTTACATTTGAGAAAAAAAAAATTTTTGCTCCTGGGCAGCTTTTTTTCTGACCGCGGCATCACGCGTTTTCTTCCTCCGGCAGCAAAAACACTCGATTTTTAAAAACAGCTAATAATAATATTTTTAGACATGGAATTTCACCCTGAATCACATTCTAGCATCCGTTATTACATTTGAGAAAAAAAAATTTTTTTTGCTCCTCGGCACCTTTTTTTCTGACCGCGGCATCACGTGTTTTCTTCCTCGGGCAGCAAAAACACTCGATTTTTAAAAACAGCTAATAATAATATTTTTAGACATGGAATTCCACCCCGAATCACATTCTAGCATCCGTTATTACATTTGAGAAAAAAATTTTTTTTTGCTCCTGGGCAGCTTTTTTTCTGACCGCGGCATCACGCGTTTTCTTCCTCGGGCAGCAAAAACACTCGATTTTTAAAAACAGCTAATAATAATATTTTTAGACATGGAATTCCACCCCGAATAACATTCTAGCATCCGTTATTACATTTGAGAAAAAAAATTTTTTTTTGCTCCTGGGCAGCTTTTTTTCTGACTGCGGCATCACGCGTTTTCTTCCTCGGGCAGCAAAAACCCTCGATTTTTAAAAACAGCTAATAATAATATTTTTAGACATGGAATTCCACCCCGAATCACATTCTAGCATCCGTTATTACATTTGAGGAAAAAATTTTTTTTTGCTCCTGGGCAGCTTTTTTTCTGACCGCGGCATCACGCGCTTTCTTCCTCGGGCAGCAAAAACACTCGATTTTTAAAAACAGCTAATAATAATATTTTTAGACATGGAATTCCACCCCGAATCACATTCTGGCACCCGTTGTTACATTTGAGAAAAAAAATTTTTTTGCTCCTGGGCAGCTTTTTTTCTGACCGCGGCATCACGCGTTTTCTTCCTCGGGCAGCAAAAACACTCGATTTTTAAAGACAGCTAATAATAATATTTTTAGACATGGAATTCCACCCCGAATCACATTCTAGCATCCGTTATTACATTTGAGGAAAAAAATTTTTTTTGCTCCTGGGCAGCTTTTTTTCTGACCGCGGCATCACGCGTTTTCTTCCTCGGGCAGCAAAAACACTTGATTTTTAAAAACAGCTAATAATAATATTTTTAGACATGGAATTCCACCCCGAATCACATTCTGGCACCTGTTGTTACATTTGAGAAAAAAAAAATTTTTTGCTCCTGGGCAGCTTTTTTTCTGACCGCGGCATCACGCGTTTTCTTCCTCGGGCAGCAAAAACACTTGATTTTTAAAAACAGCTAATAATAATATTTTTAGACATGGAATTCCACCCCGAATCACATTCTGGCACCCGTTGTTACATTTGAGAAAAAAAAAAATTTTGCTCCTGGGCAGCTTTTTTTCTGACCGCGGCATCACGCGTTTTCTTCCTCGGGCAGCAAAAACACTCGATTTTTAAAAACAGCTAATAATAATATTTTTAGACATGGAATACCACCCCGAATCACGTTCTGGCACCTGTTGTTACATTTGAGAAAAAAAATTTTTTTTGCTCCTGGGCAGCTTTTTTTCTGACCGCGGCATCACGCGTTTTCTTCCTCGGGCAGCAAAAACACTTGATTTTTAAAAACAGCTAATAATAATATTTTTAGACATGGAATTCCACCCCGAATCACATTCTGGCACCCGTTGTTACATTTGAGAAAAAAAATTATTTTTGCTCCTCGGCACCTTTTTTTCTGACCGCGGCATCACGCGTTTTCTTCCTCGGGCAGCAAAAACACTCGATTTTTAAAAACAGCTAATAATAATATTTTTAGACATGGAATTCCACCCCGAATCACATTCTAGCATCCGTTATTACATTTGAGAAAAAAATTTTTTTTGCTCCTGGGCAGCTTTTTTTCTGACCGCGGCATCACGCGTTTTCTTCCTCGGGCAGCAAAAACACTCGATTTTTAAAAACAGCTAATAATAATATTTTTAGACATGGAATTCCACCCCGAATCACATTCTGGCACCCGTTGTTACATTTGAGAAAAAAAATTTTTTGCTCCTGGGCAGCTTTTTTTCTGACCGCGGCATCACGCGTTTTCTTCCTCGGGCAGCAAAAACACTTGATTTTTAAAAACAGCTAATAATAATATTTTTAGACATGGAATTCCACCCCGAATCACATTCTGGCACCTGTTGTTACATTTGAGAAAAAAAAAATTTTTTGCTCCTGGGCAGCTTTTTTTCTGACCGCGGCATCACGCGTTTTCTTCCTCGGGCAGCAAAAACACTTGATTTTTAAAAACAGCTAATAATAATATTTTTAGACATGGAATTCCACCCCGAATCACATTCTGGCACCCGTTGTTACATTTGAGAAAAAAAAAAATTTTGCTCCTGGGCAGCTTTTTTTCTGACCGCGGCATCACGCGTTTTCTTCCTCGGGCAGCAAAAACACTTGATTTTTAAAAACAGCTAATAATAATATTTTTAGACATGGAATTCCACCCCGAATCACATTCTGGCACCCGTTGTTACATTTGAGAAAAAAAATTATTTTTGCTCCTCGGCACCTTTTTTTCTGACCGCGGCATCACGCGTTTTCTTCCTCGGGCAGCAAAAACACTCGATTTTTAAAAACAGCTAATAATAATATTTTTAGACATGGAATTCCACCCCGAATCACATTCTAGCATCCGTTATTACATTTGAGAAAAAAATTTTTTTTTGCTCCTGGGCAGCTTTTTTTCTGACCGCGGCATCACGCGTTTTCTTCCTCGGGCAGCAAAAACACTCGATTTTTAAAAACAGCTAATAATAATATTTTTACACATGGAATTCCACCCCGAATAACATTCTAGTATCCGTTATTACATTTGAGAAAAAAAAATTTTTTGCTCCTGGGCAGCTTTTTTTCTGACCGCGGCATCACGCGTTTTCTTCCTCCGGCAGCAAAAACACTCGATTTTTAAAAACAGCTAATAATAATATTTTTAGACATGGAATTCCACCCCGAATCACATTCTAGCATCCGTTATTACATTTGAGAAAAAAAATTTTTTTTGCTCCTGGGCAGCTTTTTTTCTGACCGCGGCATCACGCGTTTTCTTCCTCGGGCAGCAAAAACACTTGATTTTTAAAAACAGCTAATAATAATATTTTTAGACATGGAATTCCACCCCGAATCACATTCTGGCACCCGTTGTTACATTTGAGAAAAAACAAATTTTTGCTCCTGGGCAGCTTTTTTTCTGACCGCGGCATCACGCGTTTTCTTCCTCCGGCAGCAAAAACACTCGATTTTTAAAAACAGCTAATAATAATATTTTTAGACATGGAATTCCACCCCGAATCACATTCTAGCATCCGTTATTACATTTGAGAAAAAAAATTTTTTTTGCTCCTGGGCAGCTTTTTTTCTGACCGCGGCATCACGCGTTTTCTTCCTCGGGCAGCAAAAACACTCGATTTTTAAAAACAGCTAATAATAATATTTTTAGACATGGAATTCCACCCCGAATAACATTCTAGTATCCGTTATTACATTTGAGAATAAAAAATTTTTTTGCTCCTGGGCAGCTTTTTTTCTGACCGCGGCATCACGCGTTTTCTTCCTCGGGCAGCAAAAACACTTGATTTTTAAAAACAGCTAATAATAATATTTTTAGACATGGAATTCCACCCCGAATCACATTCTGGCACCCGTTGTTACATTTGAGAAAAAAAAAAATTTTTGCTCCTGGGCAGCTTTTTTTCTGACCGCGGCATCACGCGTTTTCTTCCTCCGGCAGCAAAAACACTCGATTTTTAAAAACAGCTAATAATAATATTTTTAGACATGGAATTTCACCCTGAATCACGTTCTAGCATCCGTTATTACATTTGAGAAAAAAAAATTTTTTTTGCTCCTCGGCACCTTTTTTTCTGACCGCGGCATCACGTGTTTTCTTCCTCGGGCAGCAAAAACACTCGATTTTTAAAAACAGCTAATAATAATATTTTTAGACATGGAATTCCACCCCGAATCACATTCTAGCATCCGTTATTACATTTGAGAAAAAAATTTTTTTTTGCTCCTGGGCAGCTTTTTTTCTGACCGCGGCATCACGCGTTTTCTTCCTCGGGCAGCAAAAACACTTGATTTTTAAAAACAGCTAATAATAATATTTTTAGACATGGAATTCCACCCCGAATAACATTCTAGCATCCGTTATTACATTTGAGAAAAAAAATTTTTTTTTGCTCCTGGGCAGCTTTTTTTCTGACTGCGGCATCACGCGTTTTCTTCCTCGGGCAGCAAAAACCCTCGATTTTTAAAAACAGCTAATAATAATATTTTTAGACATGGAATTCCACCCCGAATCACATTCTGGCACCTGTTGTTACATTTGAGAAAAAAAAAATTTTTTGCTCCTGGGCAGCTTTTTTTCTGACCGCGGCATCACGCGTTTTCTTCCTCGGGCAGCAAAAACACTCGATTTTTAAAAACAGCTAATAATAATATTTTTAGACATGGAATTCCACCCCGAATCACATTCTGGCACCTGTTGTTACATTTGAGAAAAAAAAAATTTTTTGCTCCTGGGCAGCTTTTTTTCTGACCGCGGCATCACGCGTTTTCTTCCTCGGGCAGCAAAAACACTTGATTTTTAAAAACAGCTAATAATAATATTTTTAGACATGGAATTCCACCCCGAATCACATTCTGGCACCCGTTGTTACATTTGAGAAAAAAAAAAATTTTGCTCCTGGGCAGCTTTTTTTCTGACCGCGGCATCACGCGTTTTCTTCCTCGGGCAGCAAAAACACTCGATTTTTAAAAACAGCTAATAATAATATTTTTAGACATGGAATACCACCCCGAATCACGTTCTGGCACCTGTTGTTACATTTGAGAAAAAAAAATTTTTTTGCTCCTGGGCAGCTTTTTTTCTGACCGCGGCATCACGCGTTTTCTTCCTCGGGCAGCAAAAACACTTGATTTTTAAAAACAGCTAATAATAATATTTTTAGACATGGAATTCCACCCCGAATCACATTCTGGCACCCGTTGTTACATTTGAGAAAAAAAATTATTTTTGCTCCTCGGCACCTTTTTTTCTGACCGCGGCATCACGCGTTTTCTGCCTCGGGCAGCAAAAACACTCGATTTTTAAAAACAGCTAATAATAATATTTTTAGACATGGAATTCCACCCCGAATCACATTCTAGCATCCGTTATTACATTTGAGAAAAAATTTTTTTTTGCTCCTGGGCAGCTTTTTTTCTGACCGCGGCATCACGCGTTTTCTTCCTCGGGCAGCAAAAACACTCGATTTTTAAAAACAGCTAATAATAATATTTTTAGACATGGAATTCCACCCCGAATCACATTCTGGCACCCGTTGTTACATTTGAGAAAAAAAATTTTTTGCTCCTGGGCAGCTTTTTTTCTGACCGCGGCATCACGCGTTTTCTTCCTCGGGCAGCAAAAACACTTGATTTTTAAAAACAGCTAATAATAATATTTTTAGACATGGAATTCCACCCCGAATCACATTCTGGCACCTGTTGTTACATTTGAGAAAAAAAAAATTTTTTGCTCCTGGGCAGCTTTTTTTCTGACCGCGGCATCACGCGTTTTCTTCCTCGGGCAGCAAAAACACTTGATTTTTAAAAACAGCTAATAATAATATTTTTAGACATGGAATTCCACCCCGAATCACATTCTGGCACCCGTTGTTACATTTGAGAAAAAAAAAAATTTTGCTCCTGGGCAGCTTTTTTTCTGACCGCGGCATCACGCGTTTTCTTCCTCGGGCAGCAAAAACACTCGATTTTTAAAAACAGCTAATAATAATATTTTTAGACATGGAATACCACCCCGAATCACGTTCTGGCACCTGTTGTTACATTTGAGAAAAAAAAATTTTTTTGCTCCTGGGCAGCTTTTTTTCTGACCGCGGCATCACGCGTTTTCTTCCTCGGGCAGCAAAAACACTTGATTTTTAAAAACAGCTAATAATAATATTTTTAGACATGGAATTCCACCCCGAATCACATTCTGGCACCCGTTGTTACATTTGAGAAAAAAAATTATTTTTGCTCCTGGGCAGCTTTTTTTCTGACCGCGGCATCACGCGTTTTCTTCCTCGGGCAGCAAAAACACTCGATTTTTAAAAACAGCTAATAATAATATTTTTAGACATGGAATTCCACCCCGAATCACATTCTAGCATCCGTTATTACATTTGAGAAAAAAATTTTTTTTTGCTCCTGGGCAGCTTTTTTTCTGACCGCGGCATCACGCGTTTTCTTCCTCGGGCAGCAAAAACACTTGATTTTTAAAAACAGCTAATAATAATATTTTTACACATGGAATTCCACCCCGAATAACATTCTAGTATCCGTTATTACATTTGAGAAAAAAAAAATTTTTGCTCCTGGGCAGCTTTTTTTCTGACCGCGGCATCACGCGTTTTCTTCCTCCGGCAGCAAAAACACTCGATTTTTAAAAACAGCTAATAATAATATTTTTAGACATGGAATTCCACCCCGAATCACATTCTAGCATCCGTTATTACATTTGAGAAAAAAATTTTTTTTTGCTCCTGGGCAGCTTTTTTTCTGACCGCGGCATCACGCGTTTTCTTCCTCGGGCAGCAAAAACACTCGATTTTTAAAAACAGCTAATAATAATATTTTTAGACATGGAATTCCACCCCGAATCACATTCTAGCATCCGTTATTACATTTGAGAAAAAAAATTTTTTTTGCTCCTGGGCAGCTTTTTTTCTGACCGCGGCATCACGCGTTTTCTTCCTCGGGCAGCAAAAACACTCGATTTTTAAAAACAGCTAATAATAATATTTTTACACATGGAATTCCACCCCGAATAACATTCTAGTATCCGTTATTACATTTGAGAAAAAAAAAATTTTTGCTCCTGGGCAGCTTTTTTTCTGACCGCGGCATCACGCGTTTTCTTCCTCCGGCAGCAAAAACACTCGATTTTTAAAAACAGCTAATAATAATATTTTTAGACATGGAATTCCACCCCGAATCACATTCTAGCATCCGTTATTACATTTGAGAAAAAAATTTTTTTTTGCTCCTGGGCAGCTTTTTTTCTGACCGCGGCATCACGCGTTTTCTTCCTCGGGCAGCAAAAACACTTGATTTTTAAAAACAGCTAATAATAATATTTTTAGACATGGAATTCCACCCCGAATCACATTCTGGCACCCGTTGTTACATTTGAGAAAAAAAATTATTTTTGCTCCTCGGCACCTTTTTTTCTGACCGCGGCATCACGCGTTTTCTTCCTCGGGCAGCAAAAACACTCGATTTTTAAAAACAGCTAATAATAATATTTTTAGACATGGAATTCCACCCCGAATCACATTCTAGCATCCGTTATTACATTTGAGAAAAAAATTTTTTTTGCTCCTGGGCAGCTTTTTTTCTGACCGCGGCATCACGCGTTTTCTTCCTCGGGCAGCAAAAACACTCGATTTTTAAAAACAGCTAATAATAATATTTTTAGACATGGAATTCCACCCCGAATCACATTCTGGCACCCGTTGTTACATTTGAGAAAAAAAATTTTTTGCTCCTGGGCAGCTTTTTTTCTGACCGCGGCATCACGCGTTTTCTTCCTCGGGCAGCAAAAACACTTGATTTTTAAAAACAGCTAATAATAATATTTTTAGACATGGAATTCCACCCCGAATCACATTCTGGCACCTGTTGTTACATTTGAGAAAAAAAAAATTTTTTGCTCCTGGGCAGCTTTTTTTCTGACCGCGGCATCACGCGTTTTCTTCCTCGGGCAGCAAAAACACTTGATTTTTAAAAACAGCTAATAATAATATTTTTAGACATGGAATTCCACCCCGAATCACATTCTGGCACCCGTTGTTACATTTGAGAAAAAAAAAATTTTGCTCCTGGGCAGCTTTTTTTCTGACCGCGGCATCACGCGTTTTCTTCCTCGGGCAGCAAAAACACTCGATTTTTAAAAACAGCTAATAATAATATTTTTAGACATGGAATACCACCCCGAATCACGTTCTGGCACCTGTTGTTACATTTGAGAAAAAAAAATTTTTTTGCTCCTGGGCAGCTTTTTTTCTGACCGCGGCATCACGCGTTTTCTTCCTCGGGCAGCAAAAACACTCGATTTTTAAAAACAGCTAATAATAATATTTTTAGACATGGAATTCCACCCCGAATCACATTCTAGCATCCGTTATTACATTTGAGAAAAAAAATTTTTTTTTGCTCCTGGGCAGCTTTTTTTCTGACCGCGGCATCACGCGTTTTCTTCCTCGGGCAGCAAAAACACTCGATTTTTAAAAACAGCTAATAATAATATTTTTACACATGGAATTCCACCCCGAATAACATTCTAGTATCCGTTATTACATTTGAGAAAAAAAAAATTTTTGCTCCTGGGCAGCTTTTTTTCTGACCGCGGCATCACGCGTTTTCTTCCTCCGGCAGCAAAAACACTCGATTTTTAAAAACAGCTAATAATAATATTTTTAGACATGGAATTCCACCCCGAATCACATTCTAGCATCCGTTATTACATTTGAGAAAAAAAAATTTTTTTTGCTCCTGGGCAGCTTTTTTTCTGACCGCGGCATCACGCGTTTTCTTCCTCGGGCAGCAAAAACACTCGATTTTTAAAAACAGCTAATAATAATATTTTTAGACATGGAATTCCACCCCGAATAACATTCTAGTATCCGTTATTACATTTGAGAAAAAAAATTTTTTTTGCTCCTGGGCAGCTTTTTTTCTGACCGCGGCATCACGCGTTTTCTTCCTCGGGCAGCAAAAACACTTGATTTTTAAAAACAGCTAATAATAATATTTTTAGACATGGAATTCCACCCCGAATCACATTCTGGCACCCGTTGTTACATTTGAGAAAAAAAAAATTTTTGCTCCTGGGCAGCTTTTTTTCTGACTGCGGCATCACGCGTTTTCTTCCTCCGGCAGCAAAAACACTCGATTTTTAAAAACAGCTAATAATAATATTTTTAGACATGGAATTCCACCCTGAATCACATTCTGGCACCTGTTGTTACATTTGAGAAAAAAAAATTTTTTTGCTCCTGGGCAGCTTTTTTTCTGACCGCGGCATCACGCGTTTTCTTCCTCGGGCAGCAAAAACACTCGATTTTTAAAAACAGCTAATAATAATATTTTTAGACATGGAATTCCACCCCGAATCACATTCTGGCACCCGTTGTTACATTTGAGAAAAAAATTTTTTTTGCTCCTGGGCAGCTTTTTTTCTGACCGCGGCATCACGCGTTTTCTTCCTCGGGCAGCAAAAACACTCGATTTTTAAAAACAGCTAATAATAATATTTTTAGACATGGAATTCCACCCCGAATCACATTCTAGCATCCGTTATTACATTTGAGGAAAAAAAATTTTTTTGCTCCTGGGCAGCTTTTTTTCTGACCGCGGCATCACGCCTTTTCTTCCTCGGGCAGCAAAAACACTCGATTTTTAAAAACAGCTAATAATAATATTTTTAGACATGGAATTCCACCCCGAATCACATTCTGGCACCCGTTGTTACATTTGAGAAAAAAAATTTTTTTTGCTCCTGGGCAGCTTTTTTTCTGACCGCGGCATCACGCGTTTTCTTCCTCAGGCAGCAAAAACACTCGATTTTTAAAAACAGCTAATAATAATATTTTTAGACATGGAATTCCACCCCGAATAACATTCTAGTATCCGTTATTACATTTGAGAAAAAAAAATTTTTTTGCTCCTGGGCAGCTTTTTTTCTGACCGCGGCATCACGCGTTTTCTTCCTCGGGCAGCAAAAACACTCGATTTTTAAAAACAGCTAATAATAATATTTTTAGACATGGAATTCCACCCCGAATCACATTCTGGCACCCGTTGTTACATTTGAGAAAAAAAAAATTTTTGCTCCTGGGCAGCTTTTTTTCTGACCGCGGCATCACGCGTTTTCTTCCTCGGGCAGCAAAAACACTCGATTTTTAAAAACAGCTAATAATAATATTTTTAGACATGGAATTCCACCCCGAATCACATTCTAGTATCCGTTATTACATTTGAGAAAAAAAAATTTTTTTGCTCCTGGGCAGCTTTTTTTCTGACCGCGGCATCACGCGTTTTCTTCCTCGGGCAGCAAAAACACTTGATTTTTAAAAACAGCTAATAATAATATTTTTAGACATGGAATTCCACCCCGAATCACATTCTGGCACCTGTTGTTACATTTGAGAAAAAAAAATTTTTTTGCTCCTGGGCAGCTTTTTTTCTGACCGCGGCATCACGCGTTTTCTTCCTCGGGCAGCAAAAACACTTGATTTTTAAAAACAGCTAATAATAATATTTTTAGACATGGAATTCCACCCCGAATCACATTCTGGCACCCGTTGTTACATTTGAGAAAAAAAAAATTTTTGCTCCTGGGCAGCTTTTTTTCTGACCGCGGCATCACGCGTTTTCTTCCTCGGGCAGCAAAAACACTCGATTTTTAAAAACAGCTAATAATAATATTTTTAGACATGGAATTCCACCCCGAATCACATTCTGGCACCTGTTGTTAAATTTGAGAAAAAAAAAATTTTTTGCTCCTGGGCAGCTTTTTTTCTGACCGCGGCATCACGCGTTTTCTTCCTCGGGCAGCAAAAACACTTGATTTTTAAAAACAGCTAATAATAATATTTTTAGACATGGAATTCCACCCCGAATCACATTCTGGCACCCGTTGTTACATTTGAGAAAAAAAATTATTTTTGCTCCTCGGCACCTTTTTTTCTGACCGCGGCATCACGCGTTTTCTTCCTCGGGCAGCAAAAACACTCGATTTTTAAAAACAGCTAATAATAATATTTTTAGACATGGAATTCCACCCCGAATCACATTCTGGCACCCGTTGTTACATTTGAGAAAAAAAAAATTTTGCTCCTGGGCAGCTTTTTTTCTGACCGCGGCATCACGCGTTTTCTTCCTCGGGCAGCAAAAACACTCGATTTTTAAAAACAGCTAATAATAATATTTTTAGACATGGAATACCACCCCGAATCACGTTCTGGCACCTGTTGTTACATTTGAGAAAAAAAAATTTTTTTGCTCCTGGGCAGCTTTTTTTCTGACCGCGGCATCACGCGTTTTCTTCCTCGGGCAGCAAAAACACTCGATTTTTAAAAACAGCTAATAATAATATTTTTAGACATGGAATTCCACCCCGAATCACATTCTAGCATCCGTTATTACATTTGAGAAAAAAAATTTTTTTTTGCTCCTGGGCAGCTTTTTTTCTGACCGCGGCATCACGCGTTTTCTTCCTCGGGCAGCAAAAACACTCGATTTTTAAAAACAGCTAATAATAATATTTTTACACATGGAATTCCACCCCGAATAACATTCTAGTATCCGTTATTACATTTGAGAAAAAAAAAATTTTTGCTCCTGGGCAGCTTTTTTTCTGACCGCGGCATCACGCGTTTTCTTCCTCCGGCAGCAAAAACACTCGATTTTTAAAAACAGCTAATAATAATATTTTTAGACATGGAATTCCACCCCGAATCACATTCTAGCATCCGTTATTACATTTGAGAAAAAAAAATTTTTTTTGCTCCTGGGCAGCTTTTTTTCTGACCGCGGCATCACGCGTTTTCTTCCTCGGGCAGCAAAAACACTCGATTTTTAAAAACAGCTAATAATAATATTTTTAGACATGGAATTCCACCCCGAATAACATTCTAGTATCCGTTATTACATTTGAGAAAAAAAATTTTTTTTGCTCCTGGGCAGCTTTTTTTCTGACCGCGGCATCACGCGTTTTCTTCCTCGGGCAGCAAAAACACTTGATTTTTAAAAACAGCTAATAATAATATTTTTAGACATGGAATTCCACCCCGAATCACATTCTGGCACCCGTTGTTACATTTGAGAAAAAAAAAATTTTTGCTCCTGGGCAGCTTTTTTTCTGACTGCGGCATCACGCGTTTTCTTCCTCCGGCAGCAAAAACACTCGATTTTTAAAAACAGCTAATAATAATATTTTTAGACATGGAATTCCACCCTGAATCACATTCTGGCACCTGTTGTTACATTTGAGAAAAAAAAATTTTTTTGCTCCTGGGCAGCTTTTTTTCTGACCGCGGCATCACGCGTTTTCTTCCTCGGGCAGCAAAAACACTCGATTTTTAAAAACAGCTAATAATAATATTTTTAGACATGGAATTCCACCCCGAATCACATTCTGGCACCCGTTGTTACATTTGAGAAAAAAATTTTTTTTGCTCCTGGGCAGCTTTTTTTCTGACCGCGGCATCACGCGTTTTCTTCCTCGGGCAGCAAAAACACTCGATTTTTAAAAACAGCTAATAATAATATTTTTAGACATGGAATTCCACCCCGAATCACATTCTAGCATCCGTTATTACATTTGAGGAAAAAAAATTTTTTTGCTCCTGGGCAGCTTTTTTTCTGACCGCGGCATCACGCCTTTTCTTCCTCGGGCAGCAAAAACACTCGATTTTTAAAAACAGCTAATAATAATATTTTTAGACATGGAATTCCACCCCGAATCACATTCTGGCACCCGTTGTTACATTTGAGAAAAAAAATTTTTTTTGCTCCTGGGCAGCTTTTTTTCTGACCGCGGCATCACGCGTTTTCTTCCTCAGGCAGCAAAAACACTCGATTTTTAAAAACAGCTAATAATAATATTTTTAGACATGGAATTCCACCCCGAATAACATTCTAGTATCCGTTATTACATTTGAGAAAAAAAAATTTTTTTGCTCCTGGGCAGCTTTTTTTCTGACCGCGGCATCACGCGTTTTCTTCCTCGGGCAGCAAAAACACTCGATTTTTAAAAACAGCTAATAATAATATTTTTAGACATGGAATTCCACCCCGAATCACATTCTGGCACCCGTTGTTACATTTGAGAAAAAAAAAATTTTTGCTCCTGGGCAGCTTTTTTTCTGACCGCGGCATCACGCGTTTTCTTCCTCGGGCAGCAAAAACACTCGATTTTTAAAAACAGCTAATAATAATATTTTTAGACATGGAATTCCACCCCGAATCACATTCTAGTATCCGTTATTACATTTGAGAAAAAAAAATTTTTTTGCTCCTGGGCAGCTTTTTTTCTGACCGCGGCATCACGCGTTTTCTTCCTCGGGCAGCAAAAACACTTGATTTTTAAAAACAGCTAATAATAATATTTTTAGACATGGAATTCCACCCCGAATCACATTCTGGCACCTGTTGTTACATTTGAGAAAAAAAAATTTTTTTGCTCCTGGGCAGCTTTTTTTCTGACCGCGGCATCACGCGTTTTCTTCCTCGGGCAGCAAAAACACTTGATTTTTAAAAACAGCTAATAATAATATTTTTAGACATGGAATTCCACCCCGAATCACATTCTGGCACCCGTTGTTACATTTGAGAAAAAAAAAATTTTTGCTCCTGGGCAGCTTTTTTTCTGACCGCGGCATCACGCGTTTTCTTCCTCGGGCAGCAAAAACACTCGATTTTTAAAAACAGCTAATAATAATATTTTTAGACATGGAATTCCACCCCGAATCACATTCTGGCACCTGTTGTTAAATTTGAGAAAAAAAAAATTTTTTGCTCCTGGGCAGCTTTTTTTCTGACCGCGGCATCACGCGTTTTCTTCCTCGGGCAGCAAAAACACTTGATTTTTAAAAACAGCTAATAATAATATTTTTAGACATGGAATTCCACCCCGAATCACATTCTGGCACCCGTTGTTACATTTGAGAAAAAAAATTATTTTTGCTCCTCGGCACCTTTTTTTCTGACCGCGGCATCACGCGTTTTCTTCCTCGGGCAGCAAAAACACTCGATTTTTAAAAACAGCTAATAATAATATTTTTAGACATGGAATTCCACCCCGAATAACATTCTAGTATCCGTTATTACATTTGAGAAAAAAAAATTTTTTTGCTCCTGGGCAGCTTTTTTTCTGACCGCGGCATCACGCGTTTTCTTCCTCGGGCAGCAAAAACACTTGATTTTTAAAAACAGCTAATAATAATATTTTTAGACATGGAATTCCACCCCGAATCACATTCTGGCACCCGTTGTTACATTTGAGAAAAAAAAATTTTTTTGCTCCTGGGCAGCTTTTTTTCTGACCGCGGCATCACGCGTTTTCTTCCTCGGGCAGCAAAAACACTCGATTTTTAAAAACAGCTAATAATAATATTTTTAGACATGGAATTCCACCCCGAATCACATTCTAGCATCCGTTATTACATTTGAGAAAAAAAAATTTTTTTGCTCCTGGGCAGCTTTTTTTCTGACCGCGGCATAACGCGTTTTCTTACTCGGGCAGCAAAAACACTCGATTTTTAAAAACAGCTAATAATAATATTTTTAGACATGGAATTCCACCCCGAATAACATTCTAGCATCCGTTATTACATTTGAGAAAAAAAAAATTTTTTTGCTCCTGGGCAGCTTTTTTTCTGACCGCGGCATCACGCGTTTTCTTCCTCGGGCAGCAAAAACACTCGATTTTTAAAAAGAGCTAATAATAATATTTTTAGACATGGAATTCCACCCCGAATCACATTCTGGCACCCGTTGTTACATTTGAGAAAAAAAATTTTTTTTGCTCCTGGGCAGCTTTTTTTCTGACCGCGGCATCACGCGTTTTCTTCCTCGGGCAGCAAAAACACTTGATTTTTAAAAACAGCTAATAATAATATTTTTAGACATGGAATTCCACCCCGAATCACATTCTGGCACCCGTTGTTACATTTGAGAAAAAAAAATTTTTTGCTCCTGGGCAGCTTTTTTTCTGACCGCGGCATCACGCGTTTTCTTCCTCGGGCAGCAAAAACACTCGATTTTTAAAAACAGCTAATAATAATATTTTTAGACATGGAATTCCACCCCGAATCACATTCTAGTATCCGTTATTACATTTGAGAAAAAAAAATTTTTTTGCTCCTGGGCAGCTTTTTTTCTGACCGCGGCATCACGCGTTTTCTTCCTCGGGCAGCAAAAACACTTGATTTTTAAAAACAGCTAATAATAATATTTTTAGACATGGAATTCCACCCCGAATCACATTCTGGCACCTGTTGTTACATTTGAGAAAAAAAAATTTTTTTGCTCCTGGGCAGCTTTTTTTCTGACCGCGGCATCACGCGTTTTCTTCCTCGGGCAGCAAAAACACTTGATTTTTAAAAACAGCTAATAATAATATTTTTAGACATGGAATTCCACCCCGAATCACATTCTGGCACCCGTTGTTACATTTGAGAAAAAAAAAAATTTTGCTCCTGGGCAGCTTTTTTTCTGACCGCGGCATCACGCGTTTTCTTCCTCGGGCAGCAAAAACACTCGATCTTTAAAAACAGCTAATAATAATATTTTTAGACATGGAATTCCACCCCGAATCACATTCTAGTATCCGTTATTACATTTGAGAAAAAAAAATTTTTTTGCTCCTGGGCAGCTTTTTTTCTGACCGCGGCATCACGCGTTTTCTTCCTCGGGCAGCAAAAACACTTGATTTTTAAAAACAGCTAATAATAATATTTTTAGACATGGAATTCCACCCCGAATCACATTCTGGCACCTGTTGTTACATTTGAGAAAAAAAATTTTTTTTGCTCCTGGGCAGCTTTTTTTCTGACCGCGGCATCACGCGTTTTCTTCCTCGGGCAGCAAAAACACTTGATTTTTAAAAACAGCTAATAATAATATTTTTAGACATGGAATTCCACCCCGAATCACATTCTGGCACCCGTTGTTACATTTGAGAAAAAAAAAATTTTTGCTCCTGGGCAGCTTTTTTTCTGACCGCGGCATCACGCGTTTTCTTCCTCGGGCAGCAAAAACACTCGATTTTTAAAAACAGCTAATAATAATATTTTTAGACATGGAATTCCACCCCGAATCACATTCTGGCACCGGTTGTTAAATTTGAGGGAAAAAAAATTTTTTGCTCCTGGGCAGCTTTTTTTCTGACCGCGGCATCACGCGTTTTCTTCCTCCGGCAGCAAAAACACTCGATTTTTAAAAACAGCTAATAATAATATTTTTAGACATGGAATTTCACCCCGAATCACATTCTAGCATCCGTTATTACATTTGAGAAAAAAAAATTTTTTTGCTCCTCGGCACCTTTTTTTCTGACCGCGGCATCACGTGTTTTCTTTCTCGGGCAGCAAAAACACTCGATTTTTAAAAACAGCTAATAATAATATTTTTAGACATGGAATTCCACCCCGAATCACATTCTAGCATCCGTTATTACATTTGAGAAAAAAATTTTTTTTTGCTCCTGGGCAGCTTTTTTTCTGACCGCGGCATTACGCGTTTTCTTCCTCGGGCAGCAAAAACACTCGATTTTTAAAAACAGCTAATAATAATATTTTTAGACATGGAATTCCACCCCGAATAACATTCTAGCATCCGTTATTACATTTGAGAAAAAAAAATTTTTTTTGCTCCTGGGCAGCTTTTTTTCTGACCGCGGCATCACGCGTTTTCTTCCTCGGGCAGCAAAAACACTTGATTTTTAAAAACAGCTAATAATAATATTTTTAGACATGGAATTCCACCCCGAATCACATTCTGGCACCCGTTGTTACATTTGAGAAAAAAAAAATTTTTGCTCCTGGGCAGCTTTTTTTCTGACCGCGGCATCACGCGTTTTCTTCCTCGGGCAGCAAAAACACTCGATTTTTAAAAACAGCTAATAATAATATTTTTAGATATGGAATTCCACCCCGAATCACATTCTGGCACCGGTTGTTAAATTTGAGGGAAAAAAAATTTTTTGCTCCTGGGCAGCTTTTTTTCTGACCGCGGCATCACGCGTTTTCTTCCTCCGGCAGCAAAAACACTCGATTTTTAAAAACAGCTAATAATAATATTTTTAGACATGGAATTTCACCCCGAATCACATTCTAGCATCCGTTATTACATTTGAGAAAAAAAAATTTTTTTGCTCCTCGGCACCTTTTTTTCTGACCGCGGCATTACGCGTTTTCTTCCTCGGGCAGCAAAAACACTCGATTTTTAAAAACAGCTAATAATAATATTTTTAGACATGGAATTCCACCCCGAATAACATTCTAGCATCCGTTATTACATTTGAGAAAAAAAAATTTTTTTTGCTCCTGGGCAGCTTTTTTTCTGACCGCGGCATCACGCGTTTTCTTCCTCGGGCAGCAAAAACACTCGATTTTTAAAAACAGCTAATAATAATATTTTTAGACATGGAATTCCACCCCGAATCACATTCTGGCACCTGTTGTTAAATTTGAGAAAAAAAAAATTTTTTGCTCCTGGGCAGCTTTTTTTCTGACCGCGGCATCACGCGTTTTCTTCCTCGGGCAGCAAAAACACTTGATTTTTAAAAACAGCTAATAATAATATTTTTAGACATGGAATTCCACCCCGAATCACATTCTGGCACCCGTTGTTACATTTGAGAAAAAAAATTATTTTTGCTCCTCGGCACCTTTTTTTCTGACCGCGGCATCACGCGTTTTCTTCCTCGGGCAGCAAAAACACTCGATTTTTAAAAACAGCTAATAATAATATTTTTAGACATGGAATTCCACCCCGAATAACATTCTAGTATCCGTTATTACATTTGAGAAAAAAAAATTTTTTTGCTCCTGGGCAGCTTTTTTTCTGACCGCGGCATCACGCGTTTTCTTCCTCGGGCAGCAAAAACACTTGATTTTTAAAAACAGCTAATAATAATATTTTTAGACATGGAATTCCACCCCGAATCACATTCTGGCACCCGTTGTTACATTTGAGAAAAAAAAAATTTTTGCTCCTGGGCAGCTTTTTTTCTGACCGCGGCATCACGCGTTTTCTTCCTCCGGCAGCAAAAACACTCGATTTTTAAAAACAGCTAATAATAATATTTTTAGACATGGAATTCCACCCCGAATCACATTCTAGCATCCGTTATTACATTTGAGAAAAAAATTTTTTTTTGCTCCTGGGCAGCTTTTTTTCTGACCGCGGCATCACGCGTTTTCTTCCTCGGGCAGCAAAAACACTCGATTTTTAAAAACAGCTAATAATAATATTTTTAGACATGGAATTCCACCCCGAATAACATTCTAGTATCCGTTATTACATTTGAGAATAAAAAATTTTTTTGCTCCTGGGCAGCTTTTTTTCTGACCGCGGCATCACGCGTTTTCTTCCTCGGGCAGCAAAAACACTTGATTTTTAAAAACAGCTAATAATAATATTTTTAGACATGGAATTCCACCCCGAATCACATTCTGGCACCCGTTGTTACATTTGAGAAAAAAAAAATTTTTGCTCCTGGGCAGCTTTTTTTCTGACCGCGGCATCACGCGTTTTCTTCCTCCGGCAGCAAAAACACTCGATTTTTAAAAACAGCTAATAATAATATTTTTAGACATGGAATTTCACCCTGAATCACATTCTAGCATCCGTTATTACATTTGAGAAAAAAAAATTTTTTTGCTCCTCGGCACCTTTTTTTCTGACCGCGGCATCACGTGTTTTCTTCCTCGGGCAGCAAAAACACTCGATTTTTAAAAACAGCTAATAATAATATTTTTAGACATGGAATTCCACCCCGAATCACATTCTAGCATCCGTTATTACATTTGAGAAAAAAAATTTTTTTTGCTCCTGGGCAGCTTTTTTTCTGACCGCGGCATCACGCGTTTTCTTCCTCGGGCAGCAAAAACACTCGATTTTTAAAAACAGCTAATAATAATATTTTTAGACATGGAATTCCACCCCGAATAACATTCTAGCATCCGTTATTACATTTGAGGAAAAAAAATTTTTTTGCTCCTGGGCAGCTTTTTTTCTGACCGCGGCATCACGCGCTTTCTTCCTCGGGCAGCAAAAACACTCGATTTTTAAAAACAGCTAATAATAATATTTTTAGACATGGAATTCCACCCCGAATCACATTCTGGCACCCGTTGTTACATTTGAGAAAAAAAAATTTTTTGCTCCTGGGCAGCTTTTTTTCTGACCGCGGCATCACGCGTTTTCTTCCTCGGGCAGCAAAAACACTCGATTTTTAAAGACAGCTAATAATAATATTTTTAGACATGGAATTCCACCCCGAATCACATTCTAGCATCCGTTATTACATTTGAGGAAAAAAATTTTTTTTGCTCCTGGGCAGCTTTTTTTCTGACCGCGGCATCACGCGTTTTCTTCCTCGGGCAGCAAAAACACTCGATTTTTAAAAACAGCTAATAATAATATTTTTAGACATGGAATTCCACCCCGAATCACATTCTGGCACCCGTTGTTACATTTGAGAAAAAAAATTTTTTGCTCCTGGGCAGCTTTTTTTCTGACCGCGGCATCACGCGTTTTCTTCCTCGGGCAGCAAAAACACTTGATTTTTAAAAACAGCTAATAATAATATTTTTAGACATGGAATTCCACCCCGAATCACATTCTGGCACCCGTTGTTACATTTGAGAAAAAAAAAATTTTTGCTCTTGGGCAGCTTTTTTTCTGACCGCGGCATCACGCGTTTTCTTCCTCGGGCAGCAAAAACACTCGATTTTTAAAAACAGCTAATAATAATATTTTTAGACATGGAATTCCACCCCGAATCACATTCTGGCACCTGTTGTTACATTTGAGAAAAAAAAAATTTTTTGCTCCTGGGCAGCTTTTTTTCTGACCGCGGCATCACGCGTTTTCTTCCTCGGGCAGCAAAAACACTTGATTTTTAAAAACAGCTAATAATAATATTTTTAGACATGGAATTCCACCCCGAATCACATTCTGGCACCCGTTGTTACATTTGAGAAAAAAAATTATTTTTGCTCCTCGGCACCTTTTTTTCTGACCGCGGCATCACGCGTTTTCTTCCTCAGGCAGCAAAAACACTCGATTTTTAAAAACAGCTAATAGTAATATTTTTAGACATGGAATTCCACCCCGAATCACATTCTAGCATCCGTTATTACATTTGAGAAAAAAATTTTTTTTTGCTCCTGGGCAGCTTTTTTTCTGACCGCGGCATCACGCGTTTTCTTCCTCGGGCAGCAAAAACACTCGATTTTTAAAAACAGCTAATAATAATATTTTTAGACATGGAATTCCACCCCGAATAACATTCTAGTATCCGTTATTACATTTGAGAAAAAAAATTTTTTTTGCTCCTGGGCAGCTTTTTTTCTGACCGCGGCATCACGCGTTTTCTTCCTCGGGCAGCAAAAACACTTGATTTTTAAAAACAGCTAATAATAATATTTTTAGACATGGAATTCCACCCCGAATCACATTCTGGCACCCGTTGTTACATTTGAGAAAAAAAAAATTTTTGCTCCTGGGCAGCTTTTTTTCTGACCGCGGCATCACGCGTTTTCTTCCTCCGGCAGCAAAAACACTCGATTTTTAAAAACAGCTAATAATAATATTTTTAGACATGGAATTCCACCCCGAATCACATTCTAGCATCCGTTATTACATTTGAGAAAAAAATTTTTTTTTGCTCCTGGGCAGCTTTTTTTCTGACCGCGGCATCACGCGTTTTCTTCCTCGGGCAGCAAAAACACTCGATTTTTAAAAACAGCTAATAATAATATTTTTAGACATGGAATTCCACCCCGAATAACATTCTAGTATCCGTTATTACATTTGAGAATAAAAAATTTTTTTGCTCCTGGGCAGCTTTTTTTCTGACCGCGGCATCACGCGTTTTCTTCCTCGGGCAGCAAAAACACTTGATTTTTAAAAACAGCTAATAATAATATTTTTAGACATGGAATTCCACCCCGAATCACATTCTGGCACCCGTTGTTACATTTGAGAAAAAAAAAATTTTTGCTCCTGGGCAGCTTTTTTTCTGACCGCGGCATCACGCGTTTTCTTCCTCCGGCAGCAAAAACACTCGATTTTTAAAAACAGCTAATAATAATATTTTTAGACATGGAATTTCACCCTGAATCACATTCTAGCATCCGTTATTACATTTGAGAAAAAAAAAATTTTTTTGCTCCTCGGCACCTTTTTTTCTGACCGCGGCATCACGTGTTTTCTTCCTCGGGCAGCAAAAACACTCGATTTTTAAAAACAGCTAATAATAATATTTTTAGACATGGAATTCCACCCCGAATCACATTCTAGCATCCGTTATTACATTTGAGAAAAAAATTTTTTTTTGCTCCTGGGCAGCTTTTTTTCTGACCGCGGCATCACGCGTTTTCTTCCTCGGGCAGCAAAAACACTCGATTTTTAAAAACAGCTAATAATAATATTTTTAGACATGGAATTCCACCCCGAATAACATTCTAGCATCCGTTATTACATTTGAGGAAAAAAAATTTTTTTGCTCCTGGGCAGCTTTTTTTCTGACCGCGGCATCACGCGCTTTCTTCCTCGGGCAGCAAAAACACTCGATTTTTAAAAACAGCTAATAATAATATTTTTAGACATGGAATTCCACCCCGAATCACATTCTGGCACCCGTTGTTACATTTGAGAAAAAAAATTTTTTTGCTCCTGGGCAGCTTTTTTTCTGACCGCGGCATCACGCGTTTTCTTCCTCGGGCAGCAAAAACACTCGATTTTTAAAGACAGCTAATAATAATATTTTTAGACATGGAATTCCACCCCGAATCACATTCTAGCATCCGTTATTACATTTGAGGAAAAAAATTTTTTTTGCTCCTGGGCAGCTTTTTTTCTGACCGCGGCATCACGCGTTTTCTTCCTCGGGCAGCAAAAACACTCGATTTTTAAAAACAGCTAATAATAATATTTTTAGACATGGAATTCCACCCCGAATCACATTCTGGCACCCGTTGTTACATTTGAGAAAAAAAATTTTTTGCTCCTGGGCAGCTTTTTTTCTGACCGCGGCATCACGCGTTTTCTTCCTCGGGCAGCAAAAACACTTGATTTTTAAAAACAGCTAATAATAATATTTTTAGACATGGAATTACACCCCGAATCACATTCTGGCACCTGTTGTTACATTTGAGAAAAAAAAATTTTTTTGCTCCTGGGCAGCTTTTTTTCTGACCGCGGCATCACGCGTTTTCTTCCTCGGGCAGCAAAAACACTTGATTTTTAAAAACAGCTAATAATAATATTTTTAGACATGGAATTCCACCCCGAATCACATTCTGGCACCCGTTGTTACATTTGAGAAAAAAAAAAATTTTGCTCCTGGGCAGCTTTTTTTCTGACCGCGGCATCACGCGTTTTCTTCCTCGGGCAGCAAAAACACTCGATTTTTAAAAACAGCTAATAATAATATTTTTAGACATGGAATACCACCCCGAATCACGTTCTGGCACCTGTTGTTACATTTGAGAAAAAAAAATTTTTTTGCTCCTGGGCAGCTTTTTTTCTGACCGCGGCATCACGCGTTTTCTTCCTCGGGCAGCAAAAACACTTGATTTTTAAAAACAGCTAATAATAATATTTTTAGACATGGAATTCCACCCCGAATCACATTCTGGCACCCGTTGTTACATTTGAGAAAAAAAATTATTTTTGCTCCTCGGCACCTTTTTTTCTGACCGCGGCATCACGCGTTTTCTTCCTCGGGCAGCAAAAACACTCGATTTTTAAAAACAGCTAATAATAATATTTTTAGACATGGAATTCCACCCCGAATAACATTCTAGTATCCGTTATTACATTTGAGAAAAAAAATTTTTTTTGCTCCTGGGCAGCTTTTTTTCTGACCGCGGCATCACGCGTTTTCTTCCTCGGGCAGCAAAAACACTTGATTTTTAAAAACAGCTAATAATAATATTTTTAGACATGGAATTCCACCCCGAATCACATTCTGGCACCCGTTGTTACATTTGAGAAAAAAAAAATTTTTGCTCCTGGGCAGCTTTTTTTCTGACCGCGGCATCACGCGTTTTCTTCCTCCGGCAGCAAAAACACTTGATTTTTAAAAACAGCTAATAATAATATTTTTAGACATGGAATTCCACCCCGAATCACATTCTGGCACCCGTTGTTACATTTGAGAAAAAAAAAAATTTTGCTCCTGGGCAGCTTTTTTTCTGACCGCGGCATCACGCGTTTTCTTCCTCGGGCAGCAAAAACACTCGATTTTTCAAAACAGCTAATAATAATATTTTTAGACATGGAATACCACCCCGAATCACGTTCTGGCACCTGTTGTTACATTTGAGAAAAAAAAATTTTTTTGCTCCTGGGCAGCTTTTTTTCTGACCGCGGCATCACGCGTTTTCTTCCTCGGGCAGCAAAAACACTTGATTTTTAAAAACAGCTAATAATAATATTTTTAGACATGGAATTCCACCCCGAATCACATTCTGGCACCCGTTGTTACATTTGAGAAAAAAAATTATTTTTGCTCCTCGGCACCTTTTTTTCTGACCGCGGCATCACGCGTTTTCTTCCTCGGGCAGCAAAAACACTCGATTTTTAAAAACAGCTAATAATAATATTTTTAGACATGGAATTCCACCCCGAATCACATTCTAGCATCCGTTATTACATTTGAGAAAAAAATTTTTTTTTGCTCCTGGGCAGCTTTTTTTCTGACCGCGGCATCACGCGTTTTCTTCCTCGGGCAGCAAAAACACTCGATTTTTAAAAACAGCTAATAATAATATTTTTACACATGGAATTCCACCCCGAATAACATTCTAGTATCCGTTATTACATTTGAGAAAAAAAAAATTTTTGCTCCTGGGCAGCTTTTTTTCTGACCGCGGCATCACGCGTTTTCTTCCTCCGGCAGCAAAAACACTCGATTTTTAAAAACAGCTAATAATAATATTTTTAGACATGGAATTCCACCCCGAATCACATTCTGGCACCCGTTGTTACATTTGAGAAAAAAAAATTTTTGCTCCTGGGCAGCTTTTTTTCTGACCGCGGCATCACGCGTTTTCTTCCTCGGGCAGCAAAAACACTTGATTTTTAAAAACAGCTAATAATAATATTTTTAGACATGGAATTCCAACCCGAATCACATTCTGGCACCTGTTGTTACATTTGAGAAAAAAAATTTTTTTTGCTCCTGGGCAGCTTTTTTTCTGACCGCGGCATCACGCGTTTTCTTCCTCGGGCAGCAAAAACACTTGATTTTTAAAAACAGCTAATAATAATATTTTTAGACATGGAATTCCACCCCGAATAACATTCTAGCATCCGTTATTACATTTGAGAAAAAAAATTTTTTTTTGCTCCTGGGCAGCTTTTTTTCTGACTGCGGCATCACGCGTTTTCTTCCTCGGGCAGCAAAAACCCTCGATTTTTAAAAACAGCTAATAATAATATTTTTAGACATGGAATTCCACCCCGAATCACATTCTAGCATCCGTTATTACATTTGAGGAAAAAAATTTTTTTTGCTCCTGGGCAGCTTTTTTTCTGACCGCGGCATCACGCGCTTTCTTCCTCGGGCAGCAAAAACACTCGATTTTTAAAGACAGCTAATAATAATATTTTTAGACATGGAATTCCACCCCGAATCACATTCTAGCATCCGTTATTACATTTGAGGAAAAAAATTTTTTTTGCTCCTGGGCAGCTTTTTTTCTGACCGCGGCATCACGCGTTTTCTTCCTCGGGCAGCAAAAACACTCGATTTTTAAAAACAGCTAATAATAATATTTTTAGACATGGAATTCCACCCCGAATCACATTCTGGCACCCGTTGTTACATTTGAGAAAAAAAATTTTTTGCTCCTGGGCAGCTTTTTTTCTGACCGCGGCATCACGCGTTTTCTTCCTCGGGCAGCAAAAACACTTGATTTTTAAAAACAGCTAATAATAATATTTTTAGACATGGAATTCCACCCCGAATCACATTCTGGCACCTGTTGTTACATTTGAGAAAAAAAAAATTTTTTGCTCCTGGGCAGCTTTTTTTCTGACCGCGGCATCACGCGTTTTCTTCCTCGGGCAGCAAAAACACTTGATTTTTAAAAACAGCTAATAATAATATTTTTAGACATGGAATTCCACCCCGAATCACATTCTGGCACCCGTTGTTACATTTGAGAAAAAAAAATTTTTGCTCCTGGGCAGCTTTTTTTCTGACCGCGGCATCACGCGTTTTCTTCCTCGGGCAGCAAAAACACTTGATTTTTAAAAACAGCTAATAATAATATTTTTAGACATGGAATTCCACCCCGAATCACATTCTGGCACCCGTTGTTACATTTGAGAAAAAAAATTATTTTTGCTCCTCGGCACCTTTTTTTCTGACCGCGGCATCACGCGTTTTCTTCCTCGGGCAGCAAAAACACTCGATTTTTAAAAACAGCTAATAGTAATATTTTTAGACATGGAATTCCACCCCGAATCACATTCTAGCATCCGTTATTACATTTGAGAAAAAAATTTTTTTTTGCTCCTGGGCAGCTTTTTTTCTGACCGCGGCATCACGCGTTTTCTTCCTCGGGCAGCAAAAACACTCGATTTTTAAAAACAGCTAATAATAATATTTTTAGACATGGAATTCCACCCCGAATAACATTCTAGTATCCGTTATTACATTTGAGAAAAAAATTTTTTTTTGCTCCTGGGCAGCTTTTTTTCTGACCGCGGCATCACGCGTTTTCTTCCTCGGGCAGCAAAAACACTTGATTTTTAAAAACAGCTAATAATAATATTTTTAGACATGGAATTCCACCCCGAATCACATTCTGGCACCCGTTGTTACATTTGAGAAAAAAAAAATTTTTGCTCCTGGGCAGCTTTTTTTCTGACCGCGGCATCACGCGTTTTCTTCCACCGGCAGCAAAAACACTCGATTTTTAAAAACAGCTAATAATAATATTTTTAGACATGGAATTCCACCCCGAATCACATTCTAGCATCCGTTATTACATTTGAGAAAAAAATTTTTTTTTGCTCCTGGGCAGCTTTTTTTCTGACCGCGGCATCACGCGTTTTCTTCCTCGGGCAGCAAAAACACTCGATTTTTAAAAACAGCTAATAATAATATTTTTAGACATGGAATTCCACCCCGAATAACATTCTAGTATCCGTTATTACATTTGAGAATAAAAAATTTTTTTGCTCCTGGGCAGCTTTTTTTCTGACCGCGGCATCACGCGTTTTCTTCCTCGGGCAGCAAAAACACTTGATTTTTAAAAACAGCTAATAATAATATTTTTAGACATGGAATTCCACCCCGAATCACATTCTGGCACCCGTTGTTACATTTGAGAAAAAAAAAAATTTTGCTCCTGGGCAGCTTTTTTTCTGACCGCGGCATCACGCGTTTTCTTCCTCGGGCAGCAAAAACACTCGATTTTTAAAAACAGCTAATAATAATATTTTTAGACATGGAATTCCACCCCGAATCACATTCTGGCACCCGTTGTTACATTTGAGAAAAAAAATTATTTTTGCTCCTCGGCACCTTTTTTTCTGACCGCGGCATCACGCGTTTTCTTCCTCGGGCAGCAAAAACACTCGATTTTTAAAAACAGCTAATAATAATATTTTTAGACATGGAATTCCACCCCGAATAACATTCTAGTATCCGTTATTACATTTGAGAAAAAAAATTTTTTTTGCTCCTGGGCAGCTTTTTTTCTGACCGCGGCATCACGCGTTTTCTTCCTCGGGCAGCAAAAACACTCGATTTTTAAAAACAGCTAATAATAATATTTTTAGACATGGAATTCCACCCCGAATCACATTCTGGCACCCGTTGTTACATTTGAGAAAAAAAATTTTTTTGCTCCTGGGCAGCTTTTTTTCTGACCGCGGCATCACGCGTTTTCTTCCTCGGGCAGCAAAAACACTCGATTTTTAAAGACAGCTAATAATAATATTTTTAGACATGGAATTCCACCCCGAATCACATTCTAGCATCCGTTATTACATTTGAGGAAAAAAATTTTTTTTGCTCCTGGGCAGCTTTTTTTCTGACCGCGGCATCACGCGTTTTCTTCCTCGGGCAGCAAAAACACTCGATTTTTAAAAACAGCTAATAATAATATTTTTAGACATGGAATACCACCCCGAATCACGTTCTGGCACCTGTTGTTACATTTGAGAAAAAAAAAATTTTTTGCTCCTGGGCAGCTTTTTTTCTGACCGCGGCATCACGCGTTTTCTTCCTCGGGCAGCAAAAACACTTGATTTTTAAAAACAGCTAATAATAATATTTTTAGACATGGAATTCCACCCCGAATCACATTCTGGCACCCGTTGTTACATTTGAGAAAAAAAATTATTTTTGCTCCTCGGCACCTTTTTTTCTGACCGCGGCATCACGCGTTTTCTTCCTCGGGCAGCAAAAACACTCGATTTTTAAAAACAGCTAATAATAATATTTTTAGACATGGAATTCCACCCCGAATAACATTCTAGTATCCGTTATTACATTTGAGAAAAAAATTTTTTTTTGCTCCTGGGCAGCTTTTTTTCTGACCGCGGCATCACGCGTTTTCTTCCTCGGGCAGCAAAAACACTCGATTTTTAAAAACAGCTAATAATAATATTTTTAGACATGGAATTCCACCCCGAATCACATTCTGGCACCCGTTGTTACATTTGAGAAAAAAAAAATTTTTGCTCCTGGGCAGCTTTTTTTCTGACCGCGGCATCACGCGTTTTCTTCCTCCGGCAGCAAAAACACTCGATTTTTAAAAACAGCTAATAATAATATTTTTAGACATGGAATTCCACCCCGAATCACATTCTAGCATCCGTTATTACATTTGAGAAAAAAAATTTTTTTTGCTCCTGGGCAGCTTTTTTTCTGACCGCGGCATCACGCGTTTTCTTCCTCGGGCAGCAAAAACACTCGATTTTTAAAAACAGCTAATAATAATATTTTTAGACATGGAATTCCACCCCGAATCACATTCTAGTATCCGTTATTACATTTGAGAATAAAAAATTTTTTTGCTCCTGGGCAGCTTTTTTTCTGACCGCGGCATCACGCGTTTTCTTCCTCGGGCAGCAAAAACACTCGATTTTTAAAAACAGCTAATAGTAATATTTTTAGACATGGAATTCCACCCCGAATCACATTCTAGCATCCGTTATTACATTTGAGAAAAAAATTTTTTTTTGCTCCTGGGCAGCTTTTTTTCTGACCGCGGCATCACGCGTTTTCTTCCTCGGGCAGCAAAAACACTCGATTTTTAAAAACAGCTAATAATAATATTTTTAGACATGGAATTCCACCCCGAATAACATTCTAGTATCCGTTATTACATTTGAGAAAAAAATTTTTTTTTGCTCCTGGGCAGCTTTTTTTCTGACCGCGGCATCACGCGTTTTCTTCCTCGGGCAGCAAAAACACTTGATTTTTAAAAACAGCTAATAATAATATTTTTAGACATGGAATTCCACCCCGAATCACATTCTGGCACCCGTTGTTACATTTGAGAAAAAAAAAATTTTTGCTCCTGGGCAGCTTTTTTTCTGACCGCGGCATCACGCGTTTTCTTCCACCGGCAGCAAAAACACTCGATTTTTAAAAACAGCTAATAATAATATTTTTAGACATGGAATTCCACCCCGAATCACATTCTAGCATCCGTTATTACATTTGAGAAAAAAATTTTTTTTTGCTCCTGGGCAGCTTTTTTTCTGACCGCGGCATCACGCGTTTTCTTCCTCGGGCAGCAAAAACACTCGATTTTTAAAAACAGCTAATAATAATATTTTTAGACATGGAATTCCACCCCGAATAACATTCTAGTATCCGTTATTACATTTGAGAATAAAAAATTTTTTTGCTCCTGGGCAGCTTTTTTTCTGACCGCGGCATCACGCGTTTTCTTCCTCGGGCAGCAAAAACACTTGATTTTTAAAAACAGCTAATAATAATATTTTTAGACATGGAATTCCACCCCGAATCACATTCTGGCACCCGTTGTTACATTTGAGAAAAAAAAAAATTTTGCTCCTGGGCAGCTTTTTTTCTGACCGCGGCATCACGCGTTTTCTTCCTCGGGCAGCAAAAACACTCGATTTTTAAAAACAGCTAATAATAATATTTTTAGACATGGAATTCCACCCCGAATCACATTCTGGCACCCGTTGTTACATTTGAGAAAAAAAATTATTTTTGCTCCTCGGCACCTTTTTTTCTGACCGCGGCATCACGCGTTTTCTTCCTCGGGCAGCAAAAACACTCGATTTTTAAAAACAGCTAATAATAATATTTTTAGACATGGAATTCCACCCCGAATAACATTCTAGTATCCGTTATTACATTTGAGAAAAAAAATTTTTTTTGCTCCTGGGCAGCTTTTTTTCTGACCGCGGCATCACGCGTTTTCTTCCTCGGGCAGC
The DNA here is from genome assembly GCF_059756535.1 of Pantherophis guttatus. NCBI lineage: Eukaryota > Metazoa > Chordata > Lepidosauria > Squamata > Colubridae > Pantherophis > Pantherophis guttatus. The sequence goes on from NC_142071.1 coordinate 29,520,134, forward strand.
AAAAACACTCGATTTTTAAAAACAGCTAATAATAATATTTTTAGACATGGAATTCCACCCCGAATCACATTCTGGCACCCGTTGTTACATTTGAGAAAAAAAATTTTTTTGCTCCTGGGCAGCTTTTTTTCTGACCGCGGCATCACGCGTTTTCTTCCTCGGGCAGCAAAAACACTCGATTTTTAAAGACAGCTAATAATAATATTTTTAGACATGGAATTCCACCCCGAATCACATTCTAGCATCCGTTATTACATTTGAGGAAAAAAATTTTTTTTGCTCCTGGGCAGCTTTTTTTCTGACCGCGGCATCACGCGTTTTCTTCCTCGGGCAGCAAAAACACTCGATTTTTAAAAACAGCTAATAATAATATTTTTAGACATGGAATTCCACCCCGAATCACATTCTGGCACCCGTTGTTACATTTGAGAAAAAAAATTTTTTGCTCCTGGGCAGCTTTTTTTCTGACCGCGGCATCACGCGTTTTCTTCCTCGGGCAGCAAAAACACTTGATTTTTAAAAACAGCTAATAATAATATTTTTAGACATGGAATTCCACCCCGAATCACATTCTGGCACCCGTTGTTACATTTGAGAAAAAAAAAATTTTGCTCCTGGGCAGCTTTTTTTCTGACCGCGGCATCACGTGTTTTCTTCCTCGGGCAGCAAAAACACTCGATTTTTAAAAACAGCTAATAATAATATTTTTAGACATGGAATACCACCCCGAATCACGTTCTGGCACCTGTTGTTACATTTGAGAAAAAAAAAATTTTTTGCTCCTGGGCAGCTTTTTTTCTGACCGCGGCATCACGCGTTTTCTTCCTCGGGCAGCAAAAACACTTGATTTTTAAAAACAGCTAATAATAATATTTTTAGACATGGAATTCCACCCCGAATCACATTCTGGCACCCGTTGTTACATTTGAGAAAAAAAATTATTTTTGCTCCTCGGCACCTTTTTTTCTGACCGCGGCATCACGCGTTTTCTTCCTCGGGCAGCAAAAACACTCGATTTTTAAAAACAGCTAATAATAATATTTTTAGACATGGAATTCCACCCCGAATAACATTCTAGTATCCGTTATTACATTTGAGAAAAAAATTTTTTTTTGCTCCTGGGCAGCTTTTTTTCTGACCGCGGCATCACGCGTTTTCTTCCTCGGGCAGCAAAAACACTCGATTTTTAAAAACAGCTAATAATAATATTTTTAGACATGGAATTCCACCCCGAATCACATTCTGGCACCCGTTGTTACATTTGAGAAAAAAAAAATTTTTGCTCCTGGGCAGCTTTTTTTCTGACCGCGGCATCACGCGTTTTCTTCCTCCGGCAGCAAAAACACTCGATTTTTAAAAACAGCTAATAATAATATTTTTAGACATGGAATTCCACCCCGAATCACATTCTAGCATCCGTTATTACATTTGAGAAAAAAAATTTTTTTTGCTCCTGGGCAGCTTTTTTTCTGACCGCGGCATCACGCGTTTTCTTCCTCGGGCAGCAAAAACACTCGATTTTTAAAAACAGCTAATAATAATATTTTTAGACATGGAATTCCACCCCGAATCACATTCTAGTATCCGTTATTACATTTGAGAATAAAAAATTTTTTTGCTCCTGGGCAGCTTTTTTTCTGACCGCGGCATCACGCGTTTTCTTCCTCGGGCAGCAAAAACACTTGATTTTTAAAAACAGCTAATAATAATATTTTTAGACATGGAATTCCACCCCGAATCACATTCTGGCACCCGTTGTTACATTTGAGAAAAAAAAAATTTTTGCTCCTGGGCAGCTTTTTTTCTGACCGCGGCATCACGCGTTTTCTTCCTCCGGCAGCAAAAACACTCGATTTTTAAAAACAGCTAATAATAATATTTTTAGACATGGAATTTCACCCTGAATCACATTCTAGCATCCGTTATTACATTTGAGAAAAAAAAATTTTTTTTGCTCCTCGGCACCTTTTTTTCTGACCGCGGCATCACGTGTTTTCTTCCTCGGGCAGCAAAAACACTCGATTTTTAAAAACAGCTAATAATAATATTTTTAGACATGGAATTCCACCCCGAATCACATTCTAGCATCCGTTATTACATTTGAGAAAAAAATTTTTTTTTGCTCCTGGGCAGCTTTTTTTCTGACCGCGGCATCACGCGTTTTCTTCCTCGGGCAGCAAAAACACTCGATTTTTAAAAACAGCTAATAATAATATTTTTAGACATGGAATTCCACCCCGAATAACATTCTAGCATCCGTTATTACATTTGAGAAAAAAAATTTTTTTTTGCTCCTGGGCAGCTTTTTTTCTGACTGCGGCATCACGCGTTTTCTTCCTCGGGCAGCAAAAACCCTCGATTTTTAAAAACAGCTAATAATAATATTTTTAGACATGGAATTCCACCCCGAATCACATTCTAGCATCCGTTATTACATTTGAGGAAAAAATTTTTTTTTGCTCCTGGGCAGCTTTTTTTCTGACCGCGGCATCACGCGCTTTCTTCCTCGGGCAGCAAAAACACTCGATTTTTAAAAACAGCTAATAATAATATTTTTAGACATGGAATTCCACCCCGAATCACATTCTGGCACCCGTTGTTACATTTGAGAAAAAAAATTTTTTTGCTCCTGGGCAGCTTTTTTTCTGACCGCGGCATCACGCGTTTTCTTCCTCGGGCAGCAAAAACACTCGATTTTTAAAGACAGCTAATAATAATATTTTTAGACATGGAATTCCACCCCGAATCACATTCTAGCATCCGTTATTACATTTGAGGAAAAAAATTTTTTTTGCTCCTGGGCAGCTTTTTTTCTGACCGCGGCATCACGCGTTTTCTTCCTCGGGCAGCAAAAACACTTGATTTTTAAAAACAGCTAATAATAATATTTTTAGACATGGAATTCCACCCCGAATCACATTCTGGCACCTGTTGTTACATTTGAGAAAAAAAAAATTTTTTGCTCCTGGGCAGCTTTTTTTCTGACCGCGGCATCACGCGTTTTCTTCCTCGGGCAGCAAAAACACTTGATTTTTAAAAACAGCTAATAATAATATTTTTAGACATGGAATTCCACCCCGAATCACATTCTGGCACCCGTTGTTACATTTGAGAAAAAAAAAAATTTTGCTCCTGGGCAGCTTTTTTTCTGACCGCGGCATCACGCGTTTTCTTCCTCGGGCAGCAAAAACACTCGATTTTTAAAAACAGCTAATAATAATATTTTTAGACATGGAATACCACCCCGAATCACGTTCTGGCACCTGTTGTTACATTTGAGAAAAAAAATTTTTTTTGCTCCTGGGCAGCTTTTTTTCTGACCGCGGCATCACGCGTTTTCTTCCTCGGGCAGCAAAAACACTTGATTTTTAAAAACAGCTAATAATAATATTTTTAGACATGGAATTCCACCCCGAATCACATTCTGGCACCCGTTGTTACATTTGAGAAAAAAAATTATTTTTGCTCCTCGGCACCTTTTTTTCTGACCGCGGCATCACGCGTTTTCTTCCTCGGGCAGCAAAAACACTCGATTTTTAAAAACAGCTAATAATAATATTTTTAGACATGGAATTCCACCCCGAATCACATTCTAGCATCCGTTATTACATTTGAGAAAAAAATTTTTTTTGCTCCTGGGCAGCTTTTTTTCTGACCGCGGCATCACGCGTTTTCTTCCTCGGGCAGCAAAAACACTCGATTTTTAAAAACAGCTAATAATAATATTTTTAGACATGGAATTCCACCCCGAATCACATTCTAGCATCCGTTATTACATTTGAGGAAAAAAATTTTTTTTGCTCCTGGGCAGCTTTTTTTCTGACCGCGGCATCACGCGTTTTCTTCCTCGGGCAGCAAAAACACTTGATTTTTAAAAACAGCTAATAATAATATTTTTAGACATGGAATTCCACCCCGAATCACATTCTGGCACCTGTTGTTACATTTGAGAAAAAAAAAATTTTTTGCTCCTGGGCAGCTTTTTTTCTGACCGCGGCATCACGCGTTTTCTTCCTCGGGCAGCAAAAACACTTGATTTTTAAAAACAGCTAATAATAATATTTTTAGACATGGAATTCCACCCCGAATCACATTCTGGCACCCGTTGTTACATTTGAGAAAAAAAAAAATTTTGCTCCTGGGCAGCTTTTTTTCTGACCGCGGCATCACGCGTTTTCTTCCTCGGGCAGCAAAAACACTCGATTTTTAAAAACAGCTAATAATAATATTTTTAGACATGGAATACCACCCCGAATCACGTTCTGGCACCTGTTGTTACATTTGAGAAAAAAAATTTTTTTTGCTCCTGGGCAGCTTTTTTTCTGACCGCGGCATCACGCGTTTTCTTCCTCGGGCAGCAAAAACACTTGATTTTTAAAAACAGCTAATAATAATATTTTTAGACATGGAATTCCACCCCGAATCACATTCTGGCACCCGTTGTTACATTTGAGAAAAAAAATTATTTTTGCTCCTCGGCACCTTTTTTTCTGACCGCGGCATCACGCGTTTTCTTCCTCGGGCAGCAAAAACACTCGATTTTTAAAAACAGCTAATAATAATATTTTTAGACATGGAATTCCACCCCGAATCACATTCTAGCATCCGTTATTACATTTGAGAAAAAAATTTTTTTTGCTCCTGGGCAGCTTTTTTTCTGACCGCGGCATCACGCGTTTTCTTCCTCGGGCAGCAAAAACACTCGATTTTTAAAAACAGCTAATAATAATATTTTTAGACATGGAATTCCACCCCGAATCACATTCTGGCACCCGTTGTTACATTTGAGAAAAAAAATTTTTTGCTCCTGGGCAGCTTTTTTTCTGACCGCGGCATCACGCGTTTTCTTCCTCGGGCAGCAAAAACACTTGATTTTTAAAAACAGCTAATAATAATATTTTTAGACATGGAATTCCACCCCGAATCACATTCTGGCACCTGTTGTTACATTTGAGAAAAAAAAAATTTTTTGCTCCTGGGCAGCTTTTTTTCTGACCGCGGCATCACGCGTTTTCTTCCTCGGGCAGCAAAAACACTTGATTTTTAAAAACAGCTAATAATAATATTTTTAGACATGGAATTCCACCCCGAATCACATTCTGGCACCCGTTGTTACATTTGAGAAAAAAAAAAATTTTGCTCCTGGGCAGCTTTTTTTCTGACCGCGGCATCACGCGTTTTCTTCCTCGGGCAGCAAAAACACTTGATTTTTAAAAACAGCTAATAATAATATTTTTAGACATGGAATTCCACCCCGAATCACATTCTGGCACCCGTTGTTACATTTGAGAAAAAAAATTATTTTTGCTCCTCGGCACCTTTTTTTCTGACCGCGGCATCACGCGTTTTCTTCCTCGGGCAGCAAAAACACTCGATTTTTAAAAACAGCTAATAATAATATTTTTAGACATGGAATTCCACCCCGAATCACATTCTAGCATCCGTTATTACATTTGAGAAAAAAATTTTTTTTTGCTCCTGGGCAGCTTTTTTTCTGACCGCGGCATCACGCGTTTTCTTCCTCGGGCAGCAAAAACACTCGATTTTTAAAAACAGCTAATAATAATATTTTTACACATGGAATTCCACCCCGAATCACATTCTAGTATCCGTTATTACATTTGAGAAAAAAAAATTTTTTGCTCCTGGGCAGCTTTTTTTCTGACCGCGGCATCACGCGTTTTCTTCCTCCGGCAGCAAAAACACTCGATTTTTAAAAACAGCTAATAATAATATTTTTAGACATGGAATTCCACCCCGAATCACATTCTAGCATCCGTTATTACATTTGAGAAAAAAAATTTTTTTTGCTCCTGGGCAGCTTTTTTTCTGACCGCGGCATCACGCGTTTTCTTCCTCGGGCAGCAAAAACACTTGATTTTTAAAAACAGCTAATAATAATATTTTTAGACATGGAATTCCACCCCGAATCACATTCTGGCACCCGTTGTTACATTTGAGAAAAAACAAATTTTTGCTCCTGGGCAGCTTTTTTTCTGACCGCGGCATCACGCGTTTTCTTCCTCCGGCAGCAAAAACACTCGATTTTTAAAAACAGCTAATAATAATATTTTTAGACATGGAATTCCACCCCGAATCACATTCTAGCATCCGTTATTACATTTGAGAAAAAAAATTTTTTTTGCTCCTGGGCAGCTTTTTTTCTGACCGCGGCATCACGCGTTTTCTTCCTCGGGCAGCAAAAACACTCGATTTTTAAAAACAGCTAATAATAATATTTTTAGACATGGAATTCCACCCCGAATAACATTCTAGTATCCGTTATTACATTTGAGAATAAAAAATTTTTTTGCTCCTGGGCAGCTTTTTTTCTGACCGCGGCATCACGCGTTTTCTTCCTCGGGCAGCAAAAACACTTGATTTTTAAAAACAGCTAATAATAATATTTTTAGACATGGAATTCCACCCCGAATCACATTCTGGCACCCGTTGTTACATTTGAGAAAAAAAAAAATTTTTGCTCCTGGGCAGCTTTTTTTCTGACCGCGGCATCACGCGTTTTCTTCCTCCGGCAGCAAAAACACTCGATTTTTAAAAACAGCTAATAATAATATTTTTAGACATGGAATTTCACCCTGAATCACGTTCTAGCATCCGTTATTACATTTGAGAAAAAAAAATTTTTTTTGCTCCTCGGCACCTTTTTTTCTGACCGCGGCATCACGCGTTTTCTTCCTCGGGCAGCAAAAACACTCGATTTTTAAAAACAGCTAATAATAATATTTTTAGACATGGAATTCCACCCCGAATCACATTCTAGCATCCGTTATTACATTTGAGAAAAAAATTTTTTTTTGCTCCTGGGCAGCTTTTTTTCTGACCGCGGCATCACGCGTTTTCTTCCTCGGGCAGCAAAAACACTTGATTTTTAAAAACAGCTAATAATAATATTTTTAGACATGGAATTCCACCCCGAATAACATTCTAGCATCCGTTATTACATTTGAGAAAAAAAATTTTTTTTTGCTCCTGGGCAGCTTTTTTTCTGACTGCGGCATCACGCGTTTTCTTCCTCGGGCAGCAAAAACCCTCGATTTTTAAAAACAGCTAATAATAATATTTTTAGACATGGAATTCCACCCCGAATCACATTCTAGCATCCGTTATTACATTTGAGGAAAAAAATTTTTTTTGCTCCTGGGCAGCTTTTTTTCTGACCGCGGCATCACGCGCTTTCTTCCTCGGGCAGCAAAAACACTCGATTTTTAAAAACAGCTAATAATAATATTTTTAGACATGGAATTCCACCCCGAATCACATTCTGGCACCCGTTGTTACATTTGAGAAAAAAAATTTTTTTTGCTCCTGGGCAGCTTTTTTTCTGACCGCGGCATCACGCGTTTTCTTCCTCGGGCAGCAAAAACACTTGATTTTTAAAAACAGCTAATAATAATATTTTTAGACATGGAATTCCACCCCGAATCACATTCTGGCACCCGTTGTTACATTTGAGAAAAAACAAATTTTTGCTCCTGGGCAGCTTTTTTTCTGACCGCGGCATCACGCGTTTTCTTCCTCCGGCAGCAAAAACACTCGATTTTTAAAAACAGCTAATAATAATATTTTTAGACATGGAATTCCACCCCGAATCACATTCTAGCATCCGTTATTACATTTGAGAAAAAAAATTTTTTTTGCTCCTGGGCAGCTTTTTTTCTGACCGCGGCATCACGCGTTTTCTTCCTCGGGCAGCAAAAACACTCGATTTTTAAAAACAGCTAATAATAATATTTTTAGACATGGAATTCCACCCCGAATAACATTCTAGTATCCGTTATTACATTTGAGAATAAAAAATTTTTTTGCTCCTGGGCAGCTTTTTTTCTGACCGCGGCATCACGCGTTTTCTTCCTCGGGCAGCAAAAACACTTGATTTTTAAAAACAGCTAATAATAATATTTTTAGACATGGAATTCCACCCCGAATCACATTCTGGCACCCGTTGTTACATTTGAGAAAAAAAAAAATTTTTGCTCCTGGGCAGCTTTTTTTCTGACCGCGGCATCACGCGTTTTCTTCCTCCGGCAGCAAAAACACTCGATTTTTAAAAACAGCTAATAATAATATTTTTAGACATGGAATTTCACCCTGAATCACGTTCTAGCATCCGTTATTACATTTGAGAAAAAAAAATTTTTTTTGCTCCTCGGCACCTTTTTTTCTGACCGCGGCATCACGTGTTTTCTTCCTCGGGCAGCAAAAACACTCGATTTTTAAAAACAGCTAATAATAATATTTTTAGACATGGAATTCCACCCCGAATCACATTCTAGCATCCGTTATTACATTTGAGAAAAAAATTTTTTTTTGCTCCTGGGCAGCTTTTTTTCTGACCGCGGCATCACGCGTTTTCTTCCTCGGGCAGCAAAAACACTTGATTTTTAAAAACAGCTAATAATAATATTTTTAGACATGGAATTCCACCCCGAATAACATTCTAGCATCCGTTATTACATTTGAGAAAAAAAATTTTTTTTTGCTCCTGGGCAGCTTTTTTTCTGACTGCGGCATCACGCGTTTTCTTCCTCGGGCAGCAAAAACCCTCGATTTTTAAAAACAGCTAATAATAATATTTTTAGACATGGAATTCCACCCCGAATCACATTCTAGCATCCGTTATTACATTTGAGGAAAAAAATTTTTTTTGCTCCTGGGCAGCTTTTTTTCTGACCGCGGCATCACGCGCTTTCTTCCTCGGGCAGCAAAAACACTCGATTTTTAAAAACAGCTAATAATAATATTTTTAGACATGGAATTCCACCCCGAATCACATTCTGGCACCCGTTGTTACATTTGAGAAAAAAAATTTTTTTGCTCCTGGGCAGCTTTTTTTCTGACCGCGGCATCACGCGTTTTCTTCCTCGGGCAGCAAAAACACTCGATTTTTAAAAACAGCTAATAATAATATTTTTAGACATGGAATTCCACCCCGAATCACATTCTGGCACCTGTTGTTACATTTGAGAAAAAAAAAATTTTTTGCTCCTGGGCAGCTTTTTTTCTGACCGCGGCATCACGCGTTTTCTTCCTCGGGCAGCAAAAACACTCGATTTTTAAAAACAGCTAATAATAATATTTTTAGACATGGAATTCCACCCCGAATCACATTCTGGCACCCGTTGTTACATTTGAGAAAAAAAAAAATTTTGCTCCTGGGCAGCTTTTTTTCTGACCGCGGCATCACGCGTTTTCTTCCTCGGGCAGCAAAAACACTCGATTTTTAAAAACAGCTAATAATAATATTTTTAGACATGGAATACCACCCCGAATCACGTTCTGGCACCTGTTGTTACATTTGAGAAAAAAAAATTTTTTTGCTCCTGGGCAGCTTTTTTTCTGACCGCGGCATCACGCGTTTTCTTCCTCGGGCAGCAAAAACACTTGATTTTTAAAAACAGCTAATAATAATATTTTTAGACATGGAATTCCACCCCGAATCACATTCTGGCACCCGTTGTTACATTTGAGAAAAAAAATTATTTTTGCTCCTCGGCACCTTTTTTTCTGACCGCGGCATCACGCGTTTTCTGCCTCGGGCAGCAAAAACACTCGATTTTTAAAAACAGCTAATAATAATATTTTTAGACATGGAATTCCACCCCGAATCACATTCTAGCATCCGTTATTACATTTGAGAAAAAATTTTTTTTTGCTCCTGGGCAGCTTTTTTTCTGACCGCGGCATCACGCGTTTTCTTCCTCGGGCAGCAAAAACACTCGATTTTTAAAAACAGCTAATAATAATATTTTTAGACATGGAATTCCACCCCGAATCACATTCTGGCACCCGTTGTTACATTTGAGAAAAAAAATTTTTTGCTCCTGGGCAGCTTTTTTTCTGACCGCGGCATCACGCGTTTTCTTCCTCGGGCAGCAAAAACACTTGATTTTTAAAAACAGCTAATAATAATATTTTTAGACATGGAATTCCACCCCGAATCACATTCTGGCACCTGTTGTTACATTTGAGAAAAAAAAAATTTTTTGCTCCTGGGCAGCTTTTTTTCTGACCGCGGCATCACGCGTTTTCTTCCTCGGGCAGCAAAAACACTTGATTTTTAAAAACAGCTAATAATAATATTTTTAGACATGGAATTCCACCCCGAATCACATTCTGGCACCCGTTGTTACATTTGAGAAAAAAAAAAATTTTGCTCCTGGGCAGCTTTTTTTCTGACCGCGGCATCACGCGTTTTCTTCCTCGGGCAGCAAAAACACTCGATTTTTAAAAACAGCTAATAATAATATTTTTAGACATGGAATACCACCCCGAATCACGTTCTGGCACCTGTTGTTACATTTGAGAAAAAAAAATTTTTTTGCTCCTGGGCAGCTTTTTTTCTGACCGCGGCATCACGCGTTTTCTTCCTCGGGCAGCAAAAACACTTGATTTTTAAAAACAGCTAATAATAATATTTTTAGACATGGAATTCCACCCCGAATCACATTCTGGCACCCGTTGTTACATTTGAGAAAAAAAATTATTTTTGCTCCTGGGCAGCTTTTTTTCTGACCGCGGCATCACGCGTTTTCTTCCTCGGGCAGCAAAAACACTCGATTTTTAAAAACAGCTAATAATAATATTTTTAGACATGGAATTCCACCCCGAATCACATTCTAGCATCCGTTATTACATTTGAGAAAAAAATTTTTTTTTGCTCCTGGGCAGCTTTTTTTCTGACCGCGGCATCACGCGTTTTCTTCCTCGGGCAGCAAAAACACTTGATTTTTAAAAACAGCTAATAATAATATTTTTACACATGGAATTCCACCCCGAATAACATTCTAGTATCCGTTATTACATTTGAGAAAAAAAAAATTTTTGCTCCTGGGCAGCTTTTTTTCTGACCGCGGCATCACGCGTTTTCTTCCTCCGGCAGCAAAAACACTCGATTTTTAAAAACAGCTAATAATAATATTTTTAGACATGGAATTCCACCCCGAATCACATTCTAGCATCCGTTATTACATTTGAGAAAAAAATTTTTTTTTGCTCCTGGGCAGCTTTTTTTCTGACCGCGGCATCACGCGTTTTCTTCCTCGGGCAGCAAAAACACTCGATTTTTAAAAACAGCTAATAATAATATTTTTAGACATGGAATTCCACCCCGAATCACATTCTAGCATCCGTTATTACATTTGAGAAAAAAAATTTTTTTTGCTCCTGGGCAGCTTTTTTTCTGACCGCGGCATCACGCGTTTTCTTCCTCGGGCAGCAAAAACACTCGATTTTTAAAAACAGCTAATAATAATATTTTTACACATGGAATTCCACCCCGAATAACATTCTAGTATCCGTTATTACATTTGAGAAAAAAAAAATTTTTGCTCCTGGGCAGCTTTTTTTCTGACCGCGGCATCACGCGTTTTCTTCCTCCGGCAGCAAAAACACTCGATTTTTAAAAACAGCTAATAATAATATTTTTAGACATGGAATTCCACCCCGAATCACATTCTAGCATCCGTTATTACATTTGAGAAAAAAATTTTTTTTTGCTCCTGGGCAGCTTTTTTTCTGACCGCGGCATCACGCGTTTTCTTCCTCGGGCAGCAAAAACACTTGATTTTTAAAAACAGCTAATAATAATATTTTTAGACATGGAATTCCACCCCGAATCACATTCTGGCACCCGTTGTTACATTTGAGAAAAAAAATTATTTTTGCTCCTCGGCACCTTTTTTTCTGACCGCGGCATCACGCGTTTTCTTCCTCGGGCAGCAAAAACACTCGATTTTTAAAAACAGCTAATAATAATATTTTTAGACATGGAATTCCACCCCGAATCACATTCTAGCATCCGTTATTACATTTGAGAAAAAAATTTTTTTTGCTCCTGGGCAGCTTTTTTTCTGACCGCGGCATCACGCGTTTTCTTCCTCGGGCAGCAAAAACACTCGATTTTTAAAAACAGCTAATAATAATATTTTTAGACATGGAATTCCACCCCGAATCACATTCTGGCACCCGTTGTTACATTTGAGAAAAAAAATTTTTTGCTCCTGGGCAGCTTTTTTTCTGACCGCGGCATCACGCGTTTTCTTCCTCGGGCAGCAAAAACACTTGATTTTTAAAAACAGCTAATAATAATATTTTTAGACATGGAATTCCACCCCGAATCACATTCTGGCACCTGTTGTTACATTTGAGAAAAAAAAAATTTTTTGCTCCTGGGCAGCTTTTTTTCTGACCGCGGCATCACGCGTTTTCTTCCTCGGGCAGCAAAAACACTTGATTTTTAAAAACAGCTAATAATAATATTTTTAGACATGGAATTCCACCCCGAATCACATTCTGGCACCCGTTGTTACATTTGAGAAAAAAAAAATTTTGCTCCTGGGCAGCTTTTTTTCTGACCGCGGCATCACGCGTTTTCTTCCTCGGGCAGCAAAAACACTCGATTTTTAAAAACAGCTAATAATAATATTTTTAGACATGGAATACCACCCCGAATCACGTTCTGGCACCTGTTGTTACATTTGAGAAAAAAAAATTTTTTTGCTCCTGGGCAGCTTTTTTTCTGACCGCGGCATCACGCGTTTTCTTCCTCGGGCAGCAAAAACACTCGATTTTTAAAAACAGCTAATAATAATATTTTTAGACATGGAATTCCACCCCGAATCACATTCTAGCATCCGTTATTACATTTGAGAAAAAAAATTTTTTTTTGCTCCTGGGCAGCTTTTTTTCTGACCGCGGCATCACGCGTTTTCTTCCTCGGGCAGCAAAAACACTCGATTTTTAAAAACAGCTAATAATAATATTTTTACACATGGAATTCCACCCCGAATAACATTCTAGTATCCGTTATTACATTTGAGAAAAAAAAAATTTTTGCTCCTGGGCAGCTTTTTTTCTGACCGCGGCATCACGCGTTTTCTTCCTCCGGCAGCAAAAACACTCGATTTTTAAAAACAGCTAATAATAATATTTTTAGACATGGAATTCCACCCCGAATCACATTCTAGCATCCGTTATTACATTTGAGAAAAAAAAATTTTTTTTGCTCCTGGGCAGCTTTTTTTCTGACCGCGGCATCACGCGTTTTCTTCCTCGGGCAGCAAAAACACTCGATTTTTAAAAACAGCTAATAATAATATTTTTAGACATGGAATTCCACCCCGAATAACATTCTAGTATCCGTTATTACATTTGAGAAAAAAAATTTTTTTTGCTCCTGGGCAGCTTTTTTTCTGACCGCGGCATCACGCGTTTTCTTCCTCGGGCAGCAAAAACACTTGATTTTTAAAAACAGCTAATAATAATATTTTTAGACATGGAATTCCACCCCGAATCACATTCTGGCACCCGTTGTTACATTTGAGAAAAAAAAATTTTTGCTCCTGGGCAGCTTTTTTTCTGACTGCGGCATCACGCGTTTTCTTCCTCCGGCAGCAAAAACACTCGATTTTTAAAAACAGCTAATAATAATATTTTTAGACATGGAATTCCACCCTGAATCACATTCTGGCACCTGTTGTTACATTTGAGAAAAAAAAATTTTTTTGCTCCTGGGCAGCTTTTTTTCTGACCGCGGCATCACGCGTTTTCTTCCTCGGGCAGCAAAAACACTCGATTTTTAAAAACAGCTAATAATAATATTTTTAGACATGGAATTCCACCCCGAATCACATTCTGGCACCCGTTGTTACATTTGAGAAAAAAATTTTTTTTGCTCCTGGGCAGCTTTTTTTCTGACCGCGGCATCACGCGTTTTCTTCCTCGGGCAGCAAAAACACTCGATTTTTAAAAACAGCTAATAATAATATTTTTAGACATGGAATTCCACCCCGAATCACATTCTAGCATCCGTTATTACATTTGAGGAAAAAAAATTTTTTTGCTCCTGGGCAGCTTTTTTTCTGACCGCGGCATCACGCCTTTTCTTCCTCGGGCAGCAAAAACACTCGATTTTTAAAAACAGCTAATAATAATATTTTTAGACATGGAATTCCACCCCGAATCACATTCTGGCACCCGTTGTTACATTTGAGAAAAAAAATTTTTTTTGCTCCTGGGCAGCTTTTTTTCTGACCGCGGCATCACGCGTTTTCTTCCTCAGGCAGCAAAAACACTCGATTTTTAAAAACAGCTAATAATAATATTTTTAGACATGGAATTCCACCCCGAATAACATTCTAGTATCCGTTATTACATTTGAGAAAAAAAAATTTTTTTGCTCCTGGGCAGCTTTTTTTCTGACCGCGGCATCACGCGTTTTCTTCCTCGGGCAGCAAAAACACTCGATTTTTAAAAACAGCTAATAATAATATTTTTAGACATGGAATTCCACCCCGAATCACATTCTGGCACCCGTTGTTACATTTGAGAAAAAAAAAATTTTTGCTCCTGGGCAGCTTTTTTTCTGACCGCGGCATCACGCGTTTTCTTCCTCGGGCAGCAAAAACACTCGATTTTTAAAAACAGCTAATAATAATATTTTTAGACATGGAATTCCACCCCGAATCACATTCTAGTATCCGTTATTACATTTGAGAAAAAAAAATTTTTTTGCTCCTGGGCAGCTTTTTTTCTGACCGCGGCATCACGCGTTTTCTTCCTCGGGCAGCAAAAACACTTGATTTTTAAAAACAGCTAATAATAATATTTTTAGACATGGAATTCCACCCCGAATCACATTCTGGCACCTGTTGTTACATTTGAGAAAAAAAAATTTTTTTGCTCCTGGGCAGCTTTTTTTCTGACCGCGGCATCACGCGTTTTCTTCCTCGGGCAGCAAAAACACTTGATTTTTAAAAACAGCTAATAATAATATTTTTAGACATGGAATTCCACCCCGAATCACATTCTGGCACCCGTTGTTACATTTGAGAAAAAAAAAATTTTTGCTCCTGGGCAGCTTTTTTTCTGACCGCGGCATCACGCGTTTTCTTCCTCGGGCAGCAAAAACACTCGATTTTTAAAAACAGCTAATAATAATATTTTTAGACATGGAATTCCACCCCGAATCACATTCTGGCACCTGTTGTTAAATTTGAGAAAAAAAAAATTTTTTGCTCCTGGGCAGCTTTTTTTCTGACCGCGGCATCACGCGTTTTCTTCCTCGGGCAGCAAAAACACTTGATTTTTAAAAACAGCTAATAATAATATTTTTAGACATGGAATTCCACCCCGAATCACATTCTGGCACCCGTTGTTACATTTGAGAAAAAAAATTATTTTTGCTCCTCGGCACCTTTTTTTCTGACCGCGGCATCACGCGTTTTCTTCCTCGGGCAGCAAAAACACTCGATTTTTAAAAACAGCTAATAATAATATTTTTAGACATGGAATTCCACCCCGAATAACATTCTAGTATCCGTTATTACATTTGAGAAAAAAAAATTTTTTTGCTCCTGGGCAGCTTTTTTTCTGACCGCGGCATCACGCGTTTTCTTCCTCGGGCAGCAAAAACACTTGATTTTTAAAAACAGCTAATAATAATATTTTTAGACATGGAATTCCACCCCGAATCACATTCTGGCACCCGTTGTTACATTTGAGAAAAAAAAATTTTTTTGCTCCTGGGCAGCTTTTTTTCTGACCGCGGCATCACGCGTTTTCTTCCTCGGGCAGCAAAAACACTCGATTTTTAAAAACAGCTAATAATAATATTTTTAGACATGGAATTCCACCCCGAATCACATTCTAGCATCCGTTATTACATTTGAGAAAAAAAAATTTTTTTGCTCCTGGGCAGCTTTTTTTCTGACCGCGGCATAACGCGTTTTCTTACTCGGGCAGCAAAAACACTCGATTTTTAAAAACAGCTAATAATAATATTTTTAGACATGGAATTCCACCCCGAATAACATTCTAGCATCCGTTATTACATTTGAGAAAAAAAAAATTTTTTTGCTCCTGGGCAGCTTTTTTTCTGACCGCGGCATCACGCGTTTTCTTCCTCGGGCAGCAAAAACACTCGATTTTTAAAAAGAGCTAATAATAATATTTTTAGACATGGAATTCCACCCCGAATCACATTCTGGCACCCGTTGTTACATTTGAGAAAAAAAATTTTTTTTGCTCCTGGGCAGCTTTTTTTCTGACCGCGGCATCACGCGTTTTCTTCCTCGGGCAGCAAAAACACTTGATTTTTAAAAACAGCTAATAATAATATTTTTAGACATGGAATTCCACCCCGAATCACATTCTGGCACCCGTTGTTACATTTGAGAAAAAAAAATTTTTTGCTCCTGGGCAGCTTTTTTTCTGACCGCGGCATCACGCGTTTTCTTCCTCGGGCAGCAAAAACACTCGATTTTTAAAAACAGCTAATAATAATATTTTTAGACATGGAATTCCACCCCGAATCACATTCTAGTATCCGTTATTACATTTGAGAAAAAAAAATTTTTTTGCTCCTGGGCAGCTTTTTTTCTGACCGCGGCATCACGCGTTTTCTTCCTCGGGCAGCAAAAACACTTGATTTTTAAAAACAGCTAATAATAATATTTTTAGACATGGAATTCCACCCCGAATCACATTCTGGCACCTGTTGTTACATTTGAGAAAAAAAAATTTTTTTGCTCCTGGGCAGCTTTTTTTCTGACCGCGGCATCACGCGTTTTCTTCCTCGGGCAGCAAAAACACTTGATTTTTAAAAACAGCTAATAATAATATTTTTAGACATGGAATTCCACCCCGAATCACATTCTGGCACCCGTTGTTACATTTGAGAAAAAAAAAAATTTTGCTCCTGGGCAGCTTTTTTTCTGACCGCGGCATCACGCGTTTTCTTCCTCGGGCAGCAAAAACACTCGATCTTTAAAAACAGCTAATAATAATATTTTTAGACATGGAATTCCACCCCGAATCACATTCTAGTATCCGTTATTACATTTGAGAAAAAAAAATTTTTTTGCTCCTGGGCAGCTTTTTTTCTGACCGCGGCATCACGCGTTTTCTTCCTCGGGCAGCAAAAACACTTGATTTTTAAAAACAGCTAATAATAATATTTTTAGACATGGAATTCCACCCCGAATCACATTCTGGCACCTGTTGTTACATTTGAGAAAAAAAATTTTTTTTGCTCCTGGGCAGCTTTTTTTCTGACCGCGGCATCACGCGTTTTCTTCCTCGGGCAGCAAAAACACTTGATTTTTAAAAACAGCTAATAATAATATTTTTAGACATGGAATTCCACCCCGAATCACATTCTGGCACCCGTTGTTACATTTGAGAAAAAAAAAATTTTTGCTCCTGGGCAGCTTTTTTTCTGACCGCGGCATCACGCGTTTTCTTCCTCGGGCAGCAAAAACACTCGATTTTTAAAAACAGCTAATAATAATATTTTTAGACATGGAATTCCACCCCGAATCACATTCTGGCACCGGTTGTTAAATTTGAGGGAAAAAAAATTTTTTGCTCCTGGGCAGCTTTTTTTCTGACCGCGGCATCACGCGTTTTCTTCCTCCGGCAGCAAAAACACTCGATTTTTAAAAACAGCTAATAATAATATTTTTAGACATGGAATTTCACCCCGAATCACATTCTAGCATCCGTTATTACATTTGAGAAAAAAAAATTTTTTTGCTCCTCGGCACCTTTTTTTCTGACCGCGGCATCACGTGTTTTCTTTCTCGGGCAGCAAAAACACTCGATTTTTAAAAACAGCTAATAATAATATTTTTAGACATGGAATTCCACCCCGAATCACATTCTAGCATCCGTTATTACATTTGAGAAAAAAATTTTTTTTTGCTCCTGGGCAGCTTTTTTTCTGACCGCGGCATTACGCGTTTTCTTCCTCGGGCAGCAAAAACACTCGATTTTTAAAAACAGCTAATAATAATATTTTTAGACATGGAATTCCACCCCGAATAACATTCTAGCATCCGTTATTACATTTGAGAAAAAAAAATTTTTTTTGCTCCTGGGCAGCTTTTTTTCTGACCGCGGCATCACGCGTTTTCTTCCTCGGGCAGCAAAAACACTTGATTTTTAAAAACAGCTAATAATAATATTTTTAGACATGGAATTCCACCCCGAATCACATTCTGGCACCCGTTGTTACATTTGAGAAAAAAAAAATTTTTGCTCCTGGGCAGCTTTTTTTCTGACCGCGGCATCACGCGTTTTCTTCCTCGGGCAGCAAAAACACTCGATTTTTAAAAACAGCTAATAATAATATTTTTAGATATGGAATTCCACCCCGAATCACATTCTGGCACCGGTTGTTAAATTTGAGGGAAAAAAAATTTTTTGCTCCTGGGCAGCTTTTTTTCTGACCGCGGCATCACGCGTTTTCTTCCTCCGGCAGCAAAAACACTCGATTTTTAAAAACAGCTAATAATAATATTTTTAGACATGGAATTTCACCCCGAATCACATTCTAGCATCCGTTATTACATTTGAGAAAAAAAAATTTTTTTGCTCCTCGGCACCTTTTTTTCTGACCGCGGCATTACGCGTTTTCTTCCTCGGGCAGCAAAAACACTCGATTTTTAAAAACAGCTAATAATAATATTTTTAGACATGGAATTCCACCCCGAATAACATTCTAGCATCCGTTATTACATTTGAGAAAAAAAAATTTTTTTTGCTCCTGGGCAGCTTTTTTTCTGACCGCGGCATCACGCGTTTTCTTCCTCGGGCAGCAAAAACACTCGATTTTTAAAAACAGCTAATAATAATATTTTTAGACATGGAATTCCACCCCGAATCACATTCTGGCACCTGTTGTTAAATTTGAGAAAAAAAAAATTTTTTGCTCCTGGGCAGCTTTTTTTCTGACCGCGGCATCACGCGTTTTCTTCCTCGGGCAGCAAAAACACTTGATTTTTAAAAACAGCTAATAATAATATTTTTAGACATGGAATTCCACCCCGAATCACATTCTGGCACCCGTTGTTACATTTGAGAAAAAAAATTATTTTTGCTCCTCGGCACCTTTTTTTCTGACCGCGGCATCACGCGTTTTCTTCCTCGGGCAGCAAAAACACTCGATTTTTAAAAACAGCTAATAATAATATTTTTAGACATGGAATTCCACCCCGAATAACATTCTAGTATCCGTTATTACATTTGAGAAAAAAAAATTTTTTTGCTCCTGGGCAGCTTTTTTTCTGACCGCGGCATCACGCGTTTTCTTCCTCGGGCAGCAAAAACACTTGATTTTTAAAAACAGCTAATAATAATATTTTTAGACATGGAATTCCACCCCGAATCACATTCTGGCACCCGTTGTTACATTTGAGAAAAAAAAATTTTTTTGCTCCTGGGCAGCTTTTTTTCTGACCGCGGCATCACGCGTTTTCTTCCTCGGGCAGCAAAAACACTCGATTTTTAAAAACAGCTAATAATAATATTTTTAGACATGGAATTCCACCCCGAATCACATTCTAGCATCCGTTATTACATTTGAGAAAAAAAAATTTTTTTGCTCCTGGGCAGCTTTTTTTCTGACCGCGGCATAACGCGTTTTCTTACTCGGGCAGCAAAAACACTCGATTTTTAAAAACAGCTAATAATAATATTTTTAGACATGGAATTCCACCCCGAATAACATTCTAGCATCCGTTATTACATTTGAGAAAAAAAAAATTTTTTTGCTCCTGGGCAGCTTTTTTTCTGACCGCGGCATCACGCGTTTTCTTCCTCGGGCAGCAAAAACACTCGATTTTTAAAAAGAGCTAATAATAATATTTTTAGACATGGAATTCCACCCCGAATCACATTCTGGCACCCGTTGTTACATTTGAGAAAAAAAATTTTTTTTGCTCCTGGGCAGCTTTTTTTCTGACCGCGGCATCACGCGTTTTCTTCCTCGGGCAGCAAAAACACTTGATTTTTAAAAACAGCTAATAATAATATTTTTAGACATGGAATTCCACCCCGAATCACATT
Organism: Pantherophis guttatus; assembly: GCF_059756535.1. Classification (NCBI taxonomy): domain Eukaryota; kingdom Metazoa; phylum Chordata; class Lepidosauria; order Squamata; family Colubridae; genus Pantherophis; species Pantherophis guttatus. The sequence continues at coordinate 29,540,000 of NC_142071.1, forward strand.
CTGGCACCCGTTGTTACATTTGAGAAAAAAAAAATTTTTGCTCCTGGGCAGCTTTTTTTCTGACCGCGGCATCACGCGTTTTCTTCCTCGGGCAGCAAAAACACTCGATTTTTAAAAACAGCTAATAATAATATTTTTAGACATGGAATTCCACCCCGAATCACATTCTAGTATCCGTTATTACATTTGAGAAAAAAAAATTTTTTTGCTCCTGGGCAGCTTTTTTTCTGACCGCGGCATCACGCGTTTTCTTCCTCGGGCAGCAAAAACACTTGATTTTTAAAAACAGCTAATAATAATATTTTTAGACATGGAATTCCACCCCGAATCACATTCTGGCACCTGTTGTTACATTTGAGAAAAAAAAATTTTTTTGCTCCTGGGCAGCTTTTTTTCTGACCGCGGCATCACGCGTTTTCTTCCTCGGGCAGCAAAAACACTTGATTTTTAAAAACAGCTAATAATAATATTTTTAGACATGGAATTCCACCCCGAATCACATTCTGGCACCCGTTGTTACATTTGAGAAAAAAAAAAATTTTGCTCCTGGGCAGCTTTTTTTCTGACCGCGGCATCACGCGTTTTCTTCCTCGGGCAGCAAAAACACTCGATCTTTAAAAACAGCTAATAATAATATTTTTAGACATGGAATTCCACCCCGAATCACATTCTAGTATCCGTTATTACATTTGAGAAAAAAAAATTTTTTTGCTCCTGGGCAGCTTTTTTTCTGACCGCGGCATCACGCGTTTTCTTCCTCGGGCAGCAAAAACACTTGATTTTTAAAAACAGCTAATAATAATATTTTTAGACATGGAATTCCACCCCGAATCACATTCTGGCACCTGTTGTTACATTTGAGAAAAAAAATTTTTTTTGCTCCTGGGCAGCTTTTTTTCTGACCGCGGCATCACGCGTTTTCTTCCTCGGGCAGCAAAAACACTTGATTTTTAAAAACAGCTAATAATAATATTTTTAGACATGGAATTCCACCCCGAATCACATTCTGGCACCCGTTGTTACATTTGAGAAAAAAAAAATTTTTGCTCCTGGGCAGCTTTTTTTCTGACCGCGGCATCACGCGTTTTCTTCCTCGGGCAGCAAAAACACTCGATTTTTAAAAACAGCTAATAATAATATTTTTAGACATGGAATTCCACCCCGAATCACATTCTGGCACCGGTTGTTAAATTTGAGGGAAAAAAAATTTTTTGCTCCTGGGCAGCTTTTTTTCTGACCGCGGCATCACGCGTTTTCTTCCTCCGGTAGCAAAAACACTCGATTTTTAAAAACAGCTAATAATAATATTTTTAGACATGGAATTTCACCCCGAATCACATTCTAGCATCCGTTATTACATTTGAGAAAAAAAAATTTTTTTGCTCCTCGGCACCTTTTTTTCTGACCGCGGCATCACGTGTTTTCTTTCTCGGGCAGCAAAAACACTCGATTTTTAAAAACAGCTAATAATAATATTTTTAGACATGGAATTCCACCCCGAATCACATTCTAGCATCCGTTATTACATTTGAGAAAAAAATTTTTTTTTGCTCCTGGGCAGCTTTTTTTCTGACCGCGGCATTACGCGTTTTCTTCCTCGGGCAGCAAAAACACTCGATTTTTAAAAACAGCTAATAATAATATTTTTAGACATGGAATTCCACCCCGAATAACATTCTAGCATCCGTTATTACATTTGAGAAAAAAAAATTTTTTTTGCTCCTGGGCAGCTTTTTTTCTGACCGCGGCATCACGCGTTTTCTTCCTCGGGCAGCAAAAACACTCGATTTTTAAAAACAGCTAATAATAATATTTTTAGACATGGAATTCCACCCCGAATCACATTCTAGTATCCGTTATTACATTTGAGAAAAAAAAATTTTTTTGCTCCTGGGCAGCTTTTTTTCTGACCGCGGCATCACGCATTTTCTTCCTCGGGCAGCAAAAACACTTGATTTTTAAAAACAGCTAATAATAATATTTTTAGACATGGAATTCCACCCCGAATCACATTCTGGCACCCGTTGTTACATTTGAGAAAAAAAAATTTTTTGCTCCTGGGCAGCTTTTTTTCTGACCGCGGCATCACGCGTTTTCTTCCTCGGGCAGCAAAAACACTTGATTTTTAAAAACAGCTAATAATAATATTTTTAGACATGGAATTCCACCCCGAATCACATTCTGGCACCCGTTGTTACATTTGAGAAAAAAAATTTTTTTGCTCCTGGGCAGCTTTTTTTCTGACCGCGGCATCACGCGTTTTCTTCCTCGGGCAGCAAAAACACTCGATTTTTAAAAACAGCTAATAATAATATTTTTAGACATGGAATTCCACCCCGAATCACATTCTAGTATCCGTTATTACATTTGAGAAAAAAAAATTTTTTTGCTCCTGGGCAGCTTTTTTTCTGACCGCGGCATCACGCGTTTTCTTCCTCGGGCAGCAAAAACACTTGATTTTTAAAAACAGCTAATAATAATATTTTTAGACATGGAATTCCACCCCGAATCACATTCTGGCACCCGTTGTTACATTTGAGAAAAAAAAAAAATTTTGCTCCTGGGCAGCTTTTTTTCTGACCGCGGCATCACGCGTTTTCTTCCTCGGGCAGCAAAAACACTCGATTTTTAAAAACAGCTAATAATAATATTTTTAGACATGGAATTCCACCCCGAATAACATTCTGGCACCCGTTGTTACATTTGAGAAAAAAAAAAATTTTGCTCCTGGGCAGCTTTTTTTCTGACCGCGGCATCACGCGTTTTCTTCCTCGGGCAGCAAAAACACTCGATTTTTAAAAACAGCTAATAATAATATTTTTAGACATGGAATTCCACCCCGAATCACATTCTGGCACCTGTTGTTACATTTGAGAAAAAAAAAATTTTTTGCTCCTGGGCAGCTTTTTTTCTGACCGCGGCATCACGCGTTTTCTTCCTCGGGCAGCAAAAACACTTGATTTTTAAAAACAGCTAATAATAATATTTTTAGACATGGAATTCCACCCCGAATCACATTCTGGCACCCGTTGTTACATTTGACAAAAAAAAAATTTTTTGCTCCTGGGCAGCTTTTTTTCTGACCGCGGCATCACGCGTTTTCTTCCTCGGGCAGCAAAAACACTCGATTTTTAAAAACAGCTAATAATAATATTTTTAGACATGGAATTCCACCCCGAATAACATTCTAGCATCCGTTATTACATTTGAGAAAAAAATTTTTTTTTTGCTCCTGGGCAGCTTTTTTTCTGACCGCGGCATCACGCGTTTTCTTCCTCGGGCAGCAAAAAGACTCGATTTTTAAAAACAGCTAATAATAATATTTTTAGACATGGAATTCCACCCCGAATCACATTCTAGTATCCGTTATTACATTTGAGAAAAAAAATTTTTTTTGCTCCTGGGCAGCTTTTTTTCTGACCGCGGCATCACGCGTTTTCTTCCTCGGGCAGCAAAAACACTTGATTTTTAAAAACAGCTAATAATAATATTTTTAGACATGGAATTCCACCCCGAATCACATTCTGGCACCCGTTGTTACATTTGAGAAAAAAAAATTTTTTGCTCCTGGGCAGCTTTTTTTCTGACCGCGGCATCACGCGTTTTCTTCCTCGGGCAGCAAAAACACTCGATTTTTAAAAACAGCTAATAATAATATTTTTAGACATGGAATTCCACCCCGAATCACATTCTGGCACCTGTTGTTACATTTGAGAAAAAAAAATTTTTTTGCTCCTGGGCAGCTTTTTTTCTGACCGCGGCATCACGCGTTTTCTTCCTCGGGCAGCAAAAACACTTGATTTTTAAAAACAGCTAATAATAATATTTTTAGACATGGAATTCCACCCCGAATCACATTCTGGCACCCGTTGTTACATTTGACAAAAAAAAAATTTTTTGCTCCTGGGCAGCTTTTTTTCTGACCGCGGCATCACGCGTTTTCTTCCTCGGGCAGCAAAAACACTCGATTTTTAAAAACAGCTAATAATAATATTTTTAGACATGGAATTCCACCCCGAATCACATTCTGGCACCCGTTGTTACATTTGAGAAAAAAAAAAAATTTTGCTCCTGGGCAGCTTTTTTTCTGACCGCGGCATCACGCGTTTTCTTCCTCGGGCAGCAAAAACACTCGATTTTTAAAAACAGCTAATAATAATATTTTTAGACATGGAATTCCACCCCGAATCACATTCTGGCACCTGTTGTTACATTTGAGAAAAAAAAAATTTTTTGCTCCTGGGCAGCTTTTTTTCTGACCGCGGCATCACGCGTTTTCTTCCTCGGGCAGCAAAAACACTTGATTTTTAAAAACAGCTAATAATAATATTTTTAGACATGGAATTCCACCCCGAATCACATTCTGGCACCCGTTGTTACATTTGACAAAAAAAAAATTTTTTGCTCCTGGGCAGCTTTTTTTCTGACCGCGGCATCACGCGTTTTCTTCCTCGGGCAGCAAAAACACTCGATTTTTAAAAACAGCTAATAATAATATTTTTAGACATGGAATTCCACCCCGAATAACATTCTAGCATCCGTTATTACATTTGAGAAAAAAAATTTTTTTTTGCTCCTGGGCAGCTTTTTTTCTGACCGCGGCATCACGCGTTTTCTTCCTCGGGCAGCAAAAAGACTCGATTTTTAAAAACAGCTAATAATAATATTTTTAGACATGGAATTCCACCCCGAATCACATTCTAGTATCCGTTATTACATTTGAGAAAAAAAATTTTTTTTGCTCCTGGGCAGCTTTTTTTCTGACCGCGGCATCACGCGTTTTCTTCCTCGGGCAGCAAAAACACTTGATTTTTAAAAACAGCTAATAATAATATTTTTAGACATGGAATTCCACCCCGAATCACATTCTGGCACCCGTTGTTACATTTGAGAAAAAAAAATTTTTTTGCTCCTGGGCAGCTTTTTTTCTGACTGCGGCATCACGCGTTTTCTTCCTCGGGCAGCAAAAACACTCGATTTTTAAAAACAGCTAATAATAATATTTTTAGACATGGAATTCCACCCCGAATCACATTCTGGCACCTGTTGTTACATTTGAGAAAAAAAAATTTTTTTGCTCCTGGGCAGCTTTTTTTCTGACCGCGGCATCACGCGTTTTCTTCCTCGGGCAGCAAAAACACTTGATTTTTAAAAACAGCTAATAATAATATTTTTAGACATGGAATTCCACCCCGAATCACATTCTGGCACCCATTGTTACATTTGAGAAAAAAAATTATTTTTGCTCCTCGGCACCTTTTTTTCTGACCGCGGCATCACGCGTTTTCTTCCTCGGGCAGCAAAAACACTCGATTTTTAAAAACAGCTAATAATAATATTTTTAGACATGGAATTCCACCCCGAATCACATTCTAGTATCCGTTATTACATTTGAGAAAAAAAAATTTTTTTGCTCCTGGGCAGCTTTTTTTCTGACCGCGGCATCACGCGTTTTCTTCCTCGGGCAGCAAAAACACTTGATTTTTAAAAACAGCTAATAATAATATTTTTAGACATGGAATTCCACCCCGAATCACATTCTGGCACCCGTTGTTACATTTGAGAAAAAAAAAAATTTTGCTCCTGGGCAGCTTTTTTTCTGACCGCGGCATCACGCGTTTTCTTCCTCGGGCAGCAAAAACACTCGATTTTTAAAAACAGCTAATAATAATATTTTTAGACATGGAATTCCACCCCGAATCACATTCTGGCACCTGTTGTTACATTTGAGAAAAAAAAATTTTTTTGCTCCTGGGCAGCTTTTTTTCTGACCGCGGCATCACGCGTTTTCTTCCTCGGGCAGCAAAAACACTTGATTTTTAAAAACAGCTAATAATAATATTTTTAGACATGGAATTCCACCCCGAATCACATTCTGGCACCCATTGTTACATTTGAGAAAAAAAATTATTTTTGCTCCTCGGCACCTTTTTTTCTGACCGCGGCATCACGCGTTTTCTTCCTCGGGCAGCAAAAACACTCGATTTTTAAAAACAGCTAATAATAATATTTTTAGACATGGAATTCCACCCCGAATCACATTCTAGTATCCGTTATTACATTTGAGAAAAAAAAATTTTTTTGCTCCTGGGCAGCTTTTTTTCTGACCGCGGCATCACGCGTTTTCTTCCTCGGGCAGCAAAAACACTTGATTTTTAAAAACAGCTAATAATAATATTTTTAGACATGGAATTCCACCCCGAATCACATTCTGGCACCCGTTGTTACATTTGAGAAAAAAAAAAATTTTGCTCCTGGGCAGCTTTTTTTCTGACCGCGGCATCACGCGTTTTCTTCCTCGGGCAGCAAAAACACTCGATTTTTAAAAACAGCTAATAATAATATTTTTAGACATGGAATTCCACCCCGAATCACATTCTGGCACCTGTTTTTACATTTGAGAAAAAAAAAATTTTTTGCTCCTGGGCAGCTTTTTTTCTGACCGCGGCATCACGCGTTTTCTTCCTCGGGCAGCAAAAACACTTGATTTTTAAAAACAGCTAATAATAATATTTTTAGACATGGAATTCCACCCCGAATCACATTCTGGCACCCATTGTTACATTTGAGAAAAAAAATTATTTTTGCTCCTCGGCACCTTTTTTTCTGACCGCGGCATCACGCGTTTTCTTCCTCGGGCAGCAAAAACACTCGATTTTTAAAAACAGCTAATAATAATATTTTTAGACATGGAATTCCACCCCGAATCACATTCTAGTATCCGTTATTACATTTGAGAAAAAAAAATTTTTTTGCTCCTGGGCAGCTTTTTTTCTGACCGCGGCATCACGCGTTTTCTTCCTCGGGCAGCAAAAACACTTGATTTTTAAAAACAGCTAATAATAATATTTTTAGACATGGAATTCCACCCCGAATCACATTCTGGCACCCGTTGTTACATTTGAGAAAAAAAAAAAATTTTGCTCCTGGGCAGCTTTTTTTCTGACCGCGGCATCACGCGTTTTCTTCCTCGGGCAGCAAAAACACTCGATTTTTAAAAACAGCTAATAATAATATTTTTAGACATGGAATTCCACCCCGAATCACATTCTGGCACCTGTTGTTACATTTGAGAAAAAAAAAATTTTTTGCTCCTGGGCAGCTTTTTTTCTGACCGCGGCATCACGCGTTTTCTTCCTCGGGCAGCAAAAACACTTGATTTTTAAAAACAGCTAATAATAATATTTTTAGACATGGAATTCCACCCCGAATCACATTCTGGCACCCGTTGTTACATTTGACAAAAAAAAAATTTTTTGCTCCTGGGCAGCTTTTTTTCTGACCGCGGCATCACGCGTTTTCTTCCTCGGGCAGCAAAAACACTTGATTTTTAAAAACAGCTAATAATAATATTTTTAGACATGGAATTCCACCCCGAATCACATTCTGGCACCCGTTGTTACATTTGAGAAAAAAAAAAAATTTTGCTCCTGGGCAGCTTTTTTTCTGACCGCGGCATCACGCGTTTTCTTCCTCGGGCAGCAAAAACACTCGATTTTTAAAAACAGCTAATAATAATATTTTTAGACATGGAATTCCACCCCGAATCACATTCTGGCACCTGTTGTTACATTTGAGAAAAAAAAAATTTTTTGCTCCTGGGCAGCTTTTTTTCTGACCGCGGCATCACGCGTTTTCTTCCTCGGGCAGCAAAAACACTTGATTTTTAAAAACAGCTAATAATAATATTTTTAGACATGGAATTCCACCCCGAATCACATTCTGGCACCCGTTGTTACATTTGACAAAAAAAAAATTTTTTGCTCCTGGGCAGCTTTTTTTCTGACCGCGGCATCACGCGTTTTCTTCCTCGGGCAGCAAAAACACTCGATTTTTAAAAACAGCTAATAATAATATTTTTAGACATGGAATTCCACCCCGAATAACATTCTAGCATCCGTTATTACATTTGAGAAAAAAAATTTTTTTTTGCTCCTGGGCAGCTTTTTTTCTGACCGCGGCATCACGCGTTTTCTTCCTCGGGCAGCAAAAAGACTCGATTTTTAAAAACAGCTAATAATAATATTTTTAGACATGGAATTCCACCCCGAATCACATTCTAGTATCCGTTATTACATTTGAGAAAAAAAATTTTTTTTGCTCCTGGGCAGCTTTTTTTCTGACCGCGGCATCACGCGTTTTCTTCCTCGGGCAGCAAAAACACTTGATTTTTAAAAACAGCTAATAATAATATTTTTAGACATGGAATTCCACCCCGAATCACATTCTGGCACCCGTTGTTACATTTGAGAAAAAAAAATTTTTTGCTCCTGGGCAGCTTTTTTTCTGACCGCGGCATCACGCGTTTTCTTCCTCGGGCAGCAAAAACACTCGATTTTTAAAAACAGCTAATAATAATATTTTTAGACATGGAATTCCACCCCGAATCACATTCTGGCACCTGTTGTTACATTTGAGAAAAAAAAAATTTTTTGCTCCTGGGCAGCTTTTTTTCTGACCGCGGCATCACGCGTTTTCTTCCTCGGGCAGCAAAAACACTTGATTTTTAAAAACAGCTAATAATAATATTTTTAGACATGGAATTCCACCCCGAATCACATTCTGGCACCCGTTGTTACATTTGACAAAAAAAAAATTTTTTGCTCCTGGGCAGCTTTTTTTCTGACCGCGGCATCACGCGTTTTCTTCCTCGGGCAGCAAAAACACTCGATTTTTAAAAACAGCTAATAATAATATTTTTAGACATGGAATTCCACCCCGAATCACATTCTGGCACCCGTTGTTACATTTGAGAAAAAAAAAAAATTTTGCTCCTGGGCAGCTTTTTTTCTGACCGCGGCATCACGCGTTTTCTTCCTCGGGCAGCAAAAACACTCGATTTTTAAAAACAGCTAATAATAATATTTTTAGACATGGAATTCCACCCCGAATCACATTCTGGCACCTGTTGTTACATTTGAGAAAAAAAAAATTTTTTGCTCCTGGGCAGCTTTTTTTCTGACCGCGGCATCACGCGTTTTCTTCCTCGGGCAGCAAAAACACTTGATTTTTAAAAACAGCTAATAATAATATTTTTAGACATGGAATTCCACCCCGAATCACATTCTGGCACCCGTTGTTACATTTGACAAAAAAAAAATTTTTTGCTCCTGGGCAGCTTTTTTTCTGACCGCGGCATCACGCGTTTTCTTCCTCGGGCAGCAAAAACACTTGATTTTTAAAAACAGCTAATAATAATATTTTTAGACATGGAATTCCACCCCGAATCACATTCTGGCACCCGTTGTTACATTTGAGAAAAAAAAAAAATTTTGCTCCTGGGCAGCTTTTTTTCTGACCGCGGCATCACGCGTTTTCTTCCTCGGGCAGCAAAAACACTCGATTTTTAAAAACAGCTAATAATAATATTTTTAGACATGGAATTCCACCCCGAATCACATTCTGGCACCTGTTGTTACATTTGAGAAAAAAAAAATTTTTTGCTCCTGGGCAGCTTTTTTTCTGACCGCGGCATCACGCGTTTTCTTCCTCGGGCAGCAAAAACACTTGATTTTTAAAAACAGCTAATAATAATATTTTTAGACATGGAATTCCACCCCGAATCACATTCTGGCACCCGTTGTTACATTTGACAAAAAAAAAATTTTTTGCTCCTGGGCAGCTTTTTTTCTGACCGCGGCATCACGCGTTTTCTTCCTCGGGCAGCAAAAACACTCGATTTTTAAAAACAGCTAATAATAATATTTTTAGACATGGAATTCCACCCCGAATAACATTCTAGCATCCGTTATTACATTTGAGAAAAAAAATTTTTTTTTGCTCCTGGGCAGCTTTTTTTCTGACCGCGGCATCACGCGTTTTCTTCCTCGGGCAGCAAAAAGACTCGATTTTTAAAAACAGCTAATAATAATATTTTTAGACATGGAATTCCACCCCGAATCACATTCTAGTATCCGTTATTACATTTGAGAAAAAAAATTTTTTTTGCTCCTGGGCAGCTTTTTTTCTGACCGCGGCATCACGCGTTTTCTTCCTCGGGCAGCAAAAACACTTGATTTTTAAAAACAGCTAATAATAATATTTTTAGACATGGAATTCCACCCCGAATCACATTCTGGCACCCGTTGTTACATTTGAGAAAAAAAATTTTTTTGCTCCTGGGCAGCTTTTTTTCTGACCGCGGCATCACGCGTTTTCTTCCTCGGGCAGCAAAAACACTCGATTTTTAAAAACAGCTAATAATAATATTTTTAGACATGGAATTCCACCCCGAATCACATTCTGGCACCTGTTGTTACATTTGAGAAAAAAAAAATTTTTTGCTCCTGGGCAGCTTTTTTTCTGACCGCGGCATCACGCGTTTTCTTCCTCGGGCAGCAAAAACACTTGATTTTTAAAAACAGCTAATAATAATATTTTTAGACATGGAATTCCACCCCGAATCACATTCTGGCACCCGTTGTTACATTTGACAAAAAGAAAATTTTTTGCTCCTGGGCAGCTTTTTTTCTGACCGCGGCATCACGCGTTTTCTTCCTCGGGCAGCAAAAACACTCGATTTTTAAAAACAGCTAATAATAATATTTTTAGACATGGAATTCCACCCCGAATCACATTCTGGCACCCGTTGTTACATTTGAGAAAAAAAAAAAATTTTGCTCCTGGGCAGCTTTTTTTCTGACCGCGGCATGACGCGTTTTCTTCCTCGGGCAGCAAAAACACTCGATTTTTAAAAACAGCTAATAATAATATTTTTAGACATGGAATTCCACCCCGAATCACATTCTGGCACCTGTTGTTACATTTGAGAAAAAAAAAATTTTTTGCTCCTGGGCAGCTTTTTTTCTGACCGCGGCATCACGCGTTTTCTTCCTCGGGCAGCAAAAACACTTGATTTTTAAAAACAGCTAATAATAATATTTTTAGACATGGAATTCCACCCCGAATCACATTCTGGCACCCGTTGTTACATTTGACAAAAAAAAAATTTTTTGCTCCTGGGCAGCTTTTTTTCTGACCGCGGCATCACGCGTTTTCTTCCTCGGGCAGCAAAAACACTCGATTTTTAAAAACAGCTAATAATAATATTTTTAGACATGGAATTCCACCCCGAATAACATTCTAGCATCCGTTATTACATTTGAGAAAAAAAATTTTTTTTTGCTCCTGGGCAGCTTTTTTTCTGACCGCGGCATCACGCGTTTTCTTCCTCGGGCAGCAAAAAGACTCGATTTTTAAAAACAGCTAATAATAATATTTTTAGACATGGAATTCCACCCCGAATCACATTCTAGTATCCGTTATTACATTTGAGAAAAAAAATTTTTTTTGCTCCTGGGCAGCTTTTTTTCTGACCGCGGCATCACGCGTTTTCTTCCTCGGGCAGCAAAAACACTTGATTTTTAAAAACAGCTAATAATAATATTTTTAGACATGGAATTCCACCCCGAATCACATTCTGGCACCCGTTGTTACATTTGAGAAAAAAAAATTTTTTTGCTCCTGGGCAGCTTTTTTTCTGACTGCGGCATCACGCGTTTTCTTCCTCGGGCAGCAAAAACACTCGATTTTTAAAAACAGCTAATAATAATATTTTTAGACATGGAATTCCACCCCGAATCACATTCTGGCACCTGTTGTTACATTTGAGAAAAAAAAATTTTTTTGCTCCTGGGCAGCTTTTTTTCTGACCGCGGTATCACGCGTTTTCTTCCTCGGGCAGCAAAAACACTTGATTTTTAAAAACAGCTAATAATAATATTTTTAGACATGGAATTCCACCCCGAATCACATTCTGGCACCCATTGTTACATTTGAGAAAAAAAATTATTTTTGCTCCTCGGCACCTTTTTTTCTGACCGCGGCATCACGCGTTTTCTTCCTCGGGCAGCAAAAACACTCGATTTTTAAAAACAGCTAATAATAATATTTTTAGACATGGAATTCCACCCCGAATCACATTCTAGCATCCGTTATTACATTTGAGAAAAAATTTTTTTTTTGCTCCTGGGCAGCTTTTTTTCTGACCGCGGCATCACGCGTTTTCTTCCTCGGGCAGCAAAAACACTTGATGTTTAAAAACAGCTAATAATAATATTTTTAGACATGGAATTCCACCCCGAATCACATTCTGGCACCCGTTGTTACATTTGAGAAAAAAAAAATTTTTGCTCCTGGGCAGCTTTTTTTCTGACCGCGGCATCACGCGTTTTCTTCCTCGGGCAGCAAAAACACTCGATTTTTAAAAACAGCTAATAATAATATTTTTAGACATGGAATTCCACCCCGAATCACATTCTGGCACCCGTTGTTACATTTGAGGAAAAAAATTTTTTTGCTCCTGGGCAGCTTTTTTTCTGACCGCGGCATCACGCGTTTTCTTCCTCAGGCAGCAAAAAAAACACTCGATTTTTAAAAACAGCTAATAATAATATTTTTAGACATGGAATTCCACCCCGAATCACATTCTAGTATCCGTTATTACATTTGAGAAAAAAAATTTTTTTTGCTCCTGGGCAGCTTTTTTTCTGACCGCGGCATCACGCGTTTTCTTCCTCGGGCAGCAAAAACACTCGATTTTTAAAAACAGCTAATAATAATATTTTTAGACATGGAATTCCACCCCGAATCACATTCTGGCACCCGTTGTTACATTTGAGAAAAAAAATTATTTTTGCTCCTCGGCACCTTTTTTTCTGACCGTGGCATCACGCGTTTTCTTCCTCGGGCAGCAAAAACACTCGATTTTTAAAAACAGCTAATAATAATATTTTTAGACATGGAATTCCACCCCGAATCACATTCTGGCACCTGTTGTTACATTTGAGAAAAAAAATTTTTTTGCTCCTGGGCAGCTTTTTTTCTGACCGCGGCATCACGCGTTTTCTTCCTCGGGCAGCAAAAACACTCGATTTTTAAAAACAGCTAATAATAATATTTTTAGATATGGAATTCCACCCCGAATCACATTCTAGCATCCGTTATTACATTTCAGAAAAAAAATTTTTTTTGCTCCTGGGCAGCTTTTTTTCTGACCGCGGCATCACGCGTTTTCTTCCTCGGGCAGCAAAAACACTTGATTTTTAAAAACAGCTAATAATAATATTTTTAGACATGGAATTCCACCCCGAATCACATTCTAGCATCAGTTATTAAATTTCAGAAAAAAAATTTTTTTTGCTCCTGGGCAGCTTTTTTTCTGACCGCGGCATCACGCGTTTTCTTCCTCGGGCAGCAAAAACACTCGATTTTTAAAAACAGCTAATAATAATATTTTTAGACATGGAATTCCACCCCAAATCACATTCTAGCATCCGTTATTACATTTGAGAAAAAAAAATTTTTTTGCTCCTGGGCAGCTTTTTTTCTGACCGCGGCATCACGCGTTTTCTTCCTCGGGCAGCAAAAACACTCGATTTTTAAAAACAGCTAATAATAATATTTTTAGACATGGAATTCCACCCCGAATCACATTCTAGCATCAGTTATTACATTTCAGAAAAAAAAATTTTTTTGCTCCTGGGCAGCTTTTTTTCTGACCGCGGCATCACGCGTTTTCTTCCTCGGGCAGCAAAAACACTCGATTTTTAAAAACAGCTAATAATAATATTTTTAGACATGGAATTCCACCCCAAATCACATTCTAGCATCCATTATTACATTTCAGAAAAAAAAATTTTTTTGCTCCTGGGCAGCTTTTTTTCTGACCGTGGCATCAGGCGTTTTCTTCCTCGGGCAGCAAAAACACTTGATTTTTAAAAACAGCTAATAATAATATTTTTAGACATGGAATTCCACCCCGAATCACATTCTGGCACCCGTTGTTACATTTGAGAAAAAAAATTATTTTTGCTCCTCGGCACCTTTTTTTCTGACCGCGGCATCACGCGTTTTCTTCCTCGGGCAGCAAAAACACTCGATTTTTAAAAACAGCTAATAATAATATTTTTAGACATGGAATTCCACCCCGAATCACATTCTGGCACCCGTTGTTACATTTGAGAAAAAAAATTATTTTTGCTCCTCGGCACCTTTTTTTCTGACCGTGGCATCACGCGTTTTCTTCCTCGGGCAGCAAAAACACTCGATTTTTAAAAACAGCTAATAATAATATTTTTAGACATGGAATTCCACCCCGAATCACATTCTAGCATCCGTTATTACATTTGAGAAAAAAAATTTTTTTTGCTCCTGGGCAGCTTTTTTTCTGACCGCGGTATCACGCGTTTTCTTCCTCGGGCAGCAAAAACACTCGATTTTTAAAAACAGCTAATAATAATATTTTTAGACATGGAATTCCACCCCGAATCACATTCTAGCATCCGTTATTACATTTGAGAAAAAAATGTTTTTTTGCTCCTGGACAGCTTTTTTTCTGACCGCGGCATCACGCGTTTTCTTCCTCGGGCAGCAAAAACACTCGATTTTTAAAAACAGCTAATAATAATATTTTTAGACATGGAATTCCACCCCGAATCACATTCTGGCACCCGTTGTTACATTTGAGAAAAAAAATTATTTTTGCTCCTCGGCACCTTTTTTTCTGACCGTGGCATCACGCGTTTTCTTCCTCGGGCAGCAAAAACACTCGATTTTTAAAAACAGCTAATAATAATATTTTTAGACATGGAATTCCACCCCGAATCACATTCTAGCATCCGTTATTACATTTGAGAAAAAAAATTTTTTTTGCTCCTGGGCAGCTTTTTTTCTGACCGCGGCATCAGGCGTTTTCTTCCTCGGGCAGCAAAAACACTCGATTTTTAAAAACAGCTAATAATAATATTTTTAGACATGGAATTCCACCCCGAATCACATTCTGGCACCCGTTGTTACATTTGAGAAAAAAAATTATTTTTGCTCCTCGGCACCTTTTTTTCTGACCGCGGCGGCATCACGCGTTTTCTTCCTCGGGCAGCAAAAACACTCGATTTTTGACAACAGCTAATAATAATATTTTTAGACATGGAATTCCACCCCGAATCACATTCTGGCACCTGTTGTTACATTTGAGAAAAAAAAATTTTTTTGCTCCTTGGCAGCTTTTTTTCTGACCGCGGCATCACGCGTTTTCTTCCTCGGGCAGCAAAAACACTTGATTTTTAAAAACAGCTAATAATAATATTTTTAGACATGGAATTCCACCCCGAATCACATTCTGGCACCCGTTGTTACATTTGAGAAAAAAAAAAATTTTGCTCCTGGGCAGCTTTTTTTCTGACCGCGGCATCACGCGTTTTCTTCCTCGGGCAGCAAAAACACTCGATTTTTAAAAACAGCTAATAATAATATTTTTAGACATGGAATTCCACCCCGAATCACATTCTAGCTTCCGTTATTACATTTGAGAAAAAAATTTTTTTTTGCTCCTGGGCAGCTTTTTTTCTGACCGCGGCATCACGCGTTTTCTTCCTCGGGCAGCAAAAACACTCGATTTTTAAAAACAGCTAATAATAATATTTTTAGACATGGAATTCCACCCCGAATAACATTCTAGTATCCGTTATTACATTTGAGAAAAAAAATTTTTTTGCTCCTGGGCAGCTTTTTTTCTGACCGCGGCATCACGCGTTTTCTTCCTTGGGCAGCAAAAACACTCGATTTTTAAAAACAGCTAATAATAATATTTTTACACATGGAATTCCACCCCGAATCACATTCTGGCACCCGTTGTTACATTTGAGAAAAAAAATTTTTTTTGCTCCTGGGCAGCTTTTTTTCTGACCGCGGCATCACGCGTTTTCTTCCTCGGGCAGCAAAAACACTCGATTTTTAAAAACAGCTAATAATAATATTTTTAGACATGGAATTCCACCCCGAATCACATTCTGGCACCCGTTGTTACATTTGAGAAAAAAAATTATTTTTGCTCCTCGGCACCTTTTTTTCTGACCGTGGCATCACGCGTTTTCTTCCTCGGGCAGCAAAAACACTCGATTTTTAAAAACAGCTAATAATAATATTTTTAGATATGGAATTCCACCCCGAATCACATTCTGGCACCCGTTGTTACATTTGAGAAAAAAAAAATTTTTGCTCCTGGGCAGCTTTTTTTCTGACCGCGGCATCACGCGTTTTCTTCCTCGGGCAGCAAAAACACTTGATTTTTAAAAACAGCTAATAATAATATTTTTAGACATGGAATTCCACCCAGAATCACATTCTGGCACCCGTTGTTACATTTGAGAAAAAAAATTATTTTTGCTCCTCGGCACCTTTTTTTCTGACCGTGGCATCACGCGTTTTCTTCCTCGGGCAGCAAAAACACTCGATTTTTAAAAACAGCTAATAATAATATTTTTAGATATGGAATTCCACCCCGAATCACATTCTGGCACCCGTTGTTACATTTGAGAAAAAAAAAATTTTTGCTCCTGGGCAGCTTTTTTTCTGACCGCGGCATCACGCGTTTTCTTCCTCGGGCAGCAAAAACACTTGATTTTTAAAAACAGCTAATAATAATATTTTTAGACATGGAATTCCACCCCGAATCACATTCTGGCACCTGTTGTTACATTTGAGAAAAAAAAATTTTTTTGCTCCTGGGCAGCTTTTTTTCTGACCGCGGCATCACGCGTTTTCTTCCTCGGGCAGCAAAAACACTCGATTTTTAAAAACAGCTAATAATAATATTTTTAGACATGGAATTCCACCCCGAATCACATTCTAGCATCAGTTATTACATTTCAGAAAAAAAATTTTTTTTGCTCCTGGGCAGCTTTTTTTCTGACCGCGGCATCACGCGTTTTCTTCCTCGGGCAGCAAAAACACTCGATTTTTAAAAACAGCTAATAATAATATTTTTAGACATGGAATTCCACCCCGAATCACATTCTAGCATCCGTTATTACATTTGAGAAAAAAAAATTTTTTTGCTCCTGGGCAGCTTTTTTTCTGACCGCGGCATCACGCGTTTTCTTCCTCGGGCAGCAAAAACACTCGATTTTTAAAAACAGCTAATAATAATATTTTTAGACATGGAATTCCACCCCGAATCACATTCTAGCATCAGTTATTACATTTCAGAAAAAAAATTTTTTTTGCTCCTGGGCAGCTTTTTTTCTGACCGCGGCATCACGCGTTTTCTTCCTCGGGCAGCAAAAACACTCGATTTTTAAAAACAGCTAATAATAATATTTTTAGACATGGAATTCCACCCCGAATCACATTCTAGCATCCGTTATTACATTTCAGAAAAAAAAATTTTTTTGCTCCTGGGCAGCTTTTTTTCTGACCGCGGCATCTGGCGTTTTCTTCCTCGGGCAGCAAAAACACTCGATTTTTAAAAACAGCTAATAATAATATTTTTAGACATGGAATTCCACCCCGAATCACATTCTAGCATCCGTTATTACATTTCAGAAAAAAAATTTTTTTTGCTCCTGGGCAGCTTTTTTTCTGACCGCGGCATCACGCGTTTTCTTCCTCGGGCAGCAAAAACACTCGATTTTTAAAAACAGCTAATAATAATATTTTTAGACATGGAATTCCACCCCAAATCACATTCTAGCATCCGTTATTACATTTCAGAAAAAAAAATTTTTTTGCTCCTGGGCAGCTTTTTTTCTGACCGCGGCATCACGCGTTTTCTTCCTCGGGCAGCAAAAACACTCGATTTTTAAAAACAGCTAATAATAATATTTTTAGACATGGAATTCCACCCCGAATCACATTCTAGCATCAGTTATTACATTTCAGAAAAAAATTTTTTTTTGCTCCTGGGCAGCTTTTTTTCTGACCGCGGCATCACGCGTTTTCTTCCTCGGGCAGCAAAAACACTCGATTTTTAAAAACAGCTAATAATAATATTTTTAGACATGGAATTCCACCCCAAATCACATTCTAGCATCCGTTATTACATTTCAGAAAAAAAAATTTTTTTGCTCCTGGGCAGCTTTTTTTCTGACCGCGGCATCAGGCGTTTTCTTCCTCGGGCAGGAAAAACACTCGATTTTTAAAAACAGCTAATAATAATATTTTTAGACATGGAATTCCACCCCGAATAACATTCTAGCATCCGTTATTACATTTGAGAAAAAAAAATTTTTTTTGCTCCTGGCCAGCTTTTCTTCTGACCGCGGCATCACGCGTTTTCTTCCTTGGGCAGCAAAAACCCTCGATTTTTAAAAACAGCTAATAATAATATTTTTAAACATGGAATTCCACCCCGAATCACATTCTAGCGTCCGTTATTACATTTGAGGAAAAAAAAATTTTTTGCTCCTGGGCAGCTTTTTTTCTGACCGCGGCATCACGCGTTTTCTTCCTCGGGCAGCAAAAACACTCGATTTTTAAAAACAGCTAATAATAATATTTTTAGACATGGAATTCCACCCCGAATCACATTCTGGCACCCGTTGTTACATTTGAGAAAAAAAATTTTTTTTGCTCCTGGGCAGCTTTTTTTCTGACCGCGGCATCACGCGTTTTCTTCCTCGGGCAGCAAAAACACTCGATTTTTAAAAACAGCTAATAATAATATTTTTAGACATGGAATTCCACCCCGAATCACATTCTAGCATCCCTTATTACATTTGAGAAAAAAAAATTTTTTTGCTCCTGGGCAGCTTTTTTTCTGACCGCGGCATCAGGCGTTTTCTTCCTCGGGCAGCAAAAACACTTGATTTTTAAAAACAGCTAATAATAATATTTTTAGACATGGAATTCCACCCCGAATCACATTCTGGCACCTGTTGTTACATTTGAGAAAAAAAAATTTTTTTGCTCCTGGGCAGCTTTTTTTCTGACCGCGGCATCACGCGTTTTCTTCCTCGGGCAGCAAAAACACTCGATTTTTAAAAACAGCTAATAATAATATTTTTAGACATGGAATTCCACCCCGAATCACATTCTAG
Source organism: Pantherophis guttatus (assembly GCF_059756535.1). NCBI lineage: Eukaryota > Metazoa > Chordata > Lepidosauria > Squamata > Colubridae > Pantherophis > Pantherophis guttatus. The sequence continues at coordinate 29,558,815 of NC_142071.1, forward strand.
CATCAGTTATTACATTTCAGAAAAAAAATTTTTTTGCTCCTGGGCAGCTTTTTTTCTGACCGCGGCATCACGCGTTTTCTTCCTCGGGCAGCAAAAACACTCGATTTTTAAAAACAGCTAATAATAATATTTTTAGACATGGAATTCCACCCCGAATCACATTCTAGCATCAGTTATTACATTTCAGGAAAAAAATTTTTTTTGCTCCTGGGCAGCTTTTTTTCTGACCGCGGCATCACGCGTTTTCTTCCTCGGGCAGCAAAAACACTCGATTTTTAAAAACAGCTAATAATAATATTTTTAGACATGGAATTCCACCCCGAATCACATTCTAGCATCCGTTATTACATTTCAGAAAAAAAAATTTTTTTGCTCCTGGGCAGCTTTTTTTCTGACCGCGGCATCTGGCGTTTTCTTCCTCGGGCAGCAAAAACACTCGATTTTTAAAAACAGCTAATAATAATATTTTTAGACATGGAATTCCACCCCGAATCACATTCTAGCATCCGTTATTACATTTCAGAAAAAAAATTTTTTTTGCTCCTGGGCAGCTTTTTTTCTGACCGCGGCATCACGCGTTTTCTTCCTCGGGCAGCAAAAACACTCGATTTTTAAAAACAGCTAATAATAATATTTTTAGACATGGAATTCCACCCCAAATCACATTCTAGCATCCGTTATTACATTTCAGAAAAAAAAATTTTTTTGCTCCTGGGCAGCTTTTTTTCTGACCGCGGCATCACGCGTTTTCTTCCTCGGGCAGCAAAAACACTCGATTTTTAAAAACAGCTAATAATAATATTTTTAGACATGGAATTCCACCCCGAATCACATTCTAGCATCAGTTATTACATTTCAGAAAAAAATTTTTTTTTGCTCCTGGGCAGCTTTTTTTCTGACCGCGGTATCACGCGTTTTCTTCCTCGGGCAGCAAAAACACTCGATTTTTAAAAACAGCTAATAATAATATTTTTAGACATGGAATTCCACCCCAAATCACATTCTAGCATCCGTTATTACATTTCAGAAAAAAAAATTTTTTTGCTCCTGGGCAGCTTTTTTTCTGACCGCGGCATCAGGCGTTTTCTTCCTCGGGCAGGAAAAACACTCGATTTTTAAAAACAGCTAATAATAATATTTTTAGACATGGAATTCCACCCCGAATAACATTCTAGCATCCGTTATT